>NC_133656.1:73311385-73632652 GCF_009905375.1 Apium graveolens | reverse complement strand
ATCATTTATATTCTCATCCGGCACTTTAGGCTTCTTGTTGTGAAGGGGAATATCTAGATGAAAACCTTCATCACCATAAGGAAAAAGCAACGGATATTGAAGCTGCATAAAGTGCTGGCAGGTTACATATATTCTTTTCAGATACATCTGCTTTGTTTGAATGAAAATATCTATGAATGGGCAAGTATCATCGCTATCTCCAACTACCAAGGCTGCCACCTCATTTAAAGGTCCAACCTGGTTTTTCCTGCCAGAGGCTGACTTAGATGAAACCAAAAGCAAACTAAAGTCGTCTATTTCACCAAGATTAATACGATCACGTGCATAACGAAAACCTTCTGCCAATTAATTATTTTCATCAAGCATCTTTACCAACCCTTCTACAATATCTGGATCAAGCACTTCCGAGCCAGGTACTGCATTCATGCGATTTTCTATTTCATTTTAAGTGTCATACACATACAGTTGGCAGAATTTTGCTTGTTGACCAACCTTGGGTTTGAGGCTTCCAATTAGATGATAGTTTTGGCCATTAAGTTTAAAACAGTAAGGCCCTCCTCCATTGTTAATTTTGCGGTCTATTTTGCCACCAATTGAGGTGAACTGAAATAGGGAATTATATGTTCTTATGATGAGCCTGAAATGATCAAATTTTTCACCTCCAGATAGCAAAGAAGCAAGGAAGGGAGGAGGACGTTTTTCAGCAGGAAGCTTAACTTGACCATCTTTGCAACATATTGTAAAAGTTGGTGTGCTATTCTTCGATGATTTATTGTTCTGTTCTTCATTCCACATTCGTGCGTTACACTTCTGACATACCTTAGATGGAGGCCTGAGGTCCATGCATCCCGTCCATAAATCTGACATTAAAATTAATATTAAGATAAAAATGTCATAGTTTCATAAATTATGTTTCCTTTGTGATGTAGTTAAAATATTTATGCTACCTGGGAAATATTAATTATTGTCTTCTTCATCATCGGATAAGTACTCACCTCTATGAGCTGTACTATGATAATATTAAAGAAGTAGATTAATTGTAATAACCCCAATTTTTGGAAAATCTTGAAACCCGAATGAATAGTAACTTTTGCTGACAATGCTGATTAAGGAAAATTATCAGACCACGTTATATAGGAGTACTGTTATGGAAATTATAAGATCGTATTAGTATTCCATAAAGTAAATGAGTGTATGTAAAGGTCATTAGAATTCGGATCCGGACACTTTGTTTTTTTCCCGAAAATCCACCAGATACGGAAATAATTGAGTATAAGGTAACAGAATAAAAAGGATTTAAATTCAAGGATTTTAAGAGAGGATCATAAAAGGAATATAATGTATTGAGAAAGGTTAAGGGAACCCAAGTAATAAGATCCCGGGTATGATCCCTCAAACGATAAACGAGAACGAAAGTTAAGCGAACCGTATAACAGATCAGCGGTCATTAGGCAAGCAATTAGGAGTTAATCAAGGAGGTTAGGGATGATGATGTCATCAAACCAACAACAAGAAGACAAGTGTAACAAGATGACCTAAGCTTGATGACCTAATCATGACAAGTGGGAAGGATTGGTTGGTTGATTGTGAGCCACACATTTTTCACCATGGTAAAAATTTAATTTATTTCCAAGACAAAAGGAAGCAACCAACCAACAAATATCATAACACAAATACAAATTGAAAGTTGACTTTCCCATTTTAAGAAGAAAGCTCTCGGCTAAAACAAACCCAGCAACTTCAAACTGTCATATCTCCTTCAATACTCACTCAAATGTTGTGTTCTATAGCTCGTTGGAAAGGTATTGAGATGGCCTACAACTCTTGTTCACAAGTCTCTTCCAAATAAGCATGGTAAGACCCTAATTTTGACAGTTCTTTAAATCGGACTTTTAGAAACTTCAAAGCCTAACTTTGTGTTCTTGATTTCTTTGGAAAGATCAAACTTGTAGGAGGCTCCATAAGGCTTCCTAGTAACTTTCCACCCTCCAAGAAAGGTATAAATCTTCACACCCTTTAGTAATAAGTTTTAATGTTGAAGTTTGGAGATGGTTTGGATGGATGAGTAGTAATTTGAATGATAAGCATGATTCGAGCTTAATTGTTAAGTAGTTTAGTTGAATTTGGAGATGTTATAATATATGATTGGATTGAGATCCTTGAGCTTATTATGACTGAAATCAGTAGCATTGATGTGTATCTTGAGTTGTTGTTGATTGGTAGTTGGATTGATATGATTTGGAATGGTAAAAATTTGGGAAATCGCGTAAACATAGCCGTCGTAATGTCCGATATACTTTAGACTGTTTTTGCTCTTAACATCAGGATCCGAGAACTCCCTGTTAGGTTTTGACCATTGCCATGATTAGATATTTCATGTTACGAGCTTCGTTTTGATATATGTTTCGCTTAAATCCGATGTACGGTTTAGGAGAAACGACCGTTTTAAGTAACGGCGTTTCGCGACCGAACCATTACCCCTCGCATTACTTTGAAACTGTGGTTAAGGCACTTAAATGACTAATTGGAATATGAAACAATTATGTAAAGTGGATTAGGCAGTTAGTAAGGCACTCGCGAAAGAATCGCCTTAAAACTCGTAATGGATAATTTATTAAAAATGGTGGAGCCGAGGGTACTCGAGCGACTTAAGTAAATCGTTAAGCGCGAAAGCGAACGTTAGGACTCTAAATGGTTAAAGTCTAGTTTCTTAAGTGACCGGGGTTTAATTCCGACTTATGTTGTTGTTCATAGGTTATCGGACCCACTCTAAGCTTAAGTCTATCCGGGAGCACTTAAGCAAGTTTTCTACCGGTATAACTGTTGTTGTGATGTATATGTGTATATGCATGATCTTGTGATAAATGCATATTTGTTATTAGCAAATTCTTGTGATATATTGTAGCATGTGATATGGTATATATGCATGCCTGTTTCGTATTCTTGATTTATATATCTGTTGATTCAGTTGATAATACCTATGCTAGAGATAAGCGGTATTTGCGTATACCCTTAGTATAGGGGAGCAAAAGGTGAACTTTTTCTAAAACCGGGAGGCGAGGCTCCCGAGTATAATATATATATATATATATATATATATATATATATATGAATAGTTTTTAAAAACTATTAATCGAATAAGGTTTATTTGATAACTTTATATTATTTAATGAATATTACTTGAATATTCATTCGAGGACTTATGACTCCTTTTATTTTATTTAATTTATATTACTTGAATATTCATTCGAGGACTTATGACTCCTTTTATTTTATTTAATGAATATTACTTGAATATTCATTCGAGGACTTATGACTCCTTTTATTTTATTTATTGAATATTACTTGAATATTCATTCGAGGACTTATGACTCCTTTTATTTTATTTAATGAATATTATTTCGAATATTCATTCGAGGGCTTATGACTCAGTTTATATTATCTAATGAATATTATTTGAATATTCATTTGAGGACCTATGACTCCGATTATTTGCTGAGATATATTCTTTATTTTATTAAAGAATAAGGTGTCGATAATCAAACTTATTTTTGATTATTCAAATAAAGATAGTACTTTTGTATAAGTATATCTTTGGTTATTTAATACTCATTTCAAGTATAAGTTTTACAACTTCTACTTCAATTATTTGTATAAAGATTATTTTTTTAGGAATATTATTTAAATAATAATATTCAGAAATTTTCTAACATATTGGGACTGATTTATTTTAATAAATCAGCAGTACTTCAAACATTCTTAAAAATGTTTCGAGTCTTCGAAATGATTTTAAAAGTTAGAGCGGATCCCAAAACTCATTTTTATATTTAAGATCTTCCTTTCGAAGGGGATTTAAATATTCGCTCAAAACCTGAGGGATCCAGCTCTGTGGTGTATTTTATATTCGCAACGAGGTTGCTGTTTTGATAAATGAATTGATTACTTACCCAAAGTTCGGGAAGTAAGTCCATCTATTGAGTCGGCATAAGCAACATGGGCTCAGTGGGCGTCCATGAAAGTGTAAGTGGCTCAGTGGGAGTCCATCAAAAGCGTAAGTGGCTGAGTGGCAGTCCAGCATAAGGTCCTATTGCGGCCAGGGTGATGACCAGTGGGGAATTCGTCCATCTACTAGTTAGAAAAGGTTACTTATTGGTATCTTTGCTTGATCAGGAAGATATCAGGTTTATGCCAAGGTTTTCCCCTTTCCAAATTCATTGGATATTGCAACTCTGTTTATAATTTTCATAACAGAGGTTTTCAAGGAGTGTATGAAATGTATATATATATAGGTGTATATATATATCGGGACTTAATGAAGTATCTCGTAACTTCATTATTTATAATGATGTTCAAAGATTGAATCTATTCAAATCTTGTCTTGTAGTCTCATCTATGTGATGAACTTTTGAAACTAATTATAACTTGAACGGTGGTAGTTCAAGTAGTATTTGGAAAAGATATAAGTATATTGGAGTATCTTGTAACTTCATCTTTTAAACTTATATCTAGCAAATGATTATTTTATGCATGTCAAAGATTTTTCAGAGAAACGTTGAGACAAGGTTAGATATATGAGATCACCTTGCAACGATAGTTTTATACAGTTATAAACTGGAACTCTGTGTATATTATGCATGGAAGAGGACTTCCAAGATTTTGAAAAGTATATATGTATATATACTGAATATTTTGTGACTTCATCGCATTAAGATATCAAACTTGGTCCATTTCTTTTGACCAAGACTTTCATGAGTACTATGAGAAGGCTCATATATTGTTAATCATTATACATATTATTTTGGTGGGCTTGCTGCTCACCCTTGCTTTCTTCTTTCATCACACAACAACAGATAGAAAAGATGAACAGGACCAAGCTCCCAATTCGCGAGCGGATAGGAAATGTTCCGCAGTTTCCTATAGGCGTTGATGTCGCTGTAGCTGAGGTAGAAACTACCAATAGGCTAGGCTTTCAACTTTTGATGTACTAGACTTATGTATCTTTAGCAATTGTAATAATGGCAAAAAAATGTAAATCTATTCAGAAACCCTTTTAAGGTGTAATGGCATATAATTTTGGAATAAAATGACTCGTTTTACTTTTGGATATTCATCTCTGAGACTATAACTTGTGGTGTGTGTGTTTATTGTGGGGTCACAGTACAGAGTAGTTGATTGTTTATTAAGATTGGGTGTTATTAAGGGAAATGGAACTCGTGACAACCCGGATCCCCGACCCCGGATTTGGGGGTGTTACAGAAATGGTATCAGAGCCAAGCGTTATAAACCTCAGAGATGATGTGACGTTAAGATAATAAGTTCACTAAGATAATAAGAACTCTTGCCAAGTTCATAGTCGGGCTACCTAACGTAGTATTGACAGTTAAAACCCTTATGGGAACCCTTATAAATATCGTGATAGAAGCGTAGTTCGTTATCGTATATGGTAGCGGGACTCCGAACCCTGAGGTTGAGGAGCAACAACGCGATGATATTTTATTACTTATTGGAGATCAGATTATGGATCCGATAGAGCGTCCTAACGCGAGATCGGATGATGTTCATATTGAGGATGTAGCGTGTAATAACCCCAATTTTTGGAAAATTTTTGAAACCCTTATGAATAGTGTTTTTGCTGAATGAGAAAACTTTTCATGCCACACTATGTAGGGGTTCTGATATGGATATTCTGAGATTTTATTAGTACTTTATATGGGATATAAGTGTATGTAAAGATCGTCAGAATCCAATTCCGAACACTTTGATTTTTCCCGGAAATACACTAGATACGGAAAGATTTGAGAAAAAGGTAACAGGATAAAAAGGATTTAAATAAAAGGATTATAGGAGAGGATCATAAAAGGAATATAATATATTGAGAAAGGTTAAGGGAACCTAAGTAATAAGATCCCGGGTATGATCCCTCAAACGATAAACGAAAACGAAAGTTAAGCGAACCGTATAACAGATCAGCGGTCATTAGGCAAACGATTAGGAAGTTAATCAAAGGGATTAGGGGGAAGGATGTCATCCAACCAATAGAAAGAGGACAAGGAAGGGAGGATGACATCATGAGGATGACATAAGCATGACATGGGAAGGAAGGAGGTGTGGTGGCTTTGTAACCACACAAATCCAAGGGCAAGAAGGTAATTGACTAAAGCAAGCACAAAAACCAATCAACCAAGCCAAGTAAAATCATTTTCATCAAAAATCAAAAGCAACCAAGGCTTTGTTCTTCATTGCTCACGGCTTTTCACTATTCAAAAGGCAAGAGAAATTCAAAATCCAAGATCCAAGCTTCCTAAATTGGTAAGATAATTCCCTAATCATCTTCATGCTTAGTTAGGACTATATCATGAGTTTAAGCCATTAATTCCTTCTCAATCTTCTTCATTTAATCAAAGAAGAAGACAATGAATAGTGTTTTCAAGTTTTTAACTTGAACTTTTTCTTGTTTTTCTTGAAGATCCAAGCATTCTTAAGACTTCTCAAAGCTTCTTAAGGCTTCCTAGCTCCACCCACCACTTCAAGGAAGGTATACCATCTCCAAACCCTAGATTCCTATATATTATAAGATGATTTTGATTAGTGGGTTGATATTGTAGTTTGTTGTTATGATTTAGAGTTTGGGATTTGGAATGGTAGTGAAATGGAATGGTAATTGTTGTGGTTTTGATTTAAAGGAACTTAAGTATGATTAAAGTTAAGTTTAGGCATAAGTATGAATGATTAAATTGAATTGGTTGGGGTTGTTATGATGTGATAAGGATGGATGTTGGTTGTATGTTGGATTTGAGGTTGGTTTGTGGTTGGTTTTGTATGGTTTAAAATTGGGAAATCGCGTAAACATAGCCGTCGTAACGTCCGATTTTCTTTGGACTGTTTTTGTGAATAGCATTATGACCCGAGAACCCCCTGCTAGATTATGACCACTGCCATGTTTAGATAGCTCATGTTACGAGCTTCGTTTTGATATGTAGTTCGTTCGATTCCGATGCACGGTTTAGGAGAAACGACCGTTTCAAGTAACGGCGTTTCGCGAACGAAACATTTCCCCTCGCCTTACTTTGAAACATAGGTTAAAGACCAAAAAGGACTAATTGAAGTATGAAACATTTATGGTAAGTGTGTTAGGCAGTTGGTAAGACACTCGCGAAGGAATCGCCTTAAAACTCGTAAAGGTTAAATTATTAAAAATGGTGGAGCTGAGGGTACCCGAGTGACTTAAGCGAATCAGTGAGCGCAAAACGAGCGTTAGAGTCTAAGTTAGTTAAAGTATAGATTTACAAGTGACTTTGGTTTAATTCCAACTTACTTGTTGCTTATAGGTTACCAGACTCGTCCCGAGCCATTCGTAACCCCCAGTCGCTCAGGCAAGTTTTCTACCCGTTATACTGTTGCTGTGATGTAAATATATGTATATGCATTATCTTGTGATATTGCATGATTGTTATTAGCAAATTTTGCGATATATTGGAGCATGCTAATATGGTATATATGCATGTCTGTTTCGTAATCTGGTTATCTATCTGTTGATTTCAATGCTTATAGTTGCATAATACCTATGCTAGAAATAAGCAAGTAGTTGCGTATACCCTTAGTATAGGGGATAAAAGGTGAACATATTTCTAAACCGGGAGTCGATGTTCCCGAGTATATTATATATATATATATATATTTATTTATATATATATATGGATATAGTTTTTAAAACTATTAATCGAATAAGGTTTATTCGATAACTTTAACTTTATTTTATTATTGAATATTATTTTGAATATTCATTCGAGGACTTATGACTCCTTTTACTTTATTAATGAATATTATTTTGAATATTATTCGAAGGCGTATGACTCCTTTTATTTATTTATCTGAATATTATTTGAATATTCATTCGAGGGCTTATGACTCTTTTATATTATTTATTGAATATTATTTGAATATTCATTCGAAGGCTTATGACTCAGTTTATATTATTTAATGAATATTATTTGAATATTCATTTGAGGATCTATGACTCCGATTATTTGCTGAAATATATTCTTTATTTTATTAAAGAATAAGGTGTTAATAATCAAACTTATTTTCGATTATTCAAATAAAGATAATACTTTTATATAAGTATATCTTTGGTTATTTAATACTCGTTTCAAGTATAAATTTCAATACTTCTACTTCAATTATTTTTATAAAGATTATTCTTTATGGGAATATTATTTAATTAATAATATTCAGTCATTTTCTAAATATTCTGGGGACTGATTTACTTCATTAAATCAGCTTTACTCCAAACACTCTATAAAGTGTTTTCGAGTCTTCAAAATGATTTTTAAAAGATAGAGCGGATCCCAAAACTCATTTTTATATTTAAGATCTTCCTTTTAAAGGGGATTTAAATACTCGTTCAAAACTTGAGGGATCCGGCTCAGTGGTGTATTTTACATTCACAACGAGGTTGCTGTTTTGAGAAAACATCTTGATTACTTGCCCATCGTTCGGGAAGTAAGTCCATCTATTGAGTCGGCATAAGCAACATGGGCTCAGTGGGCGTCCATGATAGTGTAAGTGGCTCAGTGGGAGTCCATCAAATGCATAAGTGGCTGAGTGGCAGTCCAGCATAAGGTCCTAATTATGACCAGGGTGATGACCAGTGGGGAATTCGTCCATCTACTAGTAGAAAAGGTTACTTATGGGTATCTTTGCCTGATCAGCAAGATATCTGGTTTATGCCAAAGGTTTTCTTTTCCTTCCAAATTCATTGGATATTGCAACTCTGTTCATACTTTACATAACAGAGGTTCCAGGAAATGTTTTAGAGATATATATATGTGGATATATATATATCGGAACTAAATAAAGTATCTCATAACTTTTTCATTCAATAATATTTCAAAGATTGAATCTATTCAAATCTTGTCTTGTAGTCTCATCTATGTGATGAACTTTTGAAACTGATTATAACTTGAACGGTGGTAGTTCAAGTAGTATTGGGAAAGATATAAGTATATTGGGGTATTTGGTAACCTCATCTTTTAAACTTATATCTAATTAATAATTGTCTTATGAATGACAAAGATTTTCAGAAAAACGTTGAGACAAGGTTAGATATATGAGATCACCTTGCAATGATATTTTTATACAGTTATACACTGGGACTTTGTGTATATTATGCATGGAAGAGGACTTCCAATATTTTGAAAAGTATATATGTATATATACTGAATATTTTGCGACTTCATCGCATTAAGATATCAAACTTGGTTCATTTCTTTTGACCAAGACTTTCATGAGTATTATGAGTAGGCTCATATATTGTAAATCATTATACATATTATTTTGGTGGGCTTGCTGCTCACCCTTGCTTTATTTCTTCATCACACAACAACAGTTAGGAAAGATGGCCAGACTCCAGTAGACCCAGCGCAAGCGCGTGGGAAGCGTCCCGCGTCTTCCCGTTGATGTTGTAGCTGCTATAGCTGCAGAGGTAGATCTATTATAGATCAGACCATCTACTTTTGAGAATCAATTATGTATAATTATAACTTGTGGCAGATAATGGCAATTAACTGTAAATTTATCAAGTAATCATTTTGGGTTGTAATAACTTTTAAATTGTGGATTCAAAGACTTGTACTTATTTAAATTTCATCTCTGAGACTATAACGGGTTGTGGTGTGTGTTAGTGTGGGGTCACAGCATAAGGTTATTATTATTAATTAAGTGAAGTGATATTGTGGAAAGAAAGACCGTGACAACCCGGATCCCCGACCCCGGATCTGGGGGTGTTACAGAAATGGTATCAGAGCTAAGCGTTATAAACCTCAGAGATGATGGGACGTTAAGATAATAAGTTCACTAAGATAATAAGAACTCTTGCCAAGTTCATAGTCGGACTACCTAATGTAGTACTGACAGTTAAAACCCTTATGGGAACCCTTATAAATGTAGCGATAGAGGCGTAGTTCGTTATCGTATATGGTAGCGGGACACCGAACCCTGAGGTTGAGGAGCAACAACGCGATGATGTATTATTACTTATTGGAGATCAGATTATGGATCCGATAGAGTGTCCTAATGCAGGACCGGATGATGTTGATATTAAGGGTGTAGCGGTTGAGGATGTTGTCCTATAAGGGATTGTTGCTGAGGAGGATCCCGTGGAGGATCCTGACAAGAATGAATAAAGGACCACTGAGGAATTGATGACCATGGTTAGGTCGACTACCAGAGGTAGGATTGGCCGGTCACTACCGGAGGTTCGTTCAAGTTTGTGAAGATAGTAGCCCCTTTAACGCGGCTTACTCGTAAGACTGAGAAGTTCGAATGGACAGAGAAATGCGAGAACAGCTTTCAAGAACTGAAGCAGAGGTTGGTAATGGCCCCTATGCTGGCGTTGCCGGATGGAAGAGGAGATTTTGTGAGTTGTAAGTGACGCTTCGCATAAGGAATTAGGGTGCTTCTTATATAGCACAGCAAGATAATCGTGTCTGCGTCAAGACAATTAAGGGAATATAAAATTCGATATCCCCACCCATGAGCTTGGGCTCGTGGCAATAGGTTTGCCCTAAATATTGGAGGCACTACTTGTATGGATAGAAGTGCGAGATTTACACAAACCATAGGAGCTCTAGTACATTTTGCGTAGAAAGAGCTCAACATACGCTAGAGGAGGCGGTTAGAGCTAATCAAGAATTATGATTGAGAGATTCTTTATCATTCGGGGAAAGCCAATGTGGTGGCTGATGCCCTTAGTAAAAAGGAGAGACCCAAGATGATAATGTCTTTGGGATAGTTTATAAGAGATTTTGAGAAAATGGAAATAGAAGTGAAGGTAACCGGAGCCGGTACCGAAAAGCTGTTTGAGATTGTAATACAGACCGAATTTTTGGAAAAGAACATATTGTGCCAGAAAAGTGATGAATGAAGGCAGAGAGTCAATGACTGGAGAAGAGATCCACACCGAGAAAGATGATAAGGGGATAGTGAGGTGTTCCTACAGAAATTGGGTTCCAAAAGTTCAAGAGCTTAAGGATGAGAACTTAGATGAGAGCCATAGTTTGAGGAATAAGATTTAGGGCAAACCCTGAATGTGATAGTCAGGGAGGTTGCCATCAAGAAAGAAATAACCCATAACATAATAGAGTGGAAAACAAGGTTTTTAATGTATAAGATAACCCCGATTATGGGAGAAGGTTGAAACATTTCATACTAAGGAAACAGAAAGTCGAGTAAGGAAAGGAGACCCGAGATGGTACTCCTATACGACAATTTATGGACCAGTCTAGACAGAACTTAGACTATTATCCCCAACCACCACCCTGAGGAAACAATGCGGTGAGAAATTCTTTCAGGACCTTTAAGTCGCTAAGCTCTCAGAGTTCCAAGGAACAAGCTGACCCAGTCGAGGCAAGAGCCTGGCTAAAGGAAATATAGGAATCATTTGAGATTCTAAATGATTGACGAATCTCAAAAGACTGTTTTTATCACTTACCCTCCTAAGAGAGAGACCACCCGCTGGTGAAAGACCAAGAAAGGCACGGAGCCAGAGGTTATAATAAACTGATTTAAGTTCAGTCAATTGTTTTCAGGAAAGTAATTCCCAAGGTTATGGAATAGTGTAAAAGCTTTAGAGCCAGAACAAAGGCAGACAAGTATGATAAATTATGAATCTAAGTTGTAAAAGTTATCAAGATTCGTTCTGAAGACACGAATTCAGAATGACGGGATGTTTGAAATCAATGCTTATATTGTGATTGGTTTGTGAAATAATGATAAGAGAAAGGAAAATAAAAAGAAACTGAAGTGGAAAGGAATATAAAGGCAATAGAGTTTGAGGAATGATAAGGGAGTTGGGTATGAGGAAACCCTAAAGACTCATAGCAATAGAAATAGAAAAGTATGTAATCGTCAGGATGATGATGATCCACCATGAGTTAAAATTGATGGTTGAAGGCATAAGAGATACATATATTGTACCCCCTTTAAGTTGGGAGGATTCGAGGAAACCTTGAGGTAATTCGAAGGATAAATAATGAGACGCGGATAGACTGAGGAGACAAGAAAGTAAGAAATTAAGAAAATTGGATGAAGGAAGTGACCTTCAAGAATGGGAAATGTAAGACCGGTGGCTTGATACCCAGAAAGGAAGACGTCAGGTATGAAAGATATCCCAACATTGAGGTGACTGTTGAGATAAACAACAAAAGTAAATAAGGAATTATTAAGAAGAAGTTCACGTTGAACATGACCAATATCTTCCAGAACATCCATGTTATCATTACCAAATCAGGAAAGAAAAGCGGATAACCGTTGTTATCTTTTGGAGGCCATTTTGATTAACCTCATTTTGTATACAGATGTTATTGTGAAATTAGGCATTTACTATCGAGGTGGGAATGATTGAATAAGATACCCATATCAGGGATATATGACTTTATTTATCCATGGAAGGATGCTTGTACCTTTTTAAAGGTGGAATTAAGGATAGAACATCGGTAACTTAAAACGAATCCTAGGGGAATGCATAAAGGTTGGCATTTCACCCTTGATAGGGATAGTATGAGTTTTGACAGTATGAATTGGAAAGCATTAAGGTAATAATAACCTTTAAGGATCAGTGGAGAAATTTTTCAGAAGTATATAGACAATGGTTCTAGTAATAGTGAATGGTATTTTGATATGCCCTGTATCTAGGGAATACAGGAGGAACGATTGAAGGATAACCTTAGAGGTTTTATAAGGAAAAAGGTAATATTCGAAATTCTCAAGAATAAAAATGTTGATAAAGGAAATATGACGTAATTATTTTGATGCCAAGTGAGGCACGTGTTAAACCACGAGAAGGTATGGATCGAACCAGTAATGGTCGAAATTGTTCAGGGCAATTAGGACTTAAGATAGAAGATGTTCTAAGTACGATCGAGAGTCAGTCGCGACAGTGATTGACCTCTAAAGACTGAGGCAATAACTTATGGAAAAATGGTGATTTTTTTTTTCTCATCAGATTTTAAGGAAAGCATTTTCACATAAGCTGTGATTGAAATAAGGTAGAAAATTTATTTGGAGGTGGTTAATGTGACATTGACTGTAAGGAAATTTTACTATCAGGAAAGGCCAAAGAGGTGGCCGACACTTTAAAGGTAAGAGGATAATTATAGGCGCGTGTGCCAAAAGAATATAGTGATGATGGTTAAAAATGTGAAGGTTGAATTATGGTTAGGAAGATTGTCATTCCTTCTGATGACTGTGCAATACCCAGCCGTAATAGTAGTTGGTAAAGGTTTAATTCATGTAATCGCCATGAACGGGCTATCTATCTTAGAAGGTCCTATCTTGAGATAAGCCAGGACCATGTTTCAAAAAGGACTAGATGAACCCTTGAGTTAATTCTTCTATTTAGGGCGTATGATTAAGAATGGTATTAACCTGCTATCGGTGCTTTGATTGAAACTCTTCTGTAATTTTATATGCTTCATGTCATGTATGTATGTCAGGATCAGGAGTGTACTCCATGAATCATGAATGGTGATTATGTTACCTCCTTAGAAGGATTTGATATGACATGTATGGACTCCGTATGGTTAGCTATTAAGACTTCATGGAAAATGAATGACTACAGTAGGTCAGTGGTGGACCATAGTAAGGCAGCAATGATTCTGCGAGTATTGAGCTGATTACAGCCGTGAGAGTTGTATTGGAATGGGTGTTGAGATTGAGTACCACTCATCGGGTCGTGGTAGTGTATAAGTTATCATTGATAGACTAATTAAGTCGATAATCTACCTATGATATATTTATTCCTTCTTATCGATAAAGAGTAGTATTACCCATACGAAGAAGGTTGCGGTATAGAAATGGATTCTAGTAACGATGAGGTCTAGAATGAGATCCCAGATTCGATTTTCGATATCGAGGGAGTTTCAAAGGTAATTGTGTATAAGCTCGAGGAAGAGCATGGGTCCATAGAATGATGGACGGGATAGCGAAAATATTTAGGCACGTGAAATGCGATGCTATAATACTTGATGTTGATATAAATACGTATATGTTTTGTTCTCCTATGACAAACCTCTATAGTTCAGAGGTAGGTTCCAAGCCAGATATTTTGTGGCAGTATATTTTTTTCATATATACAATTCTCTTCAGTTCGTTCTTTTCTCTTCTTTTCATTTCATGTAAGCTGAGAAGAACAACCCTTCCAGAAGGGGAGGTATTGCCGAATGACTATCTATCTTTGTGATAGAAGCCTAGTAGGATACCACATGTTGTTTAATTGCTTGTCAAGTACTAAAGGCTGGCCACCTTCTGTACTAACTATGCGATATAACAAGTGTTCATGATCATAGTGATCTCTCAACAAATTCCTTTACTTCTATATGATTAATCAAACTTTGGAAAATAGAAATAACTGAAAAAGGAGTAATAAAGTGGTGGTAGTATGCGGAATGGAAACACATTCGTGATACTAAGGTTGATGTGGTTATTAAAAGGTTATAGAACGCTAACGAGCAAAAGTATAACCAGTATAATATTAGGAACGGAAGGTAGTAGCGATTACGAACTGGAAAAGAATGGGTATTGAGAAGCAAAAGTTCTAATGATAAAAGCTATAATGAGAGTCTGTGCAATATACTTGAAAGAATTTGGAATGATCACTTAATTCGGATTGAGTTATCTTACGACAATAGATCATATGTCATTATCGAGATGTCGCCTTATGAGATTCTTGAGGGAAGATAATGTCGATCTCCCTTATGTTAGGATGAAGTTGTAGAGCGTAAGATGCTCGGACCCGCAGTAGTCCAAAGGACCAAGGATATGATAGATCTAATCAGAGGACGGCTGGTAGTAGCCCAAGATGGACATGATAAGTATGTTGATTTGACACGAAAGGATAAAGAGTATGAAATAGGGGGCCTAGTAATGTTATAGGTATCCCCTTGGAAACCCTTGAAAAAGGATTGATGAGGTTCGGAAAGAAAGGAAAGCTAAGTCTACAATTTGTTGGACCCTTGGATATATTAAGACGTTTGGGAAGTTAGCATATGAGCTAGCCCTAACCCCGAACATGTAGCAGGTCGTAACGTGTTTCATGTATCAATGTTAAGGAAGTGTAATTCAGATGCCAGATAAATAGAGGCATATGAGCGCATAGATATGCAACCCGACGTAACCTATATGGAGCAACCAGAAAGGGTTATAGATCGAAAAGGGACAAGTGCTTAGGAGAAGGGTTATCAAACTAGTCAGAGTTTGATGGTAGAACCACAATGTGGGAAAATTGACTTGAGAGTTAGAAAGTGCAATACTAAGAAAGTATCCCTATTCATTTCTATCTGATTCCGGGACGGAATCCTTTTAAGGAGGGGAGACTGTAATAACCCCAATTTTTAGAAAATTTTTGAAACCCTTATGAATAGTGTTTTTGCTGAATGAGAAAACTTTTCATGCCACACTATGTAGGGGTTCTGATATGGATATTCTGAGATTTTATTAGTACTTTATATGGGATATAAGTGTATGTAAAGATCGTCAGAATCCAATTCCGAACACTTTGATTTTTCCCGGAAATACACTAGATACGGAAAGATTTGAGAAAAAGGTAAAAGGATAAAAAGGATTTAAATAAAAGGATTATAGGAGAGGATCATAAAAGGAATATAATATATTGAGAAAGGTTAAGGGAACCTAAGTAATAAGATCCCGGGTATGATCCCTCAAACGATAAACGAAAACGAAAGTTAAGCGAACCGTATAACAGATCAGCGGTCATTAGGCAAACGATTAGGAAGTTAATCAAAGGGATTAGGGGGAAGGATGTCATCCAACCAATAGAAAGAGGACAAGGAAGGGAGGATGACATCATGAGGATGACATAAGCATGACATGGGAAGGAAGGAGGTGTGGTGGCTTTGTAACCACACAAATCCAAGGGCAAGAAGGTAATTGACTAAAGCAAGCACAAAAACCAATCAACCAAGCCAAGTAAAATCATTTTCATCAAAAATCAAAAGCAACCAAGGCTTTGTTCTTCATTGCTCACGGCTTTTCACTATTCAAAAGGCAAGAGAAATTCAAAATCCAAGATCCAAGCTTCCTAAATTGGTAAGATAATTCCCTAATCATCTTCATGCTTAGTTAGGACTATATCATGAGTTTAAGCCATTAATTCCTTCTCAATCTTCTTCATTTAATCAAAGAAGAAGACAATGAATAGTGTTTTCAAGTTTTTAACTTGAACTTTTTCTTGTTTTTCTTGAAGATCCAAGCATTCTTAAGACTTCTCAAAGCTTCTTAAGGCTTCCTAGCTCCACCCACCACTTCAAGGAAGGTATACCATCTCCAAACCCTAGATTCCTATATATTATAAGATGATTTTGATTAGTGGGTTGATATTGTAGTTTGTTGTTATGATTTAGAGTTTGGGATTTGGAATGGTAGTGAAATGGAATGGTAATTGTTGTGGTTTTGATTTAAAGGAACTTAAGTATGATTAAAGTTAAGTTTAGGCATAAGTATGAATGATTAAATTGAATTGGTTGGAGTTGTTATGATGTGATAAGGATGGATGTTGGTTGTATGTTGGATTTGAGGTTGGTTTGTGGTTGGTTTTGTATGGTTTAAAATTGGGAAATCGCGTAAACATAGCCGTCGTAACGTCCGATTTTCTTTGGACTGTTTTTGTGCATAGCATTATGACCCGAGAACCCCCTGCTAGATTATGACCACTGCCATGTTTAGATAGCTCATGTTACGAGCTTCGTTTTGATATGTAGTTCGTTCGATTCCGATGCACGGTTTAGGAGAAACGACCGTTTCAAGTAACGGCGTTTTGCGAACGAAACATTTCCCCTCGCCTTACTTTGAAACATAGGTTAAAGACCAAAAAGGACTAATTGAAGTATGAAACATTTATGGTAAGTGTGTTAGGCAGTTGGTAAGACACTCGCGAAGGAATCGCCTTAAAACTCGTAAAGGTTAAATTATTAAAAATGGTGGAGCCGAGGGTACCCGAGTGACTTAAGCGAATCAGTGAGCGCAAAACGAGCGTTAGAGTCTAAGTTAGTTAAAGTATAGATTTACAAGTGACTTTGGTTTAATTCCAACTTACTTGTTGCTTATAGGTTACCAGACTCGTCCCGAGCCATTCGTAACCCCCAGTCGCTCAGGCAAGTTTTCTACCCGTTATACTGTTGCTGTGATGTAAATATATGTATATGCATTATCTTGTGATATTGCATGATTGTTATTAGCAAATTTTGCGATATATTGGAGCATGCTAATATGGTATATATGCATGTCTGTTTCATAATCTGGTTATCTATCTGTTGATTTCAATGCTTATAGTTGCATAATACCTATGCTAGAAATAAGCAAGTAGTTGCGTATACCCTTAGTATAGGGGATAAAAGGTGAACATATTTCTAAACCGGGAGTCGATGTTCCCGAGTATTTTATATATATATATATTTATTTATATATATATATATATGGATATAGTTTTTAAAACTATTAATCGAATAAGGTTTATTCGATAACTTTAACTTTATTTTATTATTGAATATTATTTTGAATATTCATTCGAGGACTTATGACTCCTTTTACTTTATTAATGAATATTATTTTGAATATTATTCGAAGGCGTATGACTCCTTTTATTTATTTATCTGAATATTATTTGAATATTCATTCGAGGGCTTATGACTCTTTTATATTATTTATTGAATATTATTTGAATATTCATTCGAAGGCTTATGACTCAGTTTATATTATTTAATGAATATTATTTGAATATTCATTTGAGGATCTATGACTCCGATTATTTGCTGAAATATATTCTTTATTTTATTAAAGAATAAGGTGTTAATAATCAAACTTATTTTCGATTATTCAAATAAAGATAATACTTTTATATAAGTATATCTTTGGTTATTTAATACTCGTTTCAAGTATAAATTTCAATACTTCTACTTCAATTATTTTTATAAAGATTATTCTTTATGGGAATATTATTTAATTAATAATATTCAGTCATTTTCTAAATATTCTGGGGACTGATTTACTTCATTAAATCAGCTTTACTCCAAACACTCTATAAAGTGTTTTCGAGTCTTCAAAATGATTTTTAAAAGATAGAGCGGATCCCAAAACTCATTTTTATATTTAAGATCTTCCTTTTAAAGGGGATTTAAATACTCGTTCAAAACTTGAGGGATCCGGCTCAGTGGTGTATTTTACATTCGCAACGAGGTTGCTGTTTTGAGAAAACATCTTGATTACTTGCCCATCGTTCGGGAAGTAAGTCCATCTATTGATTCGGCATAAGCAACATGGGCTCAGTGGGCGTCCATGATAGTGTAAGTGGCTCAGTGGGAGTCCATCAAATGCATAAGTGGCTGAGTGGCAGTCCAGCATAAGGTCCTAATTATGACCAGGGTGATGACCAGTGGGGAATTCGTCCATCTACTAGTAGAAAAGGTTACTTATGGGTATCTTTGCCTGATCAGCAAGATATCTGGTTTATGCCAAAGGTTTTCTTTTCCTTCCAAATTCATTGGATATTGCAACTCTGTTCATACTTTACATAACAGAGGTTCCAGGAAATGTTTTAGAGATATATATATGTGGATATATATATCGGAACTAAATAAAGTATCTCATAACTTTTTCATTCAATAATATTTCAAAGATTGAATCTATTCAAATCTTGTCTTGTAGTCTCATCTATGTGATGAACTTTTGAAACTGATTATAACTTGAACGGTGGTAGTTCAAGTAGTATTGGGAAAGATATAAGTATATTGGGGTATTTGGTAACCTCATCTTTTAAACTTATATCTAATTAATAATTGTCTTATGAATGACAAAGATTTTCAGAAAAACGTTGAGACAAGGTTAGATATATGAGATCACCTTGCAACGATATTTTTATACAGTTATACACTGGGACTTTGTGTATATTATGCATGGAAGAGGACTTCCAATATTTTGAAAAGTATATATGTATATATACTGAATATTTTGCGACTTCATCGCATTAAGATATCAAACTTGGTTCATTTCTTTTGACCAAGACTTTCATGAGTATTATGAGTAGGCTCATATATTGTAAATCATTATACATATTATTTTGGTGGGCTTGCTGCTCACCCTTGCTTTATTTCTTCATCACACAACAACAGTTAGGAAAGATGGCCAGACTCCAGTAGACTCAGCGCAAGCGCGTGGGAAGCGTCCCGCGTCTTCCCGTTGATGTTGTAGCTGCTATAGCTGCAGAGGTAGATCTATTGTAGATCAGACCATCTACTTTTGAGAATCAATTATGTATAATTATAACTTGTGGCAGATAATGGCAATTAACTGTAAATTTATCAAGTAATCATTATGGGTTGTAATAACTTTTAAATTGTGGATTCAAAGACTTGTACTTATTTAAATTTCATCTCTGAGACTATAACGGGTTGTGGTGTGTGTTAGTGTGGGGTCACAGCATAAGGTTATTATTATTAATTAAGTGAAGTGATATTGTGGAAAGAAAGACCGTGACAACCCGGATCCCCGACCCCGGATCTGGGGGTGTTACATAGCGGTTGAGGATGTTGTCCTAGAAGGGATAGTTGCTGAGGAGGATCCCATGGAGGATCCTGACAAGAATGAATAAAGGACCACTGATGAATTGATGACCATGGTTAGGTCGACTACCAGAGGTAGGAATGGTCGGTCACTACCGGAGGTTCGTTCAAGTTTGTAAAGATAGTAGCCCCCTTTAATGCGGCTTACTCGTAAGACTGAGAAGTTTGAATGGACAGAGAAATACGAGAACAACTTTCAAGAACTGAAGCAAAGATTGGTGACGGCCCCTATGATGGCGTTGCCGGATGGAAAAGGAGATTTTGTGATGTGTAGTGACGCTTCGCATAAGGAATTAGGGTGCTTCTTATACAGCACAACAAGGTAATCGCGTACGCGTTAAGACAATTAAGGGAATATAAAATTTGATATCCCCACCCATGAGCTTGGGCTCGTGGCAATAGTTTTGCCCTAAATATTGGAGGCACTACTTGTATGGAGAGAAGTGCGAGATTTACACAAGCCATAAGTGCTCTAGTGCATTTTCATGCAGAAAGAGCTCAACATACGCCAGAGAAGGCGGTTAGAGCTAATCAAGAATTATGATTGGGAGATTCTTTATCATTCGGGGAAAGCCAATATGGTGGTTGATGCCCTTAGTAAAAAGGAGAGACTTAAGATAATAATGTCTTTGGGAGAGTTTATAAGAGATTTTGAGAAAATGGAAATAGAAGTGAAGGTAACCGGAGCCGGTACCGAAAAGCTGTTTGAGATTGCAATACAAACCGAATTATTGGAAAAGAACATATTGTGCCAGAAAAAGTGATGAATGAAGGCAGAGAGCCAACAAATAGATATGAGATTAATACCGAGAAAGATGATAAGGGAATAATGAGGTATTCCTATAGAATTTGGGTTCCAAATGTTCAAGAGCTTAAAGATGAGATCTTAGATGAAAGTCATAGTTCAAGGAATAAGATTAAGGGCAAACCCTGAATGTGATAGTCAGGGAGGACACTATCAAGATAGAAGGAACCCATAACATAATGAAGTGGAAAATGAGGATTTTAACGTATAAGATAACCCCAAGTATGGGAGAAGGATGAAACATTTCATACTAAGGAAACAGAAAGTCGAGTAAGGAAAGGAGACCCGAGACGGTACTCCTATACGGCAATTTATGGACCTGTCTAAAAAGAACTTAGACTATTATCCCCAACCACCACCTTGAGGAAACAATGCGGTTTGAAATTCTTTCATGACCTTTAAATCGCTAAGCTCTTAGAGTTCCAAGGAACAGGTTGACCCAGTCGGGGCAAGAGCCTGGCTAAAAACAATATAGGAATCATTTGAGATTCTAAATGATTGACGAATCACAAAAGACTATTTTGTCACTTACCCTCTTGAGAGAGAGGCCACCCGCTGGTGAAAGGCCAAGGAAGGCACGGAGCAAGAGATTATAATAAATTGATTTAAGTTCAGTCAATTGTTTTCAGAAAAGTACTTCCCAAGGTTATGGAGATAGTGTAAAAGCTTTAGAGCCAGAAAAAAGGCAGACGAGTATGATGAATTATGAATCTAAGTTGTAAAAGTTATCAAGATTCGTTCTGAGGACACGAATCCAGAATGACGGGATGCTTGAAATCAATGCTTATGTTGTGTTGGTTCATGAAATAATGATAAGAGAAAGGAAAATAAAAAGAAACTGAAGTGGAAAGGAATATAAAGGCAATAGAGTTTGAGGTATGATAAGGGAGTTGGGTATGAGGAAACCCTAAAGACTCGTAGCAATATAAATAGAAAAGTATGCATTCGTCAGGATGAGGGTGATTCACCATGAGTTAAAATTGATGGTTGAAGGCATAAGAGATACATATATTTTATCCCCTGTAAGTTGGGAGGATTCGAGGAAACCTTGAGATAATTTGAAGGATAAATAATGAGACGCGGATAGACTGAGGAGACAAGGAAGTAAGAAATTAGGAAAATTGGATGAAGGAAGTGACCTTCAAGAATGTGAAGTGTAAGACCGGTGGCTCGATACCCAGAAAGGGAGACGCCAGGTATGAAAGATATCCCAATATTGAGGTGACTGTTGAGATAAACAACAAAAGTAAATAAGGAATTATTAAGAAGAGGTTCACGTTGAACACGACCAATATCTTCCAGAACATCCTTGTTATCGTTACCAAATTAGGCAAGAAAAGCGGATAACCGTTGTTATCTTTTGGAGGCCATATTGATTGACCTCATTTTGAATACAGATGTTATTGTGAAATTAGGCATATACTATCGAGGTGGGAATGATTGAATAAGACACCCTTATCAGGGATATATGACTTGATTTATCCATGGAAGGATGCATGTACCTTTTTAAAGGTGGAATTAAGGATAGAACATTGGTAACTTACAACGAATCCTAGGAGAATGCATAAAGGTTGGAATTTCACCCTTAATAAGGATAGTATGAGTTTTGACAGTATGAATTGGAAAGGATTAAGGTAATAACAACCTTTAAGAATCAGTGGAGAAATTTTTTCAGAAGTATATAGACAATGATTCTGGTATTAATAAATGGTATCTTGATATGCCATGTATCTAGGGAATACATGAGGAACGATTCAAGGATAACCTTAGAGGTTTTACAAGGAGAAAGGTAATATTCAAAATTCTCAAGAATAGAAATATTGATAAAAGAAATATGACGTAATTATAATGATGCCAAGTGGGGCACATGTTAAACCACGAGAAAGTATGGATCGAACCAGTAAAGGTCGAAATTGTTCAGGGCAATTAGGACCTAAGATAATCCTAGGGGAATGCATAAAGGTTGGCATTCCACCCTTAATAGGGACAACATGAGTTTTGACAGTATGAATTGGAAAGGATCAAGGTAGCAACAACCTTCAAAGATCAGTAAAGAAATTTTTCAGAAGTAGATAAACAATGGTTCTAGTATTAGTAAAGGGTATTTCGATATGCCCTGTATCTAGGGAATACAGGAGGAACGATTCAAGGATAACCTTAGAGGTTTTACAAGGAGAAAGGTAATATTCAAAATTCTCAAGAATAGAAATATTGATAAAAGAAATATGACGTAATTATAATGATGCCAAGTGGGGCACCTAAGAAATATGATGTTCAACGTGAACTTCTTCTTAATAATTCTGTATTTACTTTTGTTGTTTATCTCAACAACCATCTCAATATTGGGATATCTCTCATACCTGGCGTCTCCCTTCCTGGGTATCAAGCCACCGGTCTTACACTTCACATTCTTGAAGGTCACTTCCTTCATCCAATTTTCCTAATTTCTTACTTCCTTGTCTCCTCAGTCTATCTGCGTCTCAATATTTATCCTTCGAACTATCTCAAGGTTTCCTCAAATCCTCCCAACTTATAGGGGATAAAATATATGTATCTCTTATTCCTTCAATCATCAACTTTAATTCATGGTGAATCACCCTCATCCTGACGATTACATACTTTTCTATTTCTATTACTACGAGTCTTTAGGGTTTCCTCATACCCAACTCCCTTATCATTCCTCAAACTCTATTGCCTTTATATTCCTTTCCACTTCAGTTTCTTTTTATTTTCCTTTCTCTTATCATTATTTCATGAACCCACTAATCATTGACTTCAAGCATCACATCGTTCTGGGATTCTTGTCATCAGAACGAATCTTGACAACTTTTACAACTTAGCTTCATATTTCATCATACTCGTCTGCCTTTATTCTGACTCTAAAGCTTTTACACTATCTCCATAACCTTGGGAATTACTTTCCCGAAAACAATTGACTGAACTTTAATCAGTTTATTCTAACCTCTGGCTCCGTGCCTTTCTTGGTCTTTCACCAGTGGTGGCCCTTCTCTTAGGAGGGTAAGTGACAAAAATAGTCTTTTGTGATTCGTCCATCATTTAGAATCTAAAATGATTCCTATATTTCCTTTAGCCAGGCTCTTGCCTCGACTGGGTCAGCTTATTCCTTGGAACTCTAAGAGCTTAGCGACTTAAAGAACCTGAAAGAATTTATCACCGCATTGTTTCCTCAAGGTGGTGGTTGGGAATAAAAGTATAAGTTCTGTTTAGACAGGTCCATGAATTGTCGTATAGGAGTACCGTCTCGGGTCCCCTTTCCTTACTCGACTCCCTTTTCCATAGTCTGAACGTTCCCTCATTCTCCCCATAATCGGGGTCATCCTACATGTTTTAAATCCTCATTTTC
Source organism: Apium graveolens (assembly GCF_009905375.1). Lineage (NCBI taxonomy): Eukaryota > Viridiplantae > Streptophyta > Magnoliopsida > Apiales > Apiaceae > Apium > Apium graveolens. The sequence goes on along the minus strand of NC_133656.1, from coordinate 73,608,852 downwards.
CACTTCATTATGTTATGGGTTCCTTCTATCTTAATGGCGACCTCCCTGACTATCACGTTCAGGGTTTGCTCTAAATCTTATTCCTCAAACTAGCTTTCATCTAAGATTTCATCTTTAAACTCTTAAACATTTGGAACCCAAATTCTGTAGGAATACCTCATTATTCCCTTATCATCTTTCTCGGTACTAATCTCTTATCTATTTGTTGGCTCTCTGCCTTCATTCATCACTTTTTCTGGCATAATATGTTCTTTTCCAATAATTCGGGCTGTATTGCAATCTCAAACAGCTTTTCGGTACCGGCTCCGATTACCTTCATATCTATTTCCATTTTCTCAAAATCTCTTAGAAATTCTCCCAAAGACATTATCATCTTGAGTCTCTCCTTTTTACTAAGGGCATCAGCCACCACATTAGCTTTCCCTGAATGATAAAGAATCTCCCAATCATAATTCTTGATTAGCTCTAACCGCCTCCTCTGGCGTATATTGAGCTCTTTCTACGTGAAAATGTACTAGAGCACTTATGGCTTGTGTAAATCTCGCACTTCTCTCCATACAAGTAGTGCCTCCAATCTTTAGGGCAAAACTATTGCCACAAGCTCATGGGTGGGGATATTGAATTTTATATTCCCTTAATTGTCTTGACGCGTACACGATTACCTTGTTGTGCTGTATGAGAAGCACCCTAATTCTTTATGCGAAGCGTCATTACAATTCACAAAATCTCCTTTTTCCATCCGGCAATGCCAACATAGGAACGTCACCAACCTTTGCTTCGGTTCTTAAAAGTTGTTCTCGCATTTCTCTATCCATTCGAACTTCTCAGTCCTACGAGTAAGCCGCGTTAAAGGGGCTACTATCTTTACAAACTTGAACGAACCTCCGGCAGTGACCGGCCAATCCTACCTCTGGTAGTTCCCTAACCATAGTCATCAATTCCTCAGTGGTCCTTTATTCATTCTTGTCAGGATCCTCCACGGGATCCTCCCCAGCAACAATCCCTTCCAGGACAATATCCTCAATGGCTACATCCTCAATATGAACATCATCGGGTCCTGCATTAGGACGCTCTATCGGATCCACAATCCGATCTCCAATTAGTAATAAAACATCATCACGTTGTTGCTCCTCATCCTCAGGGTTCGGAGTCCCGCTACCATATACGATAACGAACTACGCTTCTATCATGATATTTATAAGGGTTCCCATAAGAGTTTTAACTGTCAGTACTACATTAGGTAGCCCGACTATGAACTTGGCAAGAGTTTTTATTATCTTAGTGAACTTTTTATCTTAACGTCACATCATCTCTGAGGTTTATAACGCTTGGCTCTGATACCATTTCTGTAACACCCCCAAATCCGGGGTCGGGGATCCGGGTTGTCACGAGTTCCATTTCCCTTAATAACACCCAATCTTAATAAATAATCAACTATTTTGTACTGTGACCCCACCATAAACACACACACCACAAGTTATAGTCTCAGAGATGAATATCCAAAAATAATCACAAGTCGTTTTATTCCACAATTATATGCCAATACACCTTAAAAGGGTTTCTGAATAAATTTACATTTCTTTGCCATTATTACAATTCATAAATATACATAAATCTGGTTCATCAATAGTTGAAAACCTAGCCTATTGGTAGCTCCTACCTCAGCTACGGCGGCATCAACGCTTCCAGAAAACGGAAAAACATTTTCTAACCGCTTGCGAATTGGAAGCTTGGTCTTGTTCATCTTGTCTATCTGACATTGTGTGATGAAAGAAGAAAGCAAGGGTGAGCAACAAGCCCACCAAAATAATATGTATAATGATTTACAATATATGAGCATTCTCATAGTACTCATGAAAGTCTTGGTCAAGAAGAAATGAACCAAGCTGATATCTTAACGCGACCAAGTCGTAAAATATTCAGTATATGTACATATAACTTTTCACAATCTTTGAAATCCTCTGACATGTATAATATACACAGAGTTTAAGTTTAAAACTGTATAAAAATATCGTTGCAAGATGATCTCATATATCCAACCTTGTCTCAACATTTTTCTGAAAATCTTTGTCATGCATAAGATAATCATTAACTAGATATAAGTTTAAAAGATGAAGTTACAAGATACTCCAATATACTTATATCTTTTCCGAATACTACTTGAACTACCACCGTTCAAGTTATAATTAGTTTCAAAAGTTCATCACACTGATGAGACTACAAGATAAGAATTGAATAGATTCAATCTTTGAAATATCATTATAAATAATGAAGTTACGAGATACTTCATTAAGTCCTGATATATGTATACACACCTATATATATACATTTCATACACTCCTTAAAAACCTCTGTTATGAAAATTATAAACAGAGTTGCAATATCCAATGAATTTGGAAAGGAGAAAACCTTGGCATAAACCTGATATCTTGCTGATCAGGCAAAGATACCAATAAGTAACCTTTTCTACTAGTAGATGGATGAATCCCCCACCGGTCATCACCCTGGCCACATAAGGACCTTGTGCTGGACCGCCACCCGGCCTCTTACGCGTTGATGGACTGCCACCCAGCCACTTACACATTGATAGACCGTACCCCGGCCTGTCGCTTATGCCGACTCAATTAGATGGACTTACTTCCCGAACGTTGGGCAAGTAATCAAATTGTTTTCTCAAAACAGCAACCACGTTGCGAATGTAAAATACACCACAAAGCCGGATCCCCCAGGTTTTGAGCGAGTATTTAAATCCCCTTCGAAAGGAAGATCTTAAATTTGAAAATGAGTTTTGGGATCCGCCCTAACTTTTAAAAATTATTTTGAAGACTCGAAAACATTTTTAAGAATGTTTGGAGTAATGCTGATTTAATAAAATGAATCAGTCCCAATATATTAGAAAATATCTGAATATTATTATTTAAATAATATTCCCATAAAGAATAATCTTTATAAAAATAATTGAAGTTTAAGTTTTAAAACTCATACTTGAAATGAATATTAATAACCAAAGATATACTTATACGAAAGTATGACCTTTATTTGAATAATGGAAAATAAGTTTGATTATCGAAACATTATTCTTTAATAAAATAAAGAATATTATTTAGTAAATAAGCGGAGTCATAAGTCCTCGAATGAATATTCAAAATAATATTCATTAAATAAAATAAGCGGAGTCATAAGTCCTCGAATGAATATTCCAAATAATACTCATTAAATAAAATAAGCGGAGTCATAAGTCCTCGAATTAATATTCAAAATAATATTCATTAAATAAAATAAGCGGAGTCATAAGTCCTCGAATGAATATTCCAAATAATATTCATTAAATAAAATGAGCGGAGTCATAAGTCCTCAAATGAATATTCCAAATAATATTCATTAAATAAAATAAGCGGAGTCATAAGTCCTCGAATGAATATTCCAAATAATATTCATTAATAAAGTTATCGAATAAAACTTATTCGATTAATAGTTTTGAAAACTATATATGTATATATATAAATATATATATTATACTCGGAAACATCGACTCCCGGTTTAGAAAAATGTTCACCTTTGGGTCCCCTATACTAAGGGTAAACGCCACTACTGCTTATCTCTAACATAGGTATTATGCAACTAATAAGCATTTGAACCAACAGATATATAAATCAAGAATACGAAATAGGCATGCATATATACCATATCACATGCTACAATATATCGCAAGAATTTGCTAATAACAAATATGCATTTATCACAAGATCATTCATATACACATATACATCACAACAACAGTTATACGGGTAGAAAACTTGCCTGAGCGACTGGGAGTTATAAATGGCTTGGGGCGAGTCTGGTAACCTATAAACAAAATATAAGTTGGAATTAAACCAAAGTCACTTGTAAATCTATACTTTAACCAAATTAGACTCTAACGCTCGCTTTGCGCTTACTGATTCTCTTAAGTCGCTCGAGTACTCTCGGCTCCACCATTTTTAATAAATTAACCATTAAGGTTTTTTTTAAGGCGATTCTTTCGCGAGTACCTTACCAACTGCCTAATCCACTTTACATAAATGTTTCATACCCCAATTAGTCATTTAAGGTCCTTAACCAAGGTTTCAAAGTAAGGCGAGGGGTAATGGTTCGGTCGCGAAACGCCGTTACTTAAAACGGTCGTTTCTCCTAAACCGTACATCAGATTCAAACGAACCACATATCAAAACAAAGCTCATAACATGAACTATCTGATCATGGCAATGGTCAAAACCTAAAAGGGAGTTCTCGGGTCCTGATGTTAAGATCAAAAATAGTCTAAAGTAAATCGGACATTACGACGGCTATGTTTACGCGATTTCCCAAATTTTTACCATTCCAAATCATATCAATCCAATTACCAATCAACAACAACTCAAGATACACATCAATGCTACTGATTTCAGTTATAATAAGCTCAAGGATCTCAATCCAATCATATATTATAACATCTCCAAATTCAACTAAACTACTTAACAATTAAGCTCGAATCATGCTTATCATTCAAATTACTACTCATCCATCCAAACCATCTCCAAACTTCAACATTTAAACTTATTACTAAAGGGTGTGAAGATTTATACCTTTCTTGGAGGGTGTAAAGTTTTTAGGAAGACTTATGGAGCCTCCTACAAGCTTGATCTTTCCAAAGAAATCAAGAACACAAAGTTAGGCTTTAAAGTTTCTAAAAGTCCGATTTAAAGAACTGTAAAAATGAGGGTCTTAACTTGCTTATTTGGACGATACTTGTGAACAAGAGTTGTAGGCCATCTCAATACCTTTCCAACGAGCTATAGAACACAACATTTGAGTGAGTATTGAAGGAGATATGACAGTTTGAAGTTGCTGGGTTTGTTTTAGCCGAGAGCTTTCTTCTTGAAATGGGAAAGTCAACTTTCAATTTGTATTTGTGTTATGATATTTGTTGGTTGGTTGCTTCCTTTTGTCTTGAAAATAAATTAAATTTTTACCATGGTGAAAAATGTGTGGCTCACAATCAACCAACCAATCCTTTCCACTTGTCATGCTTAGGTCATCAAGCTTAGGTCATCTTGTTATACTTGTCTTCTTCTTGTTGGTGTGATGACATCATCATCCACTAACCTCTTTGATTAACCCCTAATTACTTGGCTAATGACCGCTTATCTGTTATACGGTTCGCTTAACTTTCGTTCTCGTTTATCGTTTGAGCGATCATATCTGGGATCTTATCACTTGGGTTCCCCTAAACCTTCCTCAATATTTTATATTCCTTTTTATGATCCCCTCTTAAAATCCTTGAATTTAAATCTTATTTATCCTGTTACCTTATACTCACTTCTTTCTGTATCTGGTGGATTTCCGGGAAAAATCAAAGTGTTCGGAATTGGATTCTGACGATCTTTACATACACTTATATACCACATAAAGTACTAATAATATCCAAGAAGATCAATAAAAGAACCCCTACATAGTGTGGCATGAAAAGTTTTCTTATTCAGCATAACACTATTCATAAGGGTTTCAAAAATTTCAAAAATTGGAGTTATTACATAACGCATTCGTGATACTAAGGTTGACGCGTTTATTTGAAGGTTATAGAACGCTAGCGAGCAAAAGTGTAACCAGTATGATATTAGGTACGGAAGATAGTAACAATTACGAACTGGAAAAGAGTGGGTATTGAAAAGCAAAAGCTATGCTAGAAGCTATGATGAGAGTCTGTGCGATAGACTTGAAAGAGTTTGGAATGATCACTTAGCACGAATTGAGTTTTCTTATGACGATGGATGATATGACAGTGTTGGAATGTCGCCTTACGAGGCCCTATACAGAAAGAGATGCCGATCTCCCTTGTATCAGAATGAAGTTGCAGAGTGCTAGATGTTCGGACCAGCAGTGGTCCAAGGGACCAAGGATATAATAGATCTAATCAGAGGACGGCTTGTAGTAGCCCAAGATGGACATAAGAAGTATGTTGAATTGACAATGAAAGGACAAGGAGTATGAAGTAGGGGACCTAGTATTGTGAAAGGTATCCCCTTGGAAAGCCTTGGAAATGATTGATGAGGTTCAGAAAGAAAGGAAAGTTAAGTCCACGATTTGTTGGACCCTTGGAGATATTAAGACGTATTGGGAAGTTAGCATATGAGCTAGCCCTACCCCCGAACCTGTAGCAAGTTCATAACGTGTTCCACGTATCAATGTTAAGGAAGTGTAATTCGAATGCCTGATAAATTGGGGCATATGAGCGCATAGACATGCAACCCGACGTAACCTATATGGAGCAACCAGGAAGGGTTATAGAGTGAAAAGGAACAAATGCTTAGGAGAAGGGTTATCAAACTATTCAGAGTTTGATGGAAGAACCACAATGTGGAAAAATTTACTCAAGAGTTAGAAAGTGCAAGGTTAAGAGAGTATCCCTATTCATTTTCTATCTGATTCCGGGACGGAATCCTTTTAAGGAAGGGAGACTGTAATAACCCCAATTTTTGGAAAATCTTGAAACCTGGATGAATAGTAACTTTTGCTGACAATGCTGATTAAGGAAAATTATCAGACCATGTTATATAGGAGTACTGTTATGGAAATTCTAAGATCGTATTAGTATTCCATAAAGTAAATGAGTGTATGTAAAGGTCATTAGAATTCGGATCCGGACACTTTGTTTTTTTCCCGAAAATCCACCAGATGCGGAAAGAATTGAGTATAAGGTAACAGAATAAAAAGGATTTAAATTCAAGGATTTTAAGAGAGGATCATAAAAGGAATATAATGTATTGATAAAGGTTAAGGGAACCCAAGTAATAAGATCCCGGGTATGATCCCTCAAATGATAAACGAGAACGAAAGTTAAGCGAACCGTATAACAGATAAGCGGTCATTAGGCAAGCAATTAGAAGTTAATCAAGGAGGTTAGGGATGATGATGTCATCAAACCAACAACAAGAAGACAAGTGTAACAAGATGACCTAAGCTTGATGACCTAAGCATGACAAGTGGGAAGGATTGGTTGGTTGATTGTGAGCCACACATTTTTCACCATGGTAAAAATTTAATTTATTTCCAAGACAAAAGGAAGCAACCAACCAACAAATATCATAACATAAATACAAATTGAAAGTTGACTTTCCCATTTTAAGAAGAAAGCTCTCGGCTAAAACAAACCCAGCAACTTCAAACTGTCATATCTCCTTCAATACTCACTCAAATGTTGTGTTCTATAGCTCGTTGGAAAGGTATTGAGATGGCCTACAACTCTTGTTCACAAGTCTCTTCCAAATAAGCATGGTAAGACCCTCATTTTTACAGTTATTTAAATAGGACTTTTAGAAACTTCAACGCCTAACTTTGTGTTCTTGATTTCTTTGGAAAGATCAAACTTGTAGGCGGCTCCATAAGGCTTCCTAGTAACTTTCCACCCTCCAAGAAAGGTATAAATCTTCACACCCTTTAGTAATAAGTTTGAATGTTGAAGTTTGGAGATGGTTTGGATGGATGAGTAGTAATTTGAATGATAAGCATGATTCGAGCTTAATTGTTAAGTAGTTTAGTTGAATTTGGAGATGTTATAATATATAATTGGATTGAGATCCTTGAGCTTATTATGACTGAAATCAGTAGCATTGATGTGTATCTTGAGTTGTTGGTGATTGGTAGTTGGATTGATATGATTTGGAATGGTAAAAATTTGGGAAATCGCGTAAACATAGCCGTCGTAATGTCCGATATACTTTAGACTGTTTTTGCTCTTAACATCAGGACCCTAGAACTCCCTGTTAAGTTTTGACCATTGCCATGATTAGATAGTTCATGTTACGAGCTTCGTTTTGATATGTGGTTCGCTTAAATCCGATGTACGGTTTAGGAGAAACGACCGTTTTAAGTAACGGCGTTTCGCGACCGAACCATTACCCCTCGCCTTACTTTGAAACCTTGGTTAAGGCCCTTAAATGACTAATTGGAATATGAAACAATTATGTAAAGTGGATTAGGAAGTTGATAAGGCACTCGCGAAAGAATCGCCTTAAAACTCGTAATGGCTAATTTATTAAAAATGGTGGAGCCGAGGGTACTCGAGCGACTTAAGTAAATCGTTAAGCGCGAAAGCGAACGTTAGGACTCTAAATGGTTAAAGTCTAGTTTCTTAAGCGACCGGGGTTTAATTCCGACTTATGTTGTTGTTCATAGGTTATCGGACCCACTCTAAGCTTAAGTCTATCCGGGAGCACTCAGGCAAGTTTTCTTCCCGTATAACTGTTGTTGTGATGTATATGTGTATATGCATGATCTTGTGATAAATGCATATTTGTTATTAGCAAATCCTTGCGATATATTGTAGCATGTGATATGGTATATATGCATGCCTGTTTCGTATTCTTGATTTATATATCTGTTGATTCAGTTGATAATACCTATGCTAGAGATAAGCGGTATTTGCGTATACCCTTAGTATAGGGGAGCAAAAGGTGAACTTTTTCTAAAACCGGGAGGCGAGGCTCCCGAGTATAATATATATATATATATATATATATGAATAGTTTTTAAAAACTATTAATCGAATAAGGTTTATTCGATAACTTTATATTATTTAATGAATATTACTTGAATATTCATTCGAGGACTTATGACTCCTTTTATTTTATTTAATGAATATTACTTGAATATTCATTCGAGGACTTATGACTCCTTTTATTTTATTTAATGAATATTACTTGAATATTCATTCGAGGACTTATGACTCCTTTTATTTTATTTAATGAATATTACTTGAATATTCATTCGAGGACTTATGACTCCTTTTATTTTATTTAATGAATATTATTTCAAATATTCATTCGAGGGCTTATGACTCAGTTTATATTATCTAATGAATATTATTTGAATATTTATTTGAGGACCTATGACTCCGATTATTTGCTGAGATATATTCTTTATTTTATTAAAGAATAAGGTGTCGATAATCAAACTTATTTTTTATTATTCAAATAAAGATAGTACTTTCGTATAAGTATATCTTTGGTTATTTAATACTCATTTCAAGTATAAGTTTTACAACTTCTACTTCAATTATTTGTATAAAGATTATTCTTTTTGGGAATATTATTTAAATAATAATATTCAGATATTTTCTAACATATTGGGAATTATTTTAATAAATCAGCAGTACTCCAAACATTCTTAAAAATGTTTCGAGTCTTCGAAATGATTTTAAAAGTTAGAGCGGATCCCTAAACTCATTTTTATATTTAAGATCTTCCTTTCGAAGGGGATTTAAATATTCGCTCAAAACCTGAGGGATCCAGCTCTGTGGTGTATTTTATATTCGCAACGAGGTTGCTATTTTGATAAATGAATTGATTACTTACCCAAAGTTCGGGAAGTAAGTCCATCTATTGAGTCGGCATAAGAAACATGAATAAACTTGTGATAAATTTATTATTTATATACTTTGCAATTTATGTAACTATAAAAACATCCTTTTTTTATAAAGTCAATTGATATATTAAAATAGAACACAGTAAGCCCTGATAGTTCAAACCTCACGAAGAAGATACTAATACAATTATTAAACATAGCATGCAGTCTCAAATACTCTTGGACCAAATATACTAAAGAAGAACCCACTCACTATTTACTTTACTATTACCATCTTACATTACTTGGTCATAATTTAGAAAATTGAAGCTCACTAAGCAACAGACTACAAATTAGCAAAAATCACTGACACTAACACTGAAATATGGCATTACAGTTAAACTTCAATTCATTCTTCTAGCATTAGCTTCCTCCATCATTTCCAACTGCATCAACACTTCTTTGCATGATACATGATACAAGGTGCAATATCACTGCAATTTAATAGTATTAACTGCAGCAGTCCTAGCCAAATGTATTAGCCATGTAGCCGAGGAAAGCTAGCATTGCAGTCCAACACAATGTAGACGTTACCACCAAATCTTGTCCTGTAGTCTCATTTATGTGATGAACTTTTGAAACTAATTATAACTTGAACGGTGGTAGTTCAAGTAGTATTTGGAAAAGATATAAGTATGTTGGAGTATCTTGTAACTTTATCTTTTAAACTTATATCTAGCAAATGATTATTTTATGCATGTCAAAGATTTTTCAGAAAAACGTTGAGACAAGGTTAGATATATGAGATCACCTTGCAACGATAGTTTTATACAGTTATAAACTGGAACTCTGTGTATATTATGCATGGAAGAGGACTTCCAAGATTTTGAAAAGTATATATGTATATATATTGAATATTTTGCGACTTCATCGCATTAAGATATCAAACTTGGTCCATTTCTTTTGACCAATACTTTCATGAGTACTATGAGAAGGCTCATATATTGTTAATCATTATACATATTATTTTGGTGGGCTTGCTGCTCACCCTTGCTTTCTTCTTTCATCACACAACAACAGATAGAAAAGATGAACAGGACCAAGCTCCCAATTCGCGAGCGGATAGGAAACGTTCCGCAGTTTCCTATAGGCGTTGATGTCACTGTAGCTGAGGTAGGAACTACCAATAGGCTAGGCTTTCAACTTTTGATGTACTAGACTTATGTATCTTTATCAATTGTAATAATGGCAAAGAAATGTAAATCTATTCAGAAACCCTTTTAAGGTGTAATGGCATATAATTTTGGAATAAAATGACTCGTGTTACTTTTGGATATTCATCTCTGAGACTATAACTTGTGGTGTGTGTGTTTATTGTGGGGTCACAGTACAGAGTAGTTGATTGTTTATTAAGATTGGGTGTTATTAAGGGAAATGGAACTCGTGACAACCCGGATCCCCGACCCTGGATTTGGGGGTATTATATTAATGGTCATCTAAATAGGATAATCATTGAGGTTTGATTGTAATGAGTGGTTATCAGTTTGAACATACCTTCAGCGTCTGAGTCATCTGCATTATCATCTGAAAAAAATAATATATAGAAATATAATTTTTTCTGGTAAATACAAAATGGCTTATTGTCTAAAAAACTGACTGAAATCTGTCTTAATATATTTTACCAGAAATATATTGTTCATAGTCCGGCATGTGTTCAATTTGTATCTCAGCAGCGTCGTTGAATGCTTCAAACAAATTCCTTTTACCAGACGCAGAAGAACCGTTATTTGCTCTAGGCGTTCTTATTGAATAATTGTTATCTGAAATTGATTTTAGAGAATGCTATTCTAATTTAAATCATAAACATGTACGAAACTATATAGGCTCACAAAGACGGGGACATGCCGTGTGAAGCTGGAAACCAAACTGAGTATAAATAATAGAAAACATCAATTCAAGGTTGCAATACTTTTTAATATTGTGTAATGTTGACAAATGAGTATGTCGGAATACCTGGCCTTTTGACACCAATTTGCTCAGGCTCTGGAATATGAACTGTTACACGTCTCTTACGCTGATTTTTTTTCGCTTGTGAAGGAGTATCCAGCATGCGATGATTAAGTTGAGCCTGATTTATGTTCAAATTTGGCTTCTGATGCATTTGTAAACATGTGTATGTGAACAAATTTTAACAAATCAGTATCTCCCTGTAAACATGTGTCTGTGAACTAATTTTAACAAATCAGTATCTCCCTGTAATAATATGAATTAGTATCTCATTGAACTTTAATTAATTTTAAAAATATTTTAAATCATACAATTTCATTTATATATTTTGTTATTAATTTATCATTAATTCAATTTAGATAGGTGTTGATATTTTATTTATATTTCATTTTGTATCGTTCACTTTTTCAGTCAATAGATATTATTTACACAGTTTTTTCAGTTTATAAATATTGTTTAAGTTTTTTCAGTTAATCAATATTTTTTCACATATATGTTTTTCTACATATATTGCTTAAACATGTGAACTCGAAATCATTTTTTATCAATTACTCCTCTAACTGTATTTCTGTATATAAATTTCAAATATAAAAAATTAGTTCAATATTATTTGGCGTCGCCTTACGGCGACCCCTCGCCGTTTAAAATTTGAAAAATTAAAAAAAATGTAAATACTTAATATGAGTTATTTTAAAACCGTGAATTGAAAACTGCAATGTTACATTTCTATATATATTGCTTAAACATATGAATTTGAAATTAATTTGTGTCAATTACTACTCTAACTGTATTTCTATATATATAACTTAAATATAAAAAAAATTAGTTCTATATTACTCGGCATCGCCTTACGATGACACCTCGTAGTTTAAAATTTGAAAAATTAAAAAATAAAAGTACTCAATATAATTTATTTTAAAACAGTTGAATTGAAAACTACAATGTTACATTTCTACATATATTGCTTACACATGTGAATTTGAAATCAATTTTTGTCAATTACTCTCTAACTGTATTACTATATATATAACTTAAATATTAAAAAATAGTGCAATATAACTCGGCGTCGCCTTACGGCGACACCTCGCAGTTTAAAATTTTGAAAATTAAAAGATATAAATACTAATATAAGTTATTTTAAAACTGTTGAATTGAAAACCATAATGTTTTACCTGAATACATATACAAAATATATAAATTTGTGCATTAAAACAAAAGTCATTATTCTGCTAAAGGAAATTTTTTATTCAAAAGTATTTTAATATTATAGCGACGTCTCGTCGTTTAAACATTATACAATTAAAATATTTTTTTATCAGCACAGATCCATATCAATGCTCTATAATTTGCAAAATGATTCTCCAGTTTTCCAAAAGATTTGTTGGAAGTCTCTTGAACAGTAGATATCATGGAAATCACAAATTGATTCCAAATAGCTAATGGCAAGATTGCAAGCATATGTGTGTTCTGCAAATGTTTTTAGAAAAAGTTAACTAAAAACATAGATATGAAACAATATATTATTCGTATTCACATCCTGATTCTAATCCTAATGCTGAATTTGCCACAATATTCTATGTGAATTGTAATCATGGAGAATATAATTGAGAGTTAAGATTGTAATCACATCCTCATTCTAATCCTGATACTAATAAACCCTGATTCATATCTTGTTGTATAAGAAATCAGGATTTCTCAGCATCAAGATTAGAATCAGGATGTTAATATGTAGAGTATGCTCTAATAGATGTGAGAAATGGGATTGTTCGCTCGAACCTTCAAAGTCCAAGCTACTTGAGTAACATCCAGAGCGGACAAATGCTGATGGTCGTCCATATCTGAATGCAAGAAGAGGAGAAGCTTAATAAATTACTATGGAACTTCAATGTATATTTGAGAAAATAAAAAATGTGTACCTCTATTACCTTCTTTTGATGTTTGAGTATAGGTTGAGAGCCCAGCCATGTGAATATATAGTACGGTTAAACGAAATTGATTATGGTAGAGTTGAATAATCTTTTTAACTTTTAAACAGATATGCACTATTTTCATTGATTAATTGACTGAGAATTTGTGTAGCCATAATATTCTCTGTGAATTGTAATCATGGAGAATCTAATTGAAAGTTAAGATTGTAATCACATGATGATTCTAATCCTGATGCTAACAAACCATGATTCATATCCTGATATTGATTCATATCCTGATGAATGAGAATTCCAGGAACATATCATGATCTTGATCATATCTTGATATATTAATGAACTTAATAATTTTATTAGTTAAATACAATAAAAAGTATTCATATAAACTAAATTTATTATTTATATACTATGATACTATTTAATCTGATTTTTTCAATAAAATGTATAAATTTGTACTAAATTTATTATTTATATACTATGCAATTTCTGTAAGTTCTTTTTTTACAAAGTCAATTAATATATTAAAATAGAACACAGCAAGCATGATAGTTCAAACCTCACGAAGAAGACACTAATAGAATTGTTAAACATATCAATTAGTTCAACATTACTCGGTGTCCCACACCTGACACTTTAAACTTTGAAATAAGTTATTTTAAAATATGTTAATTGAAAATCACTATGTTATATTTGATGTATACAATTTGCAAAAGTAAAACATTAGTGCATTAAAATTATTTTACAACGAAAACTTTTTATTAAAAAAATATTTTAATATTAGTGATATCCACCTTAAACTGACACTTCCAATTTTAAACATTATAAAATTAATTCTTCAAAAAAAGAAGATAATAAAATTAAAATATTTTAAAATTACAAAAATTACATTAATTGTCAAAAGGTAAATATATACAAATAAAAATTATATAGTTATATTCAAAATAGCATACAATTTAGTTAAATATCACTCGGCCGCGCACTTTAAACTTTGAAAAAATAAATATATATACTTTACATAAGTTATTTAAAAATACGTTATTTGACAACTATTATATTATATTTGATGTATACAATTTACAAAAAATATATATTAGTGCATTAAAATTATTTTGCAAGTAAAACTTTTTGTTAAAAAATTATTTTAATATTACTCATAGCCACCTTAAACTCACACCTCCAATTTTAAACATTATAAAATTAATTATTCAAAAAAAATAATAAAATCAAAATATTTATTTTCTTGACACAGTTTGATGTAAAAAAAATTAAAATTATATAAATTACATTAATTGTCAAAAGGTAAATATATACTGTAGACAAATGAAAAGTATATCAAAATAACTGAATTTTGATATACAAACACCTTACACTTTAAACTTTGAAAACAAATATATATATATAAATACTCTACATAAGTTATTTTAAATTATGTTAATTGACAACCACTATGTTATATTTGATGTATACAATTTACAAAAGTAAACATTAGTGCATTAAAATTATTTTTCTAACAGATTTTTTTATTAAAAATTCAATTTAATATTACTTATATTCACCTTACATTGACACCTCATATTTTAAGCATTATAAAATTAATTCTTAGAAAAAATATTATAAAATTAAAATATTTCTTTTCTCGACATAATTTGCTGTAAAAAAATTAAAATTACATTAAATATAACAATAATTTTGAAATGCAGATAAATATAATTTTTTTTGAAAATGTAAACTCTGTATGCATATATTTTGAAATGCATAAAAATATCACATTAATATCACACTATCTCATTTTTAAATTTTTTGAGATTTTCATTAATTCATTCAATACTTGAGATTTTAATATCAAAAGATAATTGACCTCAAAATCAATATTACAAAAGGTTATATAATTTATCCAAACTTTTCATAGTTTAATATTGCACTTTTATCTTCATAAAATTTTTTTGTACATAATTTGAATGAACTTAATAATTTTATTAGTTAAATACAATAAAAAGTATATATATAAACTAAATTTATTATTTATATACTATGATACTTTTTTAATCTGATTTTTTCAATAAAATATAAAAATGAATAAACTTGTGCTAAATTTATTATTTATATACTTTGCAATTTATGTAACTATAAAAACATCCTTTTTTTATAAAGTCAATTGATATATTAAAATAGAACACAGTAAGCCCTGATAGTTCAAACCTCACGAAGAAGATACTAATATAATTATTAAACATAGCATGCAGTCTCAAATACTCTTGGACCAAATATACTAAAGAAGAACCCACTCACTATTTACTTTACTATTACCATCTTACATTACTTGGTCATAATTTAGAAAATTGAAGCTCACTAAGCAACAGACTACAAATTAGCAAAAATCACTGACACTAACACTGAAATATGGCATTACAGTTAAACTTCAATTCATTCTTCTAGCATTAGCTTCCTCCATCATTTCCAACTGCATCAACACTTCTTTGCATGATACATGATACAAGGTGCAATATCACTGCAATTTAATAGTATTAACTGCAGCAGTCCTAGCCAAATGTATTAGCCATGTAGCCGAGGAAAGCTAGCATTGCAGTCCAACACAATGTAGACGTTACCACCAAATTCTTCTCACTCAGGTGAAATATATCACTATATGGGTTGAACTGTGAACCTTTCTTCCCTGGACTTTTGCTGATATGTTATTTATGCATATTATACGTAGAAATTATGAGTTTTTATGTTCTAAGAACTTAGAGACAGATGTTAGCTTCTATCAAAACAGAGATGATTTTTCACCAGATATGAAGATATGCAAATATGGGAAAAGGAATCTTAAATCTCAGAAGTTTAATGTGGACTGACAGACTTTTGTATATCTTTTCTGGTAGCTGAAACCAAAATAAAAAACATTGATGCACATTTTATTATAAGGAACTGTGACAAAACAATTCTTGAGTTATGAGTATGAGAGTGAAGAAACTTTACAGGAACCCAAGATCCATCCTTCTCAATATTATCAGAGAAGCTTCCATGTCCACTGTGACATCAAGAACCAGATACAAGTCAACTCACTCTATAAAAATAGTTAAAACAAATGAAAAAACAGGACAAAATTTACTAATCATGGCCAAGATTAAAGATTTCCCGGAACATGGTCCCCCAAGCTAGCCAATAAAAAGGCCAGAAATCCCAATTGTGCAAGTGCAATGCCATCATCAGCAATACCAAAATAACAACAAAATCCCTCATGATATAACTAATAGACCTCCAAGGATTCTTAACCCAACAATGCTTGGAAATAGTACAAACATATTATCAATACAAAAAACAACATTAAAATTACATAAAGAAAGGAGTGCAGAGACGAATTAAAAGAAAAACAGAAAAAAGAAGAACTATGATGTATTAACCTGTTTGTTCATTAGCAAATGAAACTCAATTAAAATCTACATGTAACCTGCAAAAAGAAAGAGAGAAAATGAGATTCTGAGATTTGAAATTTGAGAGAAGAAGAATAACAGACGTATATATATATATATATATATATATATCAATAATTTAACTCAATTTATAAATCAAGGAGTGATAGTTTCTATTAGATAAGTATGAAATTCAAAATTTAAAAATATAACAAATAAAGGAGCAAATCATGCATGATTGATTAGTCTAAAATCTTTTTTCATGGATAGCTTGTTTTTTGAATTTCAAATTATAAATGTAGATTAAGAATATTTATACAAACATACCAAATCAATACAAAAAAATAATACTAAAATTACAAAAAAGAAAGAGTAAAAGAGACGACATATCAAATCAATACAAAAAAATTATATTAAAATTACAAAAAAATGAGTAAAAAGTCGAATAAAAAGAAAAAAAATGAAAATAGAAGAATGAGAGAGATAAATGTGTGATGTAATTTGAAATAGTGATTTTTGAAGGTAGATATATTTGAATATATAGTTTTATCGTATTCGTGGCTAAAATTGTAGATCTTAAGTAGCACACATATAATATTAATTGGGTAATTTGATTGGATATGAGATAATTAAGGAAATTTGAATTTCAAAAAAAAACAATTGAATGTGTAAATAAAAAATGAGAGAGAATAAGAAAACCAATAATTATCTTGAATTAGTGTTGTAACAGATGTGAGAAAATCATGCAAATCTTTCCTTAGATAAGATGTTTAAATTTTAAAATTCAAAAATTTTCCATGTTTAGTGTTTTGATAGGTAAAAAAATGGGTAAACTTATATGGATATATCCATGGATATATAGATTTTATACTTAATATGGGTCATGGGTAAATTCATTTACCCATTGGGTAAATTTTGTAGATATATCCATGTATCTAGTGATTTTATACTTAATATGGGTTATGGGTACCCATTTGGAAAATAGGTAAATTAAGGAGTAGTCATTAAGAATATATAGATGCATGATTTAAACTTATACATATTATGTCATAATCATAACTAACTCATTAACTATATGAAATGATACAGTTAAATATATAGATTAAGCAAATTATGTGCGTGATTTATGACATATCAATTTTGAATTCTTTGTTTGTGTTTACTTGAAAATCAACGAAATATCACATTATTACATTAAATGAACTTAGAATGTCACATTTTCATATTATTATAATTAATAAATTATAAATACTTGTTTATTCTGAAAATAAGATTTTAATCTATCTCATAAAATATAATAAAATATAGAGATTTAAAAAAAAAGGTAAAATTTGAAATAGTTGGTTTATAAATTATAGATTTGTTAGTAATTCTTTGTTTGTGTTTACTTGAAAATCAACGAAATATCACATTATTACATTAAATGAACTTAGAATATCACATTTTTATATTATTATAATTAATAAATTATAAATACTTGTTTGTTCTGAAAATAAGATTTTAATCTATCTCATAAAATATAGAGATTTAAAAAAATGGTGAAATTTGAAATAGTTGGTTTATAAATTATAAATTTGTTAGTAATGAGATAATCCGAAACTGGAGATTTGTAAATTATAGATCTGTTAGTAATGGTAAAAAGTTCAAAAAGGAAATAATTTTGTTAAATTTGTAAGTAATGTTTAAAAGTCAAAAAGGAAATGTTTTTGAATTTGAATTTGAATTAAGTCTAACCCAAGATGGTTAACATCACGGTTAAGTCTCTGAAAAAGGAAAGAATTTCGTGAATTCCGATTGGTCGAAATTGAAATGGTGACTTTTGATTGGTAAAAAATTATGAGAAAATATATGATTGGCTAACTATATGGCGTGGTAGACTCAACTTTTATAAAGAAAGATTTATACAATACTAAAAGTCTCATGTTCAAACCCCCACCAACAGCTAATATACTAATATTTATATTATTATTTATACACTACCCAAAGATTCATGTTCGAATTCCGCTAACAAATATTTATATTATTATTTATAAATATACTAATAAGGTAATGTTCCAAAAACAAATTTATTATAATTTTAAAAAATACAAAAATATTAATGAAGACGCACAAGTTGTAAACCTAATGTTATTACAAACATATTATTTATTATATGATATGTTATTTTTGCTTACATGTCAATTTCTTTTTTAATCTCATTTTTTATATTGCTTTAAAATCTTCTCTTTCATATCTTCTGCTTCTCTCTCGTTAATTCTCATCTTTCATTTCTCACTCATGTATCTCACCTAGTTCCCTCTCCATTTTTTCATTCTCTCAAATTCTAATTACCAACTCATTTTCTATTATTTACTGATATTATTTGCTGATTCACAATACTATATAATTTTAATTAAAAGTTGTAAAATAAAAACCTTTATATAACCTTTATAGAACATACACAAGAAATTATTTTTATCATATTATAAAAATATTAATATATAACTTTTTCCTTAATATATACTTGAAATATTTTTACTAAACCAACGCATTCATTTAATTAAATATTAACCGGTACCTACTTGGGGATTGGGGCGGTACTCTTCCATTTCCCAATAGTTTAACCTTCCCCACATGGACTCATACAAGAAACAGAGAATTCTAAAGAAACTTTACAATTTTACATTTGAAACAAGAACTGCACCATCTATACTTAGATACGCCTTCTGCTAAGAGCTTTACAACTGTTTGATCAGAATCCTAAGTAAGAAAATATATACCACTCATTTTTGCTCTGCTTTGACCAGAAAGCTTTTAGCCTCTTCATCTGTAATGTCACTGACAGAAAGAAATAGACCAAAAAACCAAATTAAGACTTTTTCCTGGAAACAGGACAGGAACGGAGCACAACTGATCACAATTCTGAACAGTTGGAGAAATTGGAAATCAAGTATGATAATGTAATACCTCTCATCAGCTTCCGTTTTTGAGATTAGCATGACGTTTTTAGATGCAAGAAACTCAGTGAAACTGGCAAGGTCTTTCTCCGTACAAAATTTGCAAAGTTTGAGCAAAAAATCATTGAACTGCTTTGGCTCCTGCATATATGAAGTCTTCACAGTTTAATGCGTCTTTTTTGGGTAAAATATAAAATTTAGCTGATACAAATCTAAATATTCATTAGTGTTACTATTAACTAAAAATCTGACTCTTTTTGGGGAGCTAATCCGGGTAGTGCTTACTTTATTCTTTAACTTCCAAATATTACAAGACCAAATTATTACATTGCAATAATATGGAAAGTCCTCACTCATCATAACACAAACCTAAAAAGTAAACATATGATATTCACAAACAAATTACCCTACTTCTTCATGTCCAGATGATATATTGAGCATATTTATTGATATTAATTTAGTAATGTCACATGTTTGTTGCATGATATAAGTGAGTCAAAATTATAGTAGCACTAATAACAAATTAATAGAGCTATAGATACTGAACATATACAGCATAAGAACTTTCAGTTGTGATACCCAGTAACAATACATTGAGAAGACTTACTTGCTCAAGAATGCAACCGTTGCGTAGAGCAATTAAACATTCCAGTACTTTCTGAAAAGTATCCCCTTCGAATGAGTCTTCTATCAGTCGGAATATTATACTTTTCATATCAGTAATAGCTTTGTTAACCCATTCCGCACCATCTCTTCGCAACATCATGGATTTAAAATCTTGAACAGGATTAGAGTCCCCAATCTTCTCAACTTTAAATGCTGCTGATCCATGTTCAGTAGAATTGATAGCTTCAGCATCTTCAATTTTCCCAGGATCCTCTTGTTCTTCATTTGAGCCAGAAGGTTTATCTCTTAACAATCTTCTAGATGACTTCTTTAACTGCATCTTAGATCAAGTGTAAATACAAATACAGTGAAATGTTTTTGGCATAGAGAGTTCGATTTTAAAGTTGATGAGGAAAATGAATAACCTTTGGATTCTCCTTCAATTCAAATAACCTACGAAATTCATCAATAACAGGTTTTCCGTGAGATAGGAGATCAGGATCAGGTCCCGTTATCTTTTTGAGGGTTTCATCTAGAGGCGGTACAGCTGCATCCGGATGTCTTGACTTCAACTCAAGATAGCGATAGAAACGCTGCAATGTTTATCACATGTTCTTTAGCTAAACCTTGGCAATTCATAATTTAAACATTTTAAAAATTTTCCAGAGTTGAGGATGCAGGGGAGGGAATCTAACAATTTCTACTGCAGGTTTTTTCAGTATGTCAGCCTTATTTCTTTTCCATAATACTTCCAAGATATGCTAGACATGTCTACTAACCATGAGATGAGAACTAATACTGTCAAGAAATTTAAGCAGAGTTGAGCTGTGACAGTTATGCAGGGAGTTTCCTATGTTGCTACACCAAATTACTAAGATTTAAAATTGTTTGTATTTCTCACAAAAGCTAAAGAAGATATATTTATTTAGCTTTGGAGAAGCTAAATAACGATATCCCTGTCTTCCCATTTCGTTACAAGAAGATATATTTATATAGAAGATATATTTATGAAGATATACCTGTCTTCCCATTGAAAATCATGATATCCACATGCTTTGGAGATGTACAGTCCACATTTCATTATAATCTTTTTCTACCATAAACGTTCAAAAAAATTCTTGTATATGTTCGTAACTATGCAAACTTCGGATGATCAAGTAAATGCTACCTTAAAAGTGTTCTACTCGAGCAAATTAAATATATCCATGGTTACTCTAAGCCTGTTCTTTCTCTAAATCATCTACAGGCAGCACAAACCCAAATGCATACTGAAGTAGAAGAGAAACAAATCATAGCACAGTGGCTAAAACAACATATTATGTAAGGAGTTTAAAAATCTTTACAAGCATGCTAAGACTTGGTGAAGGAAAAGTAAAATGCTGAAGCTCAGACCAAACTACCTCCAGCACAGGATTTGGAGTGAATTCAGGCTGCAAGCACTCTCCCTTTCCAGTTGGTGCAAGTTCAAGCATCTTTACCAAATTATCAGCAGCCTCCTGCTGTTCATCGTTTGGAAGCATTGATGAAGGTAAATTGCTGAAGGACGGGAACTGAAACTCGCGAACATCCTCCGCAAAAGGAAGTACATTGAAATAGAACGAATCAGGCTGACCAGAAACAATCAGACAACTTAGCGAGGCTTCAACAATAAATATCATGTACAAGTTTGACAATCAATGACTTACAACATCATCCCTATAAGATATGTTAGGAGTCAGCACACCAATCACAACTTGAGTCTGCCCTTGCCTCCATACACAACGAACAATTGCCACTTTGTTCATCTCCTTCATTGCTCTTGCTAATGCAGAAACTGCAAGAGCAGCTTTTGTATTACCCGGTTGGGCTATGACTATGTTAACATCTTTCATGTAATAGTGTCTTGAACACACAAGTCAGTAAGGCACAGACCCGAAGGAAAAGGATAAGAGTGGTAAAAGTAAAACAATATCAGTAATAGATTAACTATAATAAAATCAGATAGATTATAGTCAAGTAATAATTTTCACCTCATTATGTTAGAAGCATCAGTAAATCCAAGCAGTTTCACACCCTTCTCTGGTTTAAATTTCACAGCTTCCCATTCGGCTGATGAAATAGGAACTACTTGAGGTCCATATCTATATCCTTTTATCCGTTGTTCTGGAGGCACAATTTTACTAGGATCATCAACTTTTTTGTATTCATATTCTACTTTGACCTCATGACTAGCAAGTTTATCAGTTTCAGGTGCTTTATCAGAGTACATCTTCAGAGTTGGAAATTTCTCTTCAGAAGTTTTCTTGTAGACCCATACCTAAGACAGTCAAGCAAAATATGAGTATTTCATATTTAGAAATCTTTCTGGGAAAATAGACAATTGGTGAATTTGAAGTCAAAATACTAATATAATTCAAAACATAGTTACAAGATTGGGAACATTGATAATAGAACAGTAATAGTTTACGTTAAGTGTAAACTACATACTTAATGTCTAATACAATTGTTTTCCTTTCTCACTTAATTGCTAGTCACCATGTGTGGTCTGACGAAAACAACAAAAAAACAGTCATAACAAGGCCACAACATCTAAAACTTTGGGATTTTTAAAAAATGAAAAATTGACGATACAGCATTCAGAAAACATTTTGCTCTTGAAAAAATGAAATTTGAAGATGGGACTTAAATGTAACAACTAACATGGACGATAAAAAGCAAAAAAAAACAAACCAAAGTAAAAGAAGAAATTTTTTCGCAAATCACCAATATTTTTTTAGAATGAAACTTTTTTCCACTGATAGGACAGAATAATAGCATATTTAAGAAGATGGTGCAAGAAAGACAAAAAAAATTATGAAGACTCTCACCATAACCTTTACTTCAGAGCTTAGCTCCAAGTCACCTCTGTATATTGTAACAGGAGATATATTACGAGTTCTAAGTGCACCCAAAAGTGATGTAGAATTTTCAACATGGACCTTCCTTGAAGAAGTCATCTTTGATATTGTATCCAGTAAAAGATCGTTCTCTTCTATTGCACTCTTATTCCCATCCATTTCCTGTTGTCCCCTATAAACTATGCATTCCATTTTCATGCCATGTGCAGCCATCTGTGCAGCGATGGTGTTGACTTGATCTAGTTTAGTTCCTTCATATGGATCTTTGATAGGATGAATTGCATTTGTGATTAGACAAAGACGTTTTTTCCCTTTAATCGTTTGTCCAAACTTCTTAATCAGCATATCCATCCCAACAACAATTGCATCAAGAACTACGACCAAAGTCAAGGTATCAAGAAAACAAAATTATAAGTTAATATGTAGTTCTTATCGACAAAACAAACCATTTATTTAATTGGTGATATGAGATATAATTGGGTATGTCCCTTGATCTTCGTAACTTCTGTCAACAATAATAAAATACTAACACAAACCTAGGAAAGCAAAAGAGTATATAAACAGAGATTCAACAACCAAAACTGGCCTCAAGTAAACAGAACCTCTGAAACTAATGCAAATTTCTTGAAATATTATCAATTAAATAAATCAATATAACATGTATCCATAAAAACTATATATTTTGTGCATAAAACAAATTAAAGTATTTATAATATAATGTAAACAGAGTAGTGGTCCTTATGACAATCAGCACTAATGTAGGATACAGTCACCATCAACTGTTCCACGAGGAAGTGCTTCTAAAAGCTTAATGAGATCTCCATCGACAACTTTGAGGTGGTTCAAAACGACAACATGTTCATATCCACCGATTTCGTTGGTGAGCTCGTTGTCAGTATCTAGAAACAAAAGAAAATTTGAAACAGTTTAGTTAGTACAAAATTTCAAATGCTCGAGATCCAATATTTGTATATTAAACACAACACAAATAAGATGGCTTATTGGATAAATGAAGCAGTTCTCATAGAATTCTCTTTATGAATTTACAAATTATCATTTCTAATCCTTGGGAATTGCTATCTTACTTAGTTGAATCCTTATGTTTATTAAGCAAATGTAAATTTTCAAAAATGGCCGTAAGGAGTCTAACCAAACATTTACCTACATGATATATCGTGGCTCCTTGGTGTTTATTGTCCATATTATTTAGAAAACCAATATATTTTTTGTTGCATTGGGTAACACGGTAGATAAAGAAAATAACAGCTTAACAGGCCTTAGATGGCATACTATGCAATATATTTTTCAAATAAAACAAGTGCATAGGACATAGAATATCGAATTATACCTTTGGTTCCAAACAAAACAACTCCCACTTCATCATATTTACCAAAAATCAGCTGCAATTTAATATGACAAATCATTCATCAAAAATATGATTCTGATAAGATCTAAGCAAATGTGCGTCATTTTTGCTGGAGAAACTTAGAAGATTCAAAAAAAATTATTACATTCATTTATGTAGATATATCAAAGTTTTATTCGATACTGAAGAAGAACCACAGAGAGGAGTGTCCGGTAATAAGATAAACCATCAAGCAAACAAGTTAAATAACTTTTACCCTAAACCCAAGACAGATTACAGTGCCAAAATCCAAGTGTAAAGGATTTTCAAAAAAAATCTTCAAGAATAAAAATATGCAATGTGTTCATTTTTCCCGTATTTAATTATATACAATAAAATATACAAGATTAATTAATTTGTTCCAAAATTCAATTTTGATAAATTTCTTAAAGATCTTCAAGTATGAAAAACTGAAATGAGTCAGTTTTTCCCTTTCCCTTTCCTAATCAAATTCAATAAAATATACTACAAGACAATAATTGGTTGAAATTATGGAGCGAAACACGTACCTTCTTCTGTACAAGCATAGAACAAATCTTTTCAACCTCGAGCAACACAGTATGCATGGAGGGACCAACATCAATTAACAAAAGCAGCGCTTCCTACATATGACATCAGAACTTGTAATCAACAAACAGTTTTAACTTTCTGTTTAAATCAATAGTTCAAATCAACAACTCCACCCATTTTAGGCCATAAATTACTTAAAACATCACTAAAAGTCGTCTAAATTAATTTGAAATTCAAGCAACAACTATAAATACACACACATATATGCAACAAACATATTCCATATCCACCCCATCAAAATACTTACAAAAACCCAAAACATTACATATAACACCATAGAGTATTAACTAACAACAATTAGATTCTTTATATATCTAAATATACACAACAATCAATAATAATGAATATATAGAGAGTAAATGTGAAATCGAATAAAGGGTTTACTGGGTTTCAAATAATTTACCTTGTTTCGAGCCATTTGAGAGAGATTTGTATCAAAGCAGCGATCTTTTTGTATTATGTATTTTGAATTTAGAGCGAATAGAGTGGGAGACAAGTTGAAGATTGTTAGAGAAGCTTGAATTGGCTCCACTTTTTATTTGTGGTTTCTTACTTCAAATTTTAAAATTAGTTTCATGACAAACATAATTAATAAAAAATAAAATTTCTTTTTTATTATCTCTTTGAAACAAAAAATTTTATTAACTTAAACGAAATTTAGTGAAATTCATCTCAAGTATTAACCGAGGAGGAAACATAAAAACATTGGACATCAATTTACTTACCTAATTTTTATTATATATCACTAACTTTCAAGATATATATTATATTTCCTCTGTCCCTCTCATTTTTTTACATTTTTCTTTTTAGGTGCCACTTTCAATTATTTGCATTTCAAAATTTTTCAAAAACAATAAAATTTTTATAATTTTTAAAATAACTACATCAATTATTTCTCTCCACTGTACCCACTTTATACACATAATATTAATCGGTCACAATATTTTACTCACTTTTTTAATTTTCCTCCATTATTTTATCATTTTTCCTAAACTCCGTGCCTAATCCAAATGTAAACATTTGGGAAGGACGAAGGGAGTAATTTTTATTGCAATTTATACACATATTTAATACACAATCTCCATTGCAATTTATTCTCTCCAACATGGTTCTCTCTCTAATGAAATTCGACCTCCATTTTTAGATTTAGGGTTCTAATCACCCATTTTATTCTCCATTTCGCAGATCTACAATCCTTTTTCACGGTTTAATCCTCTGTTTTTCAAAAATTTCGAATAAATATTTTTTTTGGATGGGTCCCAATTCTTTTTGGGTATAAGTATATTTTGTTTAAAGTATTTGTATGTGTGGGTTCATTGAAAAGGATTTATATAGTTTTTTAGGAGATGGGGATTTCTTTCCTGAAACTGAGACGGTGGTGAATATCAAAAGAGATTACTTTTCACAATAAAAAAATATGCATAGTTTGGAGGCATTTGTTCCTCCGATTTTAGTTGATATAACTAAAAAATCTGAATATTGGGCTATAGATGACATTTATGTGAAGATCAATTGTGATGCTACTAGTTTCGAAGTTGGTGTAGGCCGGAATGGTGGAAAAGTTATTATAATTCTTTTTATTTCAAAGAATTTTATTTTATTTATTAAGCAATCTGAAAACAAGAAGACTACTTATTTAGTTCGTTTATTTGATTTGCAACCAGATTATATTATCAGTTCGAAGGTTTGTTCCAACTGTTTTCCGACATTTTAATAAATGAATTATATTCTGTTTGTCAAACAAGATATAAATAAAAAACACGCACACATAAATGCAACAAATTCAGTACCCCAAAACCCAAAACATTACATATAACACAATAGAGTATTAACTAACTACAATTAGATTCTTTATATATCTATCTATATAATAAATCCTGATACCCAAATCAAGTTTTTTTTACACCCCCTATCCCAGAGCTTGATATTTAATTACATACAATGCCATTCAACTTTTATATTTGTCTGCCGCATGTATTCATATATCACAAAAGGATATAATTGGAAATCTATAAATCTACACTCTACAGAACTACAAGTCTTCGACTCATTTTATTGTTACACGTGCACCCGTGCTGTTATGCTTTTTTGAATTCAAATTAAAGTTGATTTCACATCTAAAGACTAAAGATGCGGATTTTTTTCTTCAGTCAATTTAAATTCATAAAAGCTTCCTCACTCTCATTTCTTTTCTCTCATTTTCATTTTATTTCGTTGAAACTGCATCTATAATTCATGATTTTTTCTATTTTTTTCTTGATCTTACTTAAGTGTATTAATGATTATTTATTATATTGTTTGATATGAATGTATGAATAATTTTGAAGATAGTCAGATGAATGAAGTGGTATATAAAATTGGAAAGGGATAGATCTTCGTATGGTATATGGTAATTGAGATACATAATCAGGTGATCTTTTTCCTATTACCAATTTTGCACTCCAACCGTTTGATTTTAGTTCAAAAGGGTTTTACATTATTATTCTATTGTATATACCTGTAATGAGTAGTAACAATGTCTTAATAGTTGTAAATAGTTTTGCTATACATTATTTCAGGAATTGATATATCTTCATTTTTCTGGTTGAATTTTTCTGGGTATGGATTCTTAGAAGAAATAATAGTATAAACTGATCTATTACTTCGTAGTCGATCGAATAGTTGATTTGTTCCATAAAATTTACATAGCGGATGTTGTTGTATTGTCTGCAGGTCTCTCTCAAATACACACACACTCGATCACAATTTAATCCTTTCTACTTTGTACTTACAAGTCACACTCATATAAGGTTATTCTCTGCTTTTTTGATATTAAATGTTGTGATGTTATGAAGACTTTGGATATTAAAGTTTGTTTTGTAGATAAGGTTGTTAATATTACATTATTGTTGGTTGGTTTCTTTCATGTTGCAGGAAAAGTTATCAATGGACAAATCATGTCACATGTGATTTGATGTTCTTCAGCTCTTAATTACATTCACCTGATAATTAGCAAATAAAGGTATATGTACTTTTATTTTAATGTTTGTAATTTTTTACGCAATTTTAGGGGCTTGATTTGTGTGGGATTAAAATCTAATAAATGATTTTTGTGGTTTAATCTTTAACCTATGATTGTTGCAGGAAGCCTACCTGTAAAAATATCGTTCTTTTAGATTCTGAAGGAAAGTGTGTACCTATCAAGTACTATTCAGATGACTGGCCAACGAATAGTGCCAAAGAAACTTTTCAGAAATCTATTTTGTCAAGACTCGCAAAAAAAAATTATTTACAAAAAAAATCTACTTTTGTAAATAATTTTTAAAATTACCGTATTTTTGAAAAAAGATGTATAATAATTTATTTTCAAACCACAAATTGCATAATATTATTTTTATTACTTAAAGTTAGGTAGGTAAAATATAAAAAATGGAAATGTATTATAAGACCGTATAATGTTAGATGTGATTTGATGATATCGGAAGTTAACTATCAGGGTTTTCCATCAGTATTTATGATATTAGATTTTGACAAAGAATGATGTCATCAGCATTTGTCATTAGTGTTTGCTGATCAATACTTGTCATCAGCATTTGTTCGTATCAGTATTTGTAAAGTTGGAAATCAAGAAATATCAGATACGGATATATTTGTAGAGATATATTGGTGTAGGACTTTACTTATTTCTAGCAATAAATAGTTGGATATGTATTAAGATTCATTACTCATGTATATCATATCAACTAGACTGATTATGTAACTGTGCAGTATATAAGCACATATTACGTTAACACTACAAGTGTCGATTATTGTTTTATCATTCGGTGTAACCTAGTAGCTCTCAAGGATATATGTTCATCTTTTGAGAGAGTTTTGTAATCAGTTTTTATCTCAAGGATATCTGTTCATCTTTGAGAGAGTTTTGTAATCAGTTTTTATTCATTAATATAAAAATTACTTCTGAATCTTGAGTTTCAATTCGAATTGATTGTTAATATTATATTCACCCTCATTTACGGTATATTTATGTTAGGGTCTATATTGAACTATTCGTATGAAGTATATAATAATCTTTTGAGAATCTTGAATGCATATTTTCACAATGTCTGTATATTATATATTGTAGACAATCTAGTATCAAATGGGATAGCAAAAGATTAGACTGTCGAACTCCTTAAATAACATAGTAAAGGTTCATAGTATAAGTGGTGTTAGACAAACCACTGGAACGACTGAAGTATTATTTGGAAATTGTTTATCTTGACTATTGAATAATGCTTGTGTATATTGAACGGGATCGAAATAGTGGAATAGTTCTTTTATTCTGTTAATAAAGAAAAACTAAGATTCTACGATATTATTATTACTTAGGTTCTTAATCCGGACACTTGTATTTAATGCACATGCCTTGATTCATACATTAAGTAATTAATTTTAAATTGTGAATTTATGTATTGGGCAATGACATTATATACAGAGTGGGATATTGACTATAAAAGGAAATCGTGTCCGAAGAATAGTTTCAGGTGATGATGTCCTCTTGAAAGCTCATAAAGATATTTGTGCTTTAGTCCTACAGGCAGATTTGTTCTTGCACAATTATAAGGTTGAGTGGATGATCAAGGATAAAAGATGTTGATTAAATTAATTTTCAGAAATTAATTTAATTGATGGACATGCGGTATCTTAAACATGGGGAATTCAATAAGCAAATAATATGGGAGCTGAATGTTAGGTCACACAACACTGTAGAAGGGGGTTGAATACAATATTAATACAATCAAATCGATTTAACACAAGTATGTGACAAAGATCAAGTATATTGAATAAACTCTGTTACAATAAAAACTGTTGTTCTCTCTCAGTGATTAACAAATATCACTAAGAGCTGTTAGGTTACAATGTATAATCTTCTCGATAATGATAACACATATAGTGTAAACCCTAAATCTGTGTTATATAGTACATAGTTACAAGATAACTTCTAATTGATATGTAATATAATTATGTCTCCTAAAATATATCAATCAGATATCTTCTACAAGTCTTCCAGTCTTCTAACTCTTTCCATGCATATCTTCTTTTGCTTTAGTCTCGATCTTCTACTGTAAATCAGCTTCCTTCCTTAACTGTAAGTCTTCTCGCACTTAAGTTCTGATATGACCTTAAGTTCTGACTTCCAGTAAGTCCTGATTTCAGTAAGTCCTGATGTGTCATGTTTGTTAAGATCTGAAAACTAAACATGAATCATATTAGACATGACATCTCAAATATATCTAACAATCTCCCCCAACTTGTAAATTAAGCAAAATATACAAGTTAATAGATTTGATGATGTCAAAAACATTTAAGTACAAATGCAAATAAGAGTTTAACTAGATAACTAACTACAACTTACAGTCCTTGTAGCTTTTACCAATCTCATTGAGTCAATCTGAATCCATAATGATTCTTGACAAAGCTTGATATCAGCTTTTCTTCTTTAATCCTCAGGACTTGAGAGAGTGTAGTCTTGACTTGCTTCATCTCTTCACTCTGACTTCCAATCTGGTAGATTGCAGTCCTTAAATCAGAGATATGGTTTCTTTCTAAACCATCATTCAGTCTTATTACCCTAGGATGAGAAGAATCTTCATTGTAGCATAGACATTTCTCATTCAGTAATACTTCAAGCTTAGCAGAATCCTTCTTCATTGGAGTTTCACTTCCATCATTTTCAACAATACTAGGAATGAATTCTGTAACTCTTGAATCAGAAATTCTTGCTTTATCTCTGATGGTCTTCAATATAAAGTTTGACCATTTCCTGGTAATATCAGACTTTACCTCTAAAAGGTAATGAAAGAATTGAAGTTCTTTCAGTGATTTATTTAGCACATCTGATTCTGACATTTGATATGTCCTTCCATCTTCAAGAAATAGAATCAGATTTTCCATGACATTGTGCTTATTATGAACATCCAGTACCACTTGAACAGAGATAACCTTATCAAGGTGTTTCTGTGTAACATCTTCAAGAGCTCAGTCAGTTAATAAAAATGGATCTCTAGTAGCAACTTCAACTCATGTCTTTATCTTAGCTTCATCAGAACCTAGTCCAACCCTGTCTCTTGGTTCTCTAGCATTTAACCCAATAGTCATGAAAGTAGACAGCAATTGGCTTTTCTTTGGATCTGATGGTTTGACCTTTTTTCCACAGAAGTTTTTTTTATCAGCTACTTCCATCTTGTTTAAATCAACTTGAGCACTGTCAGAGGTTAACTTGATGACTTTATCAAAACTTGCCATTTCTGTTGGAACTTGCTGTTCTTCACTCTGAACAACTTGAGCCTTGTCAGAGGTTGTCTCTGATTCTTCAGAAATCTTCTTCCTTTTCAGAGCTTGAACATCTTCATCTTCAGCAAGATTATCATCAGTAACTTGAACCATTTTGCACACTGGCTTTATCAGAATTTGAGGAATTTTCATCTCTAGTGGCTTGGTTGGTTCATCAACTTTTCCCTTTCTTTTGTCTTTGGGATCAATCTCAGATTGTGATCTTGTTTTGGGCTTTGATGCCTCAGTATGTGACTTCTCCTTGATTACAATGCCTTTTACCTTAGGCCTTGGAGGTTTCTTTGCAACAGAAACTTTTGGCTTTAGATTTTTCTTTTCAGCTTTAAATCTAGCTTCTTCCTCCTTGAGATTTTCTAAATCCATTCATGGATTATGCTTCAGAAATAATCTTCTAGCAATTTCCTCATCAAGTGTCTGAATCTTGGGATCCTTGTAGTAGACAGTAGTCTGCTTTCCCTTGAGCTTCAGAGTTTGCATAAACTTTTGAGAATCTTGACTTCCACCTTGTATCAGAACATCAGGCTTTGTCATCAGACTTTGCTCATCAGAACTTGATATCAGATTTTGAGTTTCAGTACTTTCTATCAGATTTTGAGTTTGAGCAGTTTCAGAACTTGTCTTCTTTTGAATAGAAGATTTGCTTGCATCAGTAATTAGTTTCCTTGAAGAAACCTTGCTACTGTTCCCTTTACTTTGAACTTGACCTCTACCCTTGCTAGGGTTTCCCTGGTCATCAGCTTCATCATCTTTCTTCTTCAGTATTTGATCATTAGAGCATTTGGACTTAACTATCTTCTCCCTTTTTTTTGGCATCATCTGATAGTAGGAGTGAGAGAAGAAGTTCAACTGAAGATTGAATATCATTCAATTGAGCATGTTGAGAATCTTGATTTGCCAGAACCTCAGAGATTTGGGCCTGTTGCTTCTCTTGAGCTTTCTTAATTGCTTCTACTTTCTCAGAAATAGGTCTGATAAACCTTTTTTTGTCAAGCTTGGTCTCCATATCTAGCTTTTCAGCTTTTTCAAGAAGCTTATCAACCTTTTCTTGAGTTTGTGAGTGTAGACCTTGAAGGTTCTTGGTAGATAGAGCAGTGATCTTGAGCTGTGTCTTGGTATCAGAATTTATTACAAGCTCATCAGCTTTAGCAATGCGCTCTGTCAGAACTTTAGAGTTTGGAATGAAATCAGTTTCATTCCACTTCTTGATCCACTCTACTCCTCTATGAGTTTCATCCCAAGGAACAGGTGCAGCTTTCTCAACAAACTTCTTGACCAATGCTTCCTTTCCAAGTACAGGAGCTGGAGTATGTACTGAGACACTGTCTCTAGAGCTTGATGAAGACTCATTATCCTCTTATAACACAATAATGTGTGAGGCTATAGGAGTTTCTAATTCAATTTCATCTAAATTCTGATCTTCAGGTTCTTGATCCAGAATTGGTGTAGATGGTATCTCAACATCAACATTTAAAATTGGAGAATGAGTTGGAGATGTCTGAGCTGCTGTTGGAGCTTCCAAATACAGAATAGTATGAGTGTGCAGCCTGTTGATGTCAATTTCAGGACTTAAGCCTAAATATTCAACTGTAACATCTTCATGAAGAGGAGAGACTGGAGGTGTAACCATTGTATTAGGAACAGTGTCTTTGTCTTTAGCTAGAGGTGGCATAGATTCAATGATAATTGGCTCTTTTGAGATCAGAGATTCTTGATCTCCTTCCTCAGCTTCTTCAATAGTATCTTCTGATGGAGGCTTAGCATTATACCTCTTTGCCCTCATTTTCTTCAATCTCCTTGCCAATGAAGGAGTTGCTTTAGCAGCATCAGAACTTACAGTTTTCTTTCTTTTCAAGGAATCAGAATCTTGAGCTGTAGTTTCTTTCTGAGAAATGACATTCTCAGCGTCAACTGTCACAGGTTCTGATGCATGAACCTGTGCTTCCTCTTCACTATCAGATTCATCCCTGAGAATCATTTTCCTTCTCTTTTGTGGAGGCTGAGGAACAGACTTTGTCCTTTTTGGCCTGGAAGGTGAAGGTCTGATGGTATGTGCTGATGGTTGAGTTTGTGATGATTTTGTTGATTTGAAGTATGTCCTGACGGTAGGTTGTGGTTGTGGTTGATAAGTGGTTGGTTGTGTAGTGGTTGGAGCTTCTAATGGAGGTTGGGATGATTGTACATCAGGATATAGAGAATTGTATGTGGATGGGTCAGAGTTTACCAAAAACTGTTTGACAGATCATGGAATTTGGAGGGGGTCTCAAAACAGTTTTCTTATTATCAGCAGATAATAAGTCAGTAAATGCTCTCTTAGCTATCTTAAATGGTTCAATTAACTCACTTGCTAATTGGGGTGCATCAGAGTTACAAAAACTGTAAATAAGTTGATAGAATCTAGCAAAATATACAGTGTTTCTATCTTCTATCATCCTATCCCCAATGAAGCCTAAAATAGCACTTGCATAATCAAAATGAGTTTGTTTAATTAGATCATACCCGATTTGTTGACTGAGAATTGGGATTGCATCAAAATTTGAACACTTATTTGCAAAAGTCCTGGTGATGCAGTCGAAGAAGAAACTCCATTCCCTCCTTATGTAGGGTCTCTTCAACTATCCCAGCTTCGCCAAAGTTTTCTCATAGCCCATATTGGTCATTAACTGTTGAAGAGCTGGCTCCTCAACTGTCGAGAATGTGCAGTTTTCATGTATATGAAGTGCTTGTCTAATTGTGGCCAAGGTCACCACATGGGCATCCTCCCCTGTAGTAAAGACAATACTTGGGGACCCATTGGCACCACCATCATCATACACACCTGACCTCCAGAACTCCAGCACTTGAGTTCCTAAGAATGTGTCTGGTTGGGTCAGTGCATAACCTATTTCAGAGTTAGCGAGAAAGTCCTGGATGAAATGAAGATCTGATGGGGCTTCATTCTTGCTGAGAATAGCCAAGTAATTGTTGGGGACAAACTTCGCTCCATTGAAAATAACATCTTTTGGTGCCATTTCTGTAAGAAATAAGTGAAAAAATATATTGTGCACAAGGTGTTTGATAAAAGTCCTGTATGAAAAAGCTTCAGAGAATATTAAAGAGAGAGAGAGAATAAGAGCGATTAAGAATAGAAAAGTAGGTAAAAGATTAGAAAATATTTTAACTCACATATATATACTCTCTCCACTCAACAGTCCTTTTTAGAAGTAAAACAGACATTTGTAAACCTGTCAGCCAGTAAGTAGTTAAAGCAGAGTTAGAGGGCACGAGAAATAAGCAATAATTAACGTGCACATGCAGTTTTTCAAGACAAACACGTTTACCACGAACCCAAATGATTATGACTATTTTTATCTCACCTAATTATATTCTGACTAAATATGACTATTTCAGTATTTACCACAAATAAGTCAAGTAAAGAATAATACCACGTAAGCATCAGAGTTTCCATCAGAATTTAATATAAGAACTTGACTATTATCATATTTTAACAGTCATCAGAATATGGCTTATCAACTCAAAAAGTGAACGTTTGTATTTGTGCTTCTTCATACAAATACTGACTTGATCCTTCAGAGTTTAATTATCAGAACTTCCATCAGAACTTGTCCTCAGAATTTATGCAAATGACACTTAACTGTTTATCTGAAATAACTTGATCACCATAGTAATTTTCATTATTCATATGGAGTGAGAGTGTGTGTATTTAGCAAAATATCATATAAAGATTAAAGTCTGATATACTTCAGTACATCTTAGAAATAAGGCATAACTAAGAAAAGTGCTTAAAATCTGTCATTAATAATGAAGTCTACTATAGGATAAATTTGTGCATGAGTCCACCTGAACTGTTTGTGCTCATTTTATGCATCTTTTAGAATTCTTTTTCACCGTGGCTTCTCAGTGTAAATGAGTCACAACTGCTATCAAAATTTATGCTATTATCAGAGTATTTCTCCAGTAATCAGAGAATGAGAAAAGTCACCAAGAAAAATTTATTTGCTTTTCTAATGCATATTACTTAATACCAGCAATGCACTTGGGTCTTCCCTTCCACATATTTACTCTAGATCTCAAAGGAGTACCTGACTTTAATTTTCTTTTCTTCTCTTTTCTTCAGATAAGTGAGGCTTATCAACATTTAGTTCATCCTTAAGATTTACTGACATCAGAATTTGACAGATAAGAAGCAAGAATCTAGTTTGTGACTTAGTAATAAGATACACAAAGTAAATTTGACTAAGCTCAAAATCAGAATTTGCTTGTGTTAATGAATTTCCACATAAACAACTAATTCAAACATGGGATTTCTAGTATGTTAAAGACTACTAGGTCAGCATCTAGAACAGTAATCCTCATTAGATTGAATAGTCACAGAACATTAAAATCACTATCAGAGTATATAGATCCACATCAGATAACAATCATCATTTAATGTATTTCAATTTAAGTACAGATTACATGAAGATAAGACAATCTGTAAACACTGATCATAAAGTCTGATGCATGAGAACAAAAACTAAGCAGATTTAGAGAAAGAACCTGAAACCATTCCAAGTTGATTTACCAGTCTTGTAAAAGTAGCTTCACATAGTGGTTTTATGAAAATATCTGCTAGTTGTTGATCTGTTGGAACAAAATGCAATTCCACTGTACCTTCCATCACATGTTCCCTTATGAAATGGTACCTAATGCTGATGTGCTTTGTCATTGAGTGTTGAACTGGATTACCTGTCATAGCAATGGCACTTTGATTATCACAGTAAATAGGTATTTTAGAAAATTCGAACCCATAATCCAGTAACTGATTCTTCATCCAAAGAATCTGTGCATAACAGCTTCCTGCAACAATATATTCTGCTTCTGCAGTTGATGTGGAAATTGATTTATGTTTCTTGCTAAACCAAGAAACTAATATGCCTCCAAGAAATTGGCTACTTCCATTTGTGCTTTTCCTGTCTATTTTGCATCCTGCAAAATCTGCATCTGAGTAACCTATTAGCTTAAAATCTGATTTTCTAGGATACCACAATCCTAGATCAGCTGTACCCTTGAGGTACTTGAAAATTCTTTTCACAGCTATTAGATGAGGTTCTCTTGGATCAGCCTGAAATCTTGCACAAAGACAGGTAGCATACATGATATCAGGTCTACTTGCAGTTAAATAGAGTAAAGAGACAATCATACCTCTGTAGTTAGTAATATCTACTGATGAACCAGTATCTTTATCTAACTTGGTTGTAGTGGCCATGGGAGTGGATGCAGTTGAACTGTCTTGCATTCCAAATTTCTTGAGTAAATTTCTAGTGTACTTGGATTGACAGATAAAAGTACCTTCTTCATTTTGCTTGACTTGAAGTCCCAGAAAATAGCTAAATTCTCCCATCATACTCATTTGATATCTTGACTACATTATCTTTGCAAATCTTTCACAGAGCTTGGCATTTGTAGAACCAAATATGATATCATCAACATATATCTGTACCAAAAGTAAGTCCTTTCCATGGTTGAGGTAGAACAGAGTTTTATCAATTGTACCTCTGTGAAATCCACTTTCCAGAAGGAATTGAGCTAAAGTCTCATACCATGCTCTTGGAGCTTGCTCAAGGCCATAAAGTGTTTTGTCTAATCTGTAGACATGATTTGGAAATTTTGAGTCTTCAAATCCTGGAGGTTGTTCAACATATACCTCTTCTTCCAATTCTCCATTGAGAAAAGCACTTTTTACATCCATTTGAAAGACTTTAAATTTTTTGTGAGCATCATTAGCCAAAAAGATTCTTATGGATTCCAATCTAGCAACTGGTGCAAATGTTTCATTATAATCAATACCCTCCTGTTGAGAGTAATCCTTAGCAACCAGCCTTGCTTTGTTCCTTGTAATTATGCCATCACTGTCAGTTTTGTTTTTGAACACCCATTCCGTGCCAACAATAGATCTGTTCTTTGGTCTTGGCACTAGGGTCCAGACTTTATTTCTTTCAAATTCATTCAACTCTTCCTGCATTGCTTACACCCAATCAAAATCTTGAAGAGCTTCTTCCACTTTCTTTGGTTCAGTCTGAGATAGAAAAGAATGATAGAGACATTCATTTGATGTTGCAGTTCTAGTTCTGACACCTGCTTCAGGATTTCCAATTATTAAGTCAGGTGTATGTGATTTGGTCCACTTCCTTGCAGATGGAAGTTGATCTCTAGAACTGGATCCTTCCCTATGATCCATGATGTCTCTATCAGCATTTTCTGATGCTCCCCAGTAGTTTTGCTCTCTGAAACTTGAGAATTTGAGTTGGATCCATCAGGATTGGAAGAATCAGAGTTTCCAGAATTATCAGAATTTGGCTCATCATAACTTGATGAATCAAAAATTGAAGAGCCAGTGACAGTTTCTGATGCTTCTTAAGAGTCTTGAGTTATGGTAGGATCTTCGGCTTGCTTCCCCTGGACAGGTGCATTTTCCTTTGGAGTTGTTACCACAGTTTTAATGACATCAGAACTTAACCCGCCAGAACTTACAGGATCAGAGTTTAAGTCATCATAATTTACAGAATCATAATTTAAATCTTCATTTTCAAATCTCAGTTGATCATGATCATTGAAATCTTCAAGTCCAGTAATCTTCTTATCATCAAAAGATACATTGATAGATTCCATGACAACCTTTGTTCTTAAATTGTAGACTCTGAAGGCTTTTGTGGAAAGTGAATTGTTAGTCCCTTAACAATATGACAAGAATTACAGAAGGGGGGTTGAATGGAATTCTTGAAATAAAATGTTCTAACTCAAATATAAATATAAGTGTATTGATTAGCACAATGCGGAATAAAAACTTAAGTGAATCAAAACACAAGTAATTAAAAACAAGAGTCTTTAAAAACTTTCTGGTGGATTTGAATGATTCCACTAGAGATATATATTATATATCGAGAGAACCCTGTGTGCAAAAATGCTGACAGCTGCTTACAACAATTGAACTTCTAAGACTACAGAGAAATGCTAAGAATCCTGCTTACAAATGTTTCTCTGTTTTCTTTCTTAGATCGATAGTTTCTTAGTTGCTACTACTTGGTTTATATATCACCAAGATTACAAAGTAATAAGACAAGATAATAAAACAAAAACTATCTAGTCTATTACAATGCTACTTCATTACTCTATTCCAGCATCTTTGAATATCTTCATAATAGCATGGAAATGGCAATGCTTATTTGTTCTCGAAAACCCAGTTTTATAGGCTACCACATTCCATCTGCATCCACTTGACACATGTGACTGTGTTGTCACTGTCAACAGATATTTGAATTCTTTATCCGTCGGGTTCATGATCATCCGTCGGGTTGTCTATTTGATAATCCATCGACTTCATTGTAGGTTATCTGTCGGGTAGCAAACTGGCACTTAACTTCATTTCATTTATGCAGAATTACAAGACATCATTTATGTACAATTAATCAACCTATTCTGCATATCTAGTTAAAGTCAACATGACTTGAATACTACTTACAGAATCTATACAATGGTGAATGCAGAAATGTGCTACAGACTTATTGTTACATAAGCTACTCACTCGACGGATAATAAGTCATCATCTGTCGGGACTATAATGAGTCATCCGTCGGGACTATAAATCTTATCCGTCGAGTGCTACATTATTTCACTAAGTAAAATCTACTAAGGTGTTTTGTTCATGAAATCATCAAGTACACAACATATACACAACAATCTCCCCCAATTTATGTCTACTGGAATTGTAGCCATAAATTAAGAGATACTTGATGATAACAAAACACCCTAAAAATATAACTTTAAAAGAAAGTAGATATTACTGAAAAGTGCTTCAATTAACAAAAATTTACAAAGTTTTGCTCACAGTCATTTTTCAAGATGCTCCTCTAGCCTGAGCAGATTTGTCTAGTTTCTTGAAGGTCTGGATCTCTTTCCAAGCTTTCAGTTATTTTCCTCAATCTGATTTTGGAGCTGCCTGTGGAATTCCAGTTCATCAGATTCTGAGAGATTTAGCTTTCCTTGCATTTCCAAAAGAGTCTCATTGCTAGAGATGCTCAATTGGTCTTCTAATCTGAAGAATCTTCTCACACCTTTGTCATTTATGAACTCCATCAGCCAGTAGGGCCTTAGATGCAGTCTTCTCCCTGTGTAAGGGATGATTAGAGTCTTTGGGAGTGCATCTTTAGCTCTAACACTCCTTAGTTCTCCAATCTTCTTCAATACCAATCTTCTTGCAGTAATGTTGAACCCAAAGTTCTTCTTGAAGGATGAATAAACCTTAATCAGTACAGTTTGGCTTTCTTGAAGGATCCTGTAAAGAGGCCACTGAATCTCCTTTCCTCCTTTGTATTTGAACACTAACCTTTCAGGCAGGTTTCCGTATGCATCAATTCCTCTCACTTCATCTAGTTCATCCAGATAGAGGTTTAGATCAGAAAATTCTTTGATGTCACACAAGTACAGATAGTCTCCCTTACTGACTTTAGATTGAGCTTTGACTTGAGATTTGGATTTGAGAGGTGACAACTTCACTTTCTTGACTGCTCTTGACTTTGTTCTTTTTGGCTTGCTAAGGATTGGTAGATTGAAGTCAGGAATTTGTATGTTCTCCCATTCTATTGGCTCATCCTTGGGCACAATAGGTTCACCATGAATATTCCTGTAGGGATCCACCACCCTGATATTTTCAAATACCACAGAGGGCTTTGATGCTTGAGTTGTAGATGGTGTGGATTCCTTAGGAAATTGATCTTCCAATTCCTTGTCAACAATATCCAGTTTCCTTTTAGTTCTTTTAGCCAATTCCTTCTTTCTTGGAGATTTTTTCTGTTGTTCAACTTGCTTCTTTGATTCAATAGCTTCAGATGGTTGAGAAGGAATTTGTTGTGATGAATTTACAGCATGTAGCTTGGCCAAGATAGCAATCTGCTCTTTTTTTTGTTTAGTCTTTTTAGCATCCAGAGCAGCTTGCTTCTTTTCCTGCTTCAATCTAGCCTTTTCTTCTCTCTTTGCTTGAGCAAATTGAGGATGTCTAGCCACCACACAAATTTCTTTCCCATTTTTGAAAATCTTGGCAATTCTCCTTTTGGAAGCTGAATCAGCCGGATCTTTGTATAAAGCTATTGACCTTGACAGAAGCTTCTTCTCATCAGGCTTAGGTGTCTCATACACAGTGTCCAAAGGGTTCTTCAATGATGATTTTGAGTAGTTTACCCTTAGTTTAAGAATTATTTCAGCCTTTGGAGATTTGATGCAGGAAGACTGTCCTCTTTCCAGATAGTTTATGCTCATCTCATTCACACTAATTTGCTTGACTTGAGAGTGATGGATGGATGACTTAACTGGCTCCTTGACAAGTTCAAACTTCTTCTATATTTTCTCATCAATCTTCTCCCAGTTGACTAAACTCAACTTTTCCTTATCAGCTGCTCTTAAGTTGGCTGCTGCTGCATTGATCAGATCTATACTATCTGTAACTGATGGCTTTGAGATAGTAATTGAAGGTACAATTACTTTACTAATGTGAATTTGAAGCCTCTCCCCCTCACTTGATCCTTTATCCCCCTTTTTGTTATCATCAAGTTGAGTAGATGAGGGGGTTTGAGCAGCCACCAGTTTTTGAAGTAGATCAGTCTGTTGGGCTTGATGGAGATGAATGGCAGTTAAAGATGCTTCCATGGATGAAATTCTTGTGTCCAAGGCATTTATCTTGGTTGACAGATCAGAATTTTGTCTTAATTGCCTCTTGATGTCAAGCATTGTAGCTTCTGGAAGTTTAGAATCTATCATGTCTGAAATGGCCTTCTTCATCTCTTCAATATCACCCTTCATGGTGTTCACATCCCTAGCATGCTGGAAGCCCCAGATTTGTTGAAGTTGCAGGGAGGCTAGATGTGCCTGAAGGAGCTTCTTGGTTCTAGCATTGGTAGTGGTTTGAAGAGCAGTATTTGTCTGGTTGATTAACTGGATCATGGTTATGTTGAAGTAATGCTCATCACAGTGCTTTGAGAATGTCCATGATGGCATACCTGACCTTGAACTTGAGCCTACTTCTCCCCCTATGTCCATTGCTTCATCTTCACTATCCCCACTCCCA
Source organism: Apium graveolens (assembly GCF_009905375.1). Classification (NCBI taxonomy): domain Eukaryota; kingdom Viridiplantae; phylum Streptophyta; class Magnoliopsida; order Apiales; family Apiaceae; genus Apium; species Apium graveolens. The sequence continues at coordinate 73,567,343 of NC_133656.1, read as the reverse complement.
TCTCCAAAGAAATCATCTGAACCACCAGTCTCATAGTCCACATCACCAGCTGTAGAAGGCAAAGCTGTGATGGCATCCTTAGCTCTCATTATAGACTGTATGGTATGCACCAAATTCAGCATCCTTTCTACATTATCATTGCCCTGTTCAGCTAAAAGTTGATAAGCTGGAACAGGGTGAGTAAATGCCTCAGCATCAAGGGAAGTGGAATCTATAACAGCTTTAGGATGCTGAGATAGTTATTCCCTGTCTGCATCCTGGACATTCATTGACTCACTAGCAATGACATCCATCCTTATTGCTCCAGTACCTGCATTTCTCTCATTTTCTCTCTTTTGTTGCATCAGGGTCTCACCCTGGCTCCCCACCCTCACACCCTCACCTTCACCTACTAAGGTGGGACTACTCTCACTCTCTTTTGCCAATCCTGAAGAAATGGATTGCAGATTTTCACTCATTTCCTCTCCATTTTCCTGGGAGCAACCCAGACTCTCACTCAAAACACTCTTCTCTCTCAATCCTAAGAGTGACTGTACAACCACTAAATTTTCTGCACTGGAAATAATTGAAGTTTGAAGTTGTGTAGAGATACTCAACGGATGAGTGATATCCATCGAGTGAGTGGTTTTGCTATCCGACGGATAACTGCTATTAGGCTTATCCGTCGGGATACAATCACTACTCGACGGATGGGCAATATCCGTCGAGAGAGTAGAAATGAATGAGCTGGGAATTGAAACTATTGTTGACTCTGTGCTGATTGGAGATATTTTAGGTACAGATGACACAACAGTTCCTGAAAGAATTGGCAAGTGAGCCAACAAATCATCTAAAAGATGATGCTCACTTGCACTAGATTTTGGCTTCCCCAACAGAGTTAAAGAAGGGGAATCAAGAATTGATGTGTTTATCATATCCACATCCAGAGAATTTGTTGGTGAGTTTGGTGTTTGAGGTGCTTCTATAACTAGAGATTTTGGTTGTGACTCCATATTTATTGGAGCCACATCAATCTGAATTTGTGAAGGTGCAGTGACTGTGTCTTTAGCACCAGTTTGCACAGTGTGTGTACCCTGTGCATCCCCAAAGGTTTTTGATTTCTTCTTTCTGGCATAAGTTTGGGGTGAGCTTGTGTCCCTAACCCTCTTGGCTTGTGCTCTTGGTTGAGAGCTTTGTTCAATAACTACATCCTTTTGGGAGGATGCAGCTAGAAATGAGCTTTTATCCTTTTTAAGCACTGCAGTTTGTTGGAAAACTGCAGTGTGGCTAGGATGGGACTCACTCAACTCTCCAACCTTATTCTTGGGGTTTCTTTTATGTTCACCCCTTCCCTCACCTAACTTACCCTCATTCACACTCCCCTCTTTGGCTTTAGTGGATTTTTCAACTGGCATCTTTTGGGAGATACCAGAGGGGGCTTTCTTTGATCTGGATTTTGAAATAATTGTAGGTTTGGCAGCTTTGGTAGGCAACTGTTTGGTCATTGACACAGTTTCCATAGCCACACTTGAACTCAAAGAAATTATGGAGGTTGGAATAGTTGTAGGGATAGGTGAACTTACCTCACTTACCTGAGGTGCTTGCATTACAGGAAAATAGAACATTGGCACATCCTTGTGATGATTGGCCCTGTTCAAATCTGCAATGAGCCTTCTCTCTTGAACCCAACAATCTAGTTTGTTGTTAGGGTTCTCAAGCACAATCTCTTCACAGAGGTGGTTAGCTAATAACATAAGAAATCTAGCATAATACACATTCTTACCTCTTTTATTTAACTCTCCTAATTTAAAACCTAATTCAAACACGACAAGGTCACTAAAATTATAGAATTTATCTATAACTAGCATGTAAAGCATCTTAAGCATGGAAATATTCACTGGATCAAAATTACTGATCTTTCCTGAGAAAACATTTGTAACTACATCACACAAGAAACTCCATTCTTTCCTAAGACCCATTCTCCTAATATCACTTAGTTTAGAAGTAGGAAGTGCATAGTGCATGGAATTAAGCATATTGATTATATCAGTGTCAGTGTGTGGTGAAGTCACATTGTTATCAGGAATTTTGAAACATGCTTTTATCACATCACCATTGATACAGAATTCTTTACCTTTAATGGTTAGAGTGATGGTCTTATCTGTAGAGTTGTAGGTAGTAGTGGTCCACATCTCTTCAACAACTTCACAGAAGATGGTGGGTGATTCCAGCATGGCATAGTTGAGCTTGCAACTCTTCACAAAGTCCATCTTCTTGTGATAGTCTCCAGATTGCTGAATACCCTTGTTCACTAGTGCGGTGAAATTGTTCTTCTCATAAATGAACCCAGTTTGAGACATAATCTTTACAACAGGTGTCATTGTTAGAGAATAAGAGCTTGAAGAGAAAGAGAGTAAGTGCTTTGAGAGAGAATGAAATTAGAGCAGTTGAATTGAGAATGATAAAAGAAAAGCAATTGCAATGAAATAAGCTTTTATACTAACTCAAAAATAACTGATAAAAATAATAAAGTAAAATAAAGTAACCAATAGAAATTGCCTAAAATAGCCGTTTAGAAAAAAAATAAACTGTAAAAATTCCACCCATTATCCGTCGTGTTATGCTTACAAACTGTAAGTATACTCGATGGAAAATGTCCAGGGAATTAACGGCTGAGATTAAGACAATTCGACGGATGAGGATAAACTGTTATCCGTTGAGACATGAAATATTCCAGAAATATAATTGATTATTGTTAGCAAATAATATATCGACGAATGATCAAACTCGATGGATAAAGATCATCCGTCGAGATGTAAATTTTGACTTAGCCAAAATTCCATCCAAGACTGAAAAATCAATTAGGTTTCTGGCTGCATTTCAATTTGCAAATTAACTCAGATAGATTTAAGAGTAATTAAGCATACCCAACTCACTTACCAACCTTGAGAAGGTGGATTCATCCAATGGCTTGGTAAAGATATCTGCAAGCTGCTTCTCACTTGGAACAAAATGAAGTTCCACAGTACCATTCATTATATGTCCCCTTATGAAATGGTACTTGATATCTATGTGCTTTGTCCTTGAATGTTGTACTGGATTTTCAGTGATGGTAATTGCACTTGTGTTATCACAGAAAATAGGAATCCTTTCAACTTGCAAACCATAGTCTAGCAATTGATTTTTCATCCATAATATCTGTCCACAGCAACTACCAGCAGCAATATATTCAGCTTCAGCTGTAGAAGTAGAAACTGAATTTTACTTTTTACTGAACCAGGACACAAGCTTGTTTCCTAGAAATTGATAGGTTCCTGTTGTACTTTTTCTATCAATTCTACAACCTGCATAATCTGCATCTGAATAACCAGTTAGATCAAAACCAGAATCTCTAGGGTACCAAATGCCAAGATTTGGTGTTCCCTTGAGATATCTGAAAATTCTCTTAATAGCTATGAAGTGAGATTCTCTAGGATCAGCCTGAAATCTAGCACATAAATATGTAGCAAATATTATATCTGGCCTACTAGCTGTTAAGTACAGAAGTGAGCCAACCATGCCTCTATAACTTGAAATATCCACAGACTTTTCAGTAGTGTTTAATTCAAGCTTAGTTGCAGTGGCCATGGGAGTTTTTGCAGATGTGCAATCCATTAAATCAAACTTCTTTAATAGATCAAAAATATATTTAGTTTGACTAATGAATATTCCATCACTAACTTGCTTAACTTGTAAGCCAAGAAAGTAAGTTAGTTCTCCCATTATACTCATTTCATACTTACTTTGCATCAATTTGGCAAACTTTTTGCAAAGTTTCTCATCTGTAGAGCCAAAAATAATATCATCTACATAAATTTGAACAAGTATACTAGAGCCATTAACATTTCTGAAAAATAAAGTTTTATCTATAGTATCTCTTGTGAAGTGATTTTCCAAAAGGAACTTTGATAAAGTGTCATACCAGGCCCTAGGTGCTTATTTCAGTCCATAAAGTGCTTTTAAAAGATAATAGACATGTTCTGGAAAATTTGGATCTTCAAAACCAGGAGGTTGACTGACATAGACTTCTTCCTCCAAATCTCCATTCAGAAAGGCACTTTTGACATCCATTTGATAGACCTTGAAATTGGCATGGGCTGCATAGGCTAAGAAGATTCTGATGGCTTCAAGTCTTGCAACAGGAGCAAATGTTTCATCAAAATCTATACCTTCTTGTTGACAATAGCCCTTAGCAACCAATCTAGCTTTGTTCCTGATTACTATGCCATTTTCATCCATCTTGTTTCTGAATACCCATTTGGTGTCTATTAGATTCTTTTCTTTAGGCTTGGGCACCAACTTCCATACATTATTCCTTTCAAATTGGTTTAGCTCCTCCTGCATAGCTAAAATCCAATCAGGATCCAACAAAGCTTCTTCTACCTTCTTTGGTTCTTCCTTGGAAAGAAAGCTGTTGTATAGACATTCTTCCTGAGTTGCTCTTCTTGTTTAAACTCTAGAAGAAATATCACTTATAATAAGCTCAAAGGGGTGATCTTTTGTCCATTTCCTTTGTTGAGGTAGATTAGCTCTAGATGAAGAAACTTCATTGTTGTCTTGATGTGTGATTGAGTTTTGATTGTTAGAAACTCCCCCTGAGTTTGTGGATCTTTGATTTGAGAAAGGGGAACTTTCTATAGGTGATCTATCTTGACTTCCTGCTTCTTTTGATAACCCGACGGATGGTGAATTTTAAGTACCGACGGATGAAGCTGGTAGTCTCCCGACAGATAACGCAGATTGCCTCCCAACGGATGAAGCATTATGCAACTCGACAGATGTTGAGTTTTGTGCTTCATTGGTAGTAGATTTATCTGTATTATCCTTAGACACTGTTTCTTGATCACTTTCATCATCATTGTCATCACTAACCATATCCACATTGTCGAATTTGAGGCTCTCATGGTAATCTCCATCTTTCAGTCCTTCAATCTTTTTATCATTAAACACAACATGTATTGATTCCACAACAATGTTGGTTCTTAGATTGTAGACTCTATATGCTTTACCAACAGCATATCCAACAAAAATTCCTTCATCTGCTTTAGCATCAAACTTCCCATTTTGATCAGTTTGATTTCTCAGAATATAGCACTTGCAGCCAAAGACATGAAGAAAATTTAGAGTTGGCTTCTTGTTCTTGAACAATTGATAGGGAGTCATGCATCTAGCTTGATTAACCAGAGAAATATTCTGAGTGTAGCATGCAGTATTTACAGCTTCATCCCAGAAATAGGTTGGCAGTTTAGATTCTTTAAGCATTGTCCTTGCAGCTTCAATAAGTGACCTGTTCTTTCTTTCTACTACTCCATTCTGTTGTGGAGTCCTTGCTGTTAGGTCCCAATTTGTTTGTAGAAGGGGGGGTTGAATGCAAACAATACCGTTTCGTCGAATAAAATGCGGAATAAAATTGTGAAACAAAATTCAAGTTAAATAAAACTTTTATTAAACTTGAAAGGTGTTACAACTACGGTATCGATTACAAGGGTTTAATCTCAAATCAATTATTACAAATTTAGAATAAATTCGACATGAACTTTTTCTATTTTTGTAATTAAAAGATCAAATGCTAAAAGCGATTTGAGATTAAGTTCTAGGGATTTTAATCCGCTAGATTGATATACAAGAACAAGATAAGTAATTCTAGTGGTTTGGATTTAACATTAACAAGCTAGAATATTTGATCTTGAATAAGCAGATTAAGGATGAAATATTTTCTCTTATTTTTCTGCTGTGTTTTCTTGTTCTCTGTTTTTGGCTGCTCTGTTTTTGCTGTGTTATTTTTAGATGATGTCTTCTGCTTCTATTTATCAAAACAGTCGAAGTTGTTGAACTGCAGTGACAATCTTTTTAAGCTTGAATGACTTTCGGTGAGACAATCTCATTAGAGCTAGGAAGACAATTAAAATGAACTAGCAAGACTTTCGGTATGACTATTGATTGTCATACCGATTGTCATATTAGTTCAAATGAAATTGTTTTTCTGAATACTTAATTGATTTTATTCTAATTGAAAATTCTATCAATTCAATTAACTGACTTAGCAAGACATTCGGTATGACTATCAATTGTCATACCGATTGTCATGCTAGTTCAATCAGTTGTCTTTTTAGAATTATCACAGATTTTAATCAATTAATATTCTGAAAATCCTTAATATTAATTCTAAATTAATTAATCACTTTAATTCAATTAATCAATAAATTAATCCTTGCAGATAGAATTTATTTTCTTAATTAAATTATATGACTTAATTAAATTAATAGAGAATTAATACTATCTCTGAGCAGCATCCATTCTTCAGACAATCTTCGAGACTTATGAATCAATTCCGTCACTTCAATGCTGACACTCGATGTACTGTCTGGTTCATGAGTGACTAACTTTCGTGACGTTTCTTCATGTCTTGACTTTGTTGTTCTGATTGAATCCTTGTAATAAATGATACCTTGACGAGATCTCTGTCACTTGATTAATTCCACGATCTTGATTTATATCACTGAGGCATGATCAACTTCTTGAACTTCTTCCAGTGAATCTTCAAGACTGCAGATGAACAATGTTTCTTTATTCTTTGACAGATGTTACTTTGTGAGATCTCTCTGATGCTTGATCCACTATTTACTTATTACATTCTTATTTGAGTTGAGTTAAATACTCGAATAAACGAGTAGGCTATGACTTATGCCTTTCAATCTCCCCCTATTTGCTTGTTAGACAATAACAACAAATACCTAGAGGATAACTCAACTACCAAATAAGAAAAAGATATGAACAGTAATGTAAAGTAAATAGCAGAAAAGTTCTGGATTATATTTAACATTTTCCAGATTCCAAATGAAATTTACAAGTGAATACAAGATAGATGTTCCTCTAGCCTGAACATATAACTACATTAGACTATCTTGATTCATAACGCTCTAATCATATTACATTGAGTTTTGAGCTAATTGACTTTAGTTGTCTTCTCTTCTGACTTCACCTTCTTCCAAATCTTGAAGCAATTCCTTGTCAAAAACACGATCCTTTTCTGAAGTGAAGCTTGCAGGTCTGACTGGTTGAACTCCAACTGTCTTCAACTTATTCTTGAGTTGATTGTACCTTTTAACATTCTTCTCACAATAAGCTTGAATCAAGTCAGCAGCTTGAGTCTTCAACATGGATGAATATCCAGCTGTTCTCAAATGATGTTCCATCCAGACCAGATGCTTAGCTGAGTAGTCTTTAAGAGATTGTACATCTAGCTGACAGATTTGAAGACAATCAGACTTAAAGAATCTCACTTGATGAGGATTGTTGACCACTTGAGGACTAGCCCTGCTGGCAAACTCTTTAAGTCTTTCCCGAAGAACTTCATTCAACTCTGAGCTTCTTTTCACTTTGTTTAAAAGAACCCAAATCTCTGACAACGAACGATTCTCGAATAGATGAAGTGACACCTTGAATGATCCTTCACTCCGACAATATACAAAAATGCTCATCTCATTTAGGGATCTATCAAAAGCAGCTGTGATCCTTGAGACTTCAGTCTTGATAGCATTCATGTACATGTCATTGTTAGGATTTGATATTTCCAGCTTGTCAAGAAGATGTAAGAACTGCCTATCATTGTTAGTGCATAGCTGAGGCATATCGAGTACTCTCCTAGCTTCATCCCACTTTACACCCATCTTCAGTCTGACATCTCTTCTCCTTTCTTGAGCTTTAATGTCATGAAGACGTTGCTTCTGAAGAGTTTCTGTCCTTTGTATGTCTTTTCTCCTATCAATGATCTGTGAGACCTTCTTGAGTTCAGCTTCTTTTCTTTGCATTTCTGACTGTTCTTTCTGAAATTCTTTCTCAAACCTAGGATCCACTGTATCTTCTTCTTCCCAATCTTCAAAATCACTTTCTTCTTCAGCTTCAAATAACCCATCTTTATCTTCCTGAACTGGTTCAGTGGGGATGTCAAAAATATCGAAGTCATCCTGTTCTCCACTGTAGTAGGCATCATCAGCCTTTCCTTTATCTCCAGCAGAAGTATCTTTTTCTTTCCCTTTGGAACTACTCCCTCCTTTCTTCTCCCCCTTAGTTGAGGGATCCTCTACAGACTTTCCTTTGAAACCTCCACCACTTCCAGAGCCTGATCCTCCACCAGACGGTCCTTCAAAATAAGCTCTTTGTTCTTCATTAGGGCAATGAGAATTCTTGATCATGTAATATAAGTGCTTCATGCCTTCATTCAGATGTTCCATGCCCGTTTCTATCTTTAGAAATCTTGAGTTGTCTAGTGAATGATTCATCTCAACGAGGTCTTCAAGAGAAGTCATCCTGGTATGTAGGGAGCAGAAGTTGGATATGTCATCAGCTGATAAGTTTGGAGTGTCCTGAATAGAATTGAGCTTTGGTATTACAGCAGTCTTTAAATCTGAGATGTCATTCCTTATGATTGCAAGCTGAACCTTCATTTCAAAAATAGTAAAACTGAAATAGTAAAACTGAAATAGTAAAACTTATAATTTTTACAGAAACAAAGATAATATATCAGAATTAATTATTTTTATAAAAAATAGATTTCTGTTGAATTTTAGCAAATAAAATTCATAGAAAAATATTTTTAGAGGAAATAAAATATTCTGAGATATTTTCAATTAACAAGTAGAGTAAATAACCATAGATAAGATAATATATATTACATAGAAATAAGCAAGAAATATGATAAAATGATAAAATAAATTTGCAAATGAATTTTTCATTTATGAAAAAATTTATTTGTAAATTCATTCAAGAACAGATTCCAGATATTAATTAAGTTAATCACTAAAACTATTTAACATGCCCAATTTACCAACTAATCTGGTAAATGTGGATTCGTCAAGTGGTTTAGTGAAAATATCTGCTATTTGTTCTTCTGTTGGAACAAAAAATAGTTCAACAGTACCATTCATGACGTGCTCTCTAATAAAATGATACCTGATGTCAATGTGCTTTGTCCTCGAGTGCTGCACAGGGTTGTTGGTGATGGCTATTGCACTTGTATTGTCACATAAAATAGGAATCTTGTTCAATACAGAGCCATAGTCTCGTAGTTGATTCCTAATCCACAAGATCTGAGCACAGCAGCTTCCAGCAGCAATATATTCAGCCTCGGCCGTTGAGTTGGAAACTGTTTGCTGTTTCTTGCTGTACCATGAGACTAGCCTGCTTCCTAGGAATTGACAACTTCCTGAGGTGCTTTTCCTATCAACAACACTTCCTGCGTAATCTGAATCTGTATATCCAACAAGGTTAAAACCAGATTCTTTAGGGTACCAAATACCTAGATTTGGTGTTCCCTTAAGATATCTTAAGATTCGTTTAACAGCAACGAGATGAATATCTCTAGGATCCGCTTGGAATCTTGCACATAGGCATGTAGCATACATAATATCTGGTCTACTTGCAGTAAGATAGAGTAACGAGCCAATCATACCTCTGTAGCTTGTGACATCTACCTTAATGGAGTTTTCACATGGTCCAAGCTTGACAGCTGTAGTTGATGGAGTTCTTGCTGATGCAGAATCCTCTAGATTGTACTTTTTGAGGAGTTCCTTGAGATACTTGGATTGACAAATAAATGTTCCATCTAACCTTTGATTTACTTGTAATCCAAGAAAGAACTTCAGCTCTCCCATCATGCTCATTTCAAACTTGCTGTGCATTAACTTAGCAAATCTCTTACAGAGATTATCATTAGTAGACCCAAATATTATATCATCCACATAGACTTGGACTAATATAGTATCATTCTTATGTTTCTTAGAAAAGAGAGTTTTGTCTATGACACCTCTAATAAAGCTATTTTCAATAAGAAATTCAGAGAGAGTGTCATACCATTTTCTTGGTGACTGTTTTAGCCCATAGATAGCCTTGAAAAGAAAGAAGACAAAATCCATATGATCTGGATCTTCAAAACCAGGAGGTTGCTCTACATATACCTCTTCATCCAACTTTCCATTCAGAAAGGCGCTCTTGACATCCATTTGATAAACTTTAAAGTTTGAAAATGCTGCGAATGCCAGAAATATCCTTATGGCCTCAAGTCTAGCCACTGGAGCATAGGTTTCATCATAATCAATACCTTCAGCTTGAGAATACCCTTTAGCTACCAGTCTTGCCTTGTTTCTTGTAACCACACCATCTTCATCTAGTTTATTCCTGAATACCCACCTTGTACCAACAGCTTTCTTGTGTACAGGCCTAGGTACCAGTTTCCAGACTTGTTGACTTTCAAACTGATTGAGTTCATCTTGCATAGCAATCACCCAATCTGGATCAGTTAGTGCTTCTTCAATTTTCTTAGGTTCTATCTCAGAAAGAAATCCTGAGAACAGACACTCATTTTGAGTAGCACGTCTAGTTCTGACTCCAACATCTGGATCACCAATAATCAACTCAAAAGGGTGAGCTTTATTCCAGACTGTCTGTCTTGGAAGATTTGATCTTGATGATTCGCCTTGAAATTCATTGTGATGTTGTGTCCTACTAGATGATCCTTCAGCATCTCCCCCTGAGTTGTTGCCATGTTGACTTGAAGATTCTCCGTCAGTAGCAGTGGTATCTCCATTGTTTCCAGAGTTTCCATCACTATTACCTTGAGTATTATCAGGATTAACAGGTTTTTCAACAGCAACAACCTCAGGTTCTTGACCATGTTCTGACTCTGAATCTGACATATCATCAAACTTCAGTTTCTCAGAAGGATCTTCAGTTTGGATACTAGGGAGTTTAGTGTCATCAAAAGTAACATTGACACTTTCAGTTACTTTGTGTTGATCAATGATATACACTCTATATGATCTTCTTCCATATCCAACAAAAATACCCTCATATGCCTTTGCCTCGAACTTACCACGACGATCATCTCCATCCTTGAGCACGAAGCATCTGGCACCAAATACATGAAAGTATTTGATAGAAGGTTTCTGTTCATTCAAAATCTCATAAGGAGTTTTCATGAAGTCTTTGTTGATTAGAGTTCGATTTTGAGTATAACATGCAGTATTGACAGCTTCAGCCCAAAAGTACATTGGAAGACCTGATTCATTTAACATCGTTCTAGAAGCTTCAATCAATGTACGATTCTTCCTTTCTACCACTCCATTTTGCTGAGGGGTTCTAGGAGCTGAAAATTGTCTGGTAATCCCTTTGTCTGTACAGAATCCATTTAGAAGTGCATTCTTGAATTCTGTTCCATTATCTGACCTTATTGCTCTAACAGGGACGTTAGAATCTAACTCAATCATCTTGATATGATCAATCACAACTTGTGGTGTTTCATCCTTAGAGTGAAGAAATAAAACCCACGTATACTTGGAATAGTCATCAACTATCACAAGACAGTAACACTTCTTTGACATAGAAAGGATATTAACTGGTCCAAATAAATCCATGTGCAATAATTGCAGAATACCAGTTATGGAAGATGTGTCAGTGCCTTTGTGACTTGCTTTCTTTGACTTTCCTTTCTGGCAAGCCTCACATAGTCCTTCTGGAGAGAATTCCAGCTGAGGCAGACCTCTTACCAGTTCTCTTTTGACAAGAGAATTCATTGTCTTGAAATTGAGATGGGAAAGTCTCTTGTGCCATAGCCAACTCTCATTTGACGATGCTTTTGCATAGAAACAATTGACTTCAAGATTGCTTCCAGAGTTCATGTCAGCTACGAACAGATTTCCTTTCCGTATTCCCATTAAAGAGGGTTTTTCACTTTTCTTGTGCAGAATCTGACACTTCAGCTTGTCGAATAAAACATTGTAGCCGTTGTCACAGAACTGACTAATGCTAAGCAGATTGTGTTCAAGTCCTTGCACAAGATATACATTTTCAATGATAACATTTCCAGCTTGCAAACAGCCATATCCCTCCGTTAAACCTTTGCTGTTATCTCCAAAGGTAACCACTGGGCCAGCTTTCTCAACCACATTTGATAGCAGGGCTCTATCTCCGGTCATATGTCTTGACGATCCACTGTCAAGAATCCACACTACCGGTTGTACCTGTTTAATGCCCTGCAATACAAATGGATTAGAACTTCTTCGGAACCCAAGCTTGGCTGGGTCCGGCATACTTGTAAAATTGGCCTTTATCAGGCAAAACAACATTCTTAATTTCACTATTCTCAACATTCTCAATGACTGAACATTTGACCTTTAAAACAGCCTTATCAGATTTATGTTTAGGCTTAGGCACAAATGTCTCCTTTCTAACTTTAGGAGGACTAGCAGTCTTAGACCTATCATGCTTTCTATTATTCACATGCTGACGAGGAGTAGTCTTATCATTAGAAGCATGCTTACCATTAAAATAAGCAAACAACAGATTAAAAGCACAAGACATACAATCAGGAACACCACATGCTTTATGAGAAGGATTAACAATAGGCAACTTATGCATGGTAGACATGGCATTTGTGCTATCCAACTCATGTGTGTCTGAGTTAGTCTCAGTTGCTTTCACAACCTTGACTGGAACTTTTGACACACTTGACTTGGAGACAGTTTTCCCATTAGCATTATCTTCAGCACGAATTTCTTCTTGAATAATAAAAGAAGTCTCATCAAATGGTTCAGCAATTGATTCCTTATAGAGGGGTTCATCAACACCCTTAAGCACATGTGGTACTTCCCTGCCTTTAGCACATACATGAGGAGGGGAGTTTATGCCTAATTTTCCAATAGCAGCATTGTAATCATAACCTATTCCATGTGTTTGATTAACAGCTTGCTTATTGTAAAACTCTTTGGACTTCGAACAAGAATTAAAGTAAGCTTTAACCTTAGCCTCAAGACCGGTGATCTTGTCTTTGAGAATAGTTTCGAGTTGTCTATAACAGTCAACTCTATTCTCTAGAAAAGATACTTGGTCTTTAAGTTTATCTTGATTAATGTGCACAAGTCTTAATTCATTGACCTCTTTCTCAAGGTCTTTGATTTGTTGATTTAACAATTCATTATCACGACGAGCACAATCTAAGTTACCTCTTAGATGATAAACCATTTCAGCATCAGAAAGTTTTACCTCTTTTCTTGACGATGAGGTGCTTGCATCACTAGCCATGAGAGCAAGATTCCCAACTTCTTCATCTTCACTGTCAGTATCATCCCAACTTCTTCCCTTTGCCAGGTACGCCCTTTCAGATTTACTCTTCTGATTAGAATCATAAGAGTTCTTCCTTGCCTGTTTTGGCTTTCTGCATTCTGTGGCAAAGTGTCCCAACTCATTACAGTTGAAGCATCGGATGGTGCTTCGATCAACCATCCCTGTTTTATACCCACCACTGCTGGTGTTAGAGGATGAAGATCCACCTTTCTGGAATCTGTTGTAGTTGGACTTGTACTTGAACTTGGGATTCCTTTTGAATCTGACATTTGAGAATCTCTTGACAATCAGGGCCATTGACTCATCCTCCAATTGCTCCAGTTCTTCCAAGGAATAATAATCATCTCCTGATTGATTGGTAGTAGGAGAATCAAATTCTGCTACTATAACATTGTCTTCAACCTTGGAAGACTGTACCATTCTGTCTGACTGTTGAGATTGTTGTTGATATAGTGGTTGTTGTTGTTGTTGTTCATCAGCTACCAGAGCAGTAGACGTGCTGACCACCCTTCCTTTCCCGTAAACCTCCTTCTGCTGAATCTGCTCCAACTCATAAGTCTTTAACACACCATAGAGCCTTTCCAAAGAAATCTCACTCAGATCTCTTGCTTCTCTTATGGCAGTGATTCTATGTTCGAGATGAGTTGGCAGTGTCAAAAGGAACTTTTTGTTGACCTCCCTGATGGAATAGTATTTACCATTAATATTCAGGTTATTGATCAATGCATTGTACCTCTCAAACACTTCAGTGATTCCTTCTCCTGGATTGGATTTAAAGTATTCATACTCAGAGGTTAGGATTTCTAGTTTGTTCTCCCTAACTTCCTCTGTGCCTTCATTAATAATCTCAATAGTTTCCCAGATATGTTTGGAATCTTTACAATTCATCACATGTCTATTCATTAGGGGATTAAGGGAATCTACTAAGATTAATTGAAGGCTAGCATCCAGGGAAGATTCTTCTATTTCAGCAGGAGAGAAGTCCTCAGGATCCTTCACATAAGTTCTCGCTTGGGTGATCACCACATCATTCTCTATTACCTCTGGTTCAATAACCATAGGTATTTTTGGACCCTTCTTCAATACTTGCAAATATTTGGGATTAGCAACCTGTAAAAACAGTAGCATCTTCTTCTTCCACATCACATAATTTTCTTTATCGAAAAGTGGAATTTTAACGGTTCCAACTTTTTGTGTAGTCATTATGAATTTTTGAGTGAATAAAAATTCAAGAAGTGAAAGAAACACAAAAGTCTAGGATCTAGATTTGTACGTTAATCAGAAGGCTCTGATACCAATTGTTAGGTCCCAATTTGTTTGTAGAAGGGGGGGTTGAATGCAAACAATACCGTTTCGTCGAATAAAATGCGGAATAAAATTGTGAAACAAAATTCAAGTTAAATAAAACTTTTATTAAACTTGAAAGGTGTTACAACTACGGTATCGATTACAAGGGTTTAATCTCAAATCAATTATTACAAATTTAGAATAAATTCGACATGAACTTTTTCTATTTTTGTAATTAAAAGATCAAATGCTAAAAGCGATTTGAGATTAAGTTCTAGGGATTTTAATCCGCTAGATTGATATACAAGAACAAGATAAGTAATTCTAGTGGTTTGGATTTAACATTAACAAGCTAGAATATTTGATCTTGAATAAGCAGATTAAGGATGAAATATTTTCTCTTATTTTTCTGCTGTGTTTTCTTGTTCTCTGTTTTTGGCTGCTCTGTTTTTGCTGTGTTATTTTTAGATGATGTCTTCTGCTTCTATTTATCAAAACAGTCGAAGTTGTTGAACTGCAGTGACAATCTTTTTAAGCTTGAATGACTTTCGGTGAGACAATCTCATTAGAGCTAGGAAGACAATTAAAATGAACTAGCAAGACTTTCGGTATGACTATTGATTGTCATACCGATTGTCATATTAGTTCAAATGAAATTGTTTTTCTGAATACTTAATTGATTTTATTCTAATTGAAAATTCTATCAATTCAATTAACTGACTTAGCAAGACATTCGGTATGACTATCAATTGTCATACCGATTGTCATGCTAGTTCAATCAGTTGTCTTTTTAGAATTATCACAGATTTTAATCAATTAATATTCTGAAAATCCTTAATATTAATTCTAAATTAATTAATCACTTTAATTCAATTAATCAATAAATTAATCCTTGCAGATAGAATTTATTTTCTTAATTAAATTATATGACTTAATTAAATTAATAGAGAATTAATACTATCTCTGAGCAGCATCCATTCTTCAGACAATCTTCGAGACTTATGAATCAATTCCGTCACTTCAATGCTGACACTCGATGTACTGTCTGGTTCATGAGTGACTAACTTTCGTGACGTTTCTTCATGTCTTGACTTTGTTGTTCTGATTGAATCCTTGTAATAAATGATACCTTGACGAGATCTCTGTCACTTGATTAATTCCACGATCTTGATTTATATCACTGAGGCATGATCAACTTCTTGAACTTCTTCCAGTGAATCTTCAAGACTGCAGATGAACAATGTTTCTTTATTCTTTGACAGATGTTACTTTGTGAGATCTCTCTGATGCTTGATCCACTATTTACTTATTACATTCTTATTTGAGTTGAGTTAAATACTCGAATAAACGAGTAGGCTATGACTTATGCCTTTCACTTGCTGCTGAAAACTCATGTAGAATCCCATTTTCCTCACAAAATGCTCTCATAACAGAATTCTTGAACTCAGTTCCATTGTCACTCCTGATTCTTCTAACCTTGAAATCAGGATGATTATTGACTTGCCTTATGTGATTGATGATGATTTCACTAGCCTCATCTTTAGACTTTAGGAAATATGTCCAAGAGAACTTTGAGAAATCATTTACAATTACTGGGCAAAATCTTTTCCTTAAGATGGACAATACATTGACTGGTCTAAACAAAACCATGTGAAGCAGTTGCAAAGGCTCTTCAATTATTGAATCAAGTTTCTTCCTGAATGATGCTTTAATCTGCTTCCCTTTTTGGCATGCATCACACAGTCCATCCTTTGAGAACTCCACTAGAGGAATGCCTCTAACCAGTTCTTTCTTTACTAGCTCATTCATGGTCTTGAAGTTTAAATGGGATAGCTTCTTGTGCCATAGCCAACTTTCATCCCGACTTGCTTTACTGAGAAGACAAGTTACAGATTCTGCATTAGATGAGTTGAAATCAGCTAGGTACACATTTCCTTTTCTCACACCAGTGAGAACCACTTTGTTGCTTCTTTTATTAGTCACAACACAGGCTTCTGAATTGAAGGTTACTGAGTTGCCTTTATCACAAAGCTGGCTGATACTCAACAAGTTGTGTTTGAGACCATCCACTAAGGCAACCTCCTCAATGATGACATTGTCCTTTGAAATCAAGCCATATCCCACAGTATAACCCTTGCTATCATCTCCAAAAGTAATACTTGGGCCAGCTCTCTCCTTAAACTCTGTGAGCAGGGTAGAATCACCAGTCATGTGTCTTGAACAACCACTATCCAAGTACCAAAGATTCTTTCTGTTTCCCTACACACATCAAAATCAAATCAAGTTGATTTTGGTACCCAAGTTTCCTTGGGTCCTGCCTTGTTAGCTTTTTTTTCTGTTTCTTAGGCTTTATCTCATTTGACTTAGGGATATCAGATTCATCCTTGGTCATTTGAGTTTGAGCTTTGAAACCATTCATTACAACAGAATTATCATGCATATTATTATTAACAGGGAATGACATGCTATTAGTAAACATGTTATTCCAGTATGGCATGCTAAATGGCATTTGTGGCATACTAAATGTAGCATAATAAGGATTAGGTGCAAATGGCATGTTAGCAAATTGAGCATTCATATTCTGTGCAGACATAGCATTCATAGGCATGGGAGGCATCACATTCATGTTAGGAAATTGAGGTTGCACAGACATGGAAGTAGGCATGGCAGATTTGCAATTAACAGACAAATGATTTACACTACCACACTTGACACAGATTTTTCTAGGAGCATATTTATCAGGTGTGTAGTTATTGTGTTTGTTAATTCCTACTTTGCCATTCCTATTATTTTTCTTTTTAGTCTCTGTTTTTACCTCAATCTTTTCAAGTCTGTCACTTAATTGTTTGACAGTCATGTGACCAACATTAGCCTTTTTCCCTTTCTTAACCTGACTCGATTCTCCTGAAACAAAGTTCTTGGAAATAGACCCGTACTTCTCATTGAGCTTTAGCAAGTTTGGCTTTACTGATAGGCTTGCTCACAGCCGACAGATGAGGATTTTCATCATTCGACGGATAACACTTTTTGTTATCCGACGGATGATCCTCATCATCCGTCGAGTCTACATCTGTTAGCACTCCATCTACCAAATTAGGTTCTAGTTTCTCTTTGTTCTTTTTCCAGGCTTCATCACAGAAAGACTCAATTCCTTGAACTTTGGTGATTTGAGCATGGACATCCCTGGATGTTTTCCAAGCTTTAATCACCTCTTGTTCACGCTCGAGCTGCTTCTTTAGAATTTCCTCTTTCTTCAAGGACTCAGTTAATTCCTCCTTGGCAATTTTACACTCAATTCTTAATTTTTCAAAATCAATGAACTGAGACTCAAGCACATTATTTCTCTCACTTAAAAACAAATTGTTTTCTTTGATTTTAGCATTTTCTTTAGTAAGAGACTTAAGTGTAACTCGCAAATGATATAACTCTGTAGACATTTCATTTATGGCATCATTACACTCAGCTTTAGATAAATGTGCAAGGTTTTTAGTAATTACCTGATTACTTGAAGAACTTGTTTCTGTCTCATCAGACTTGGCCATTAGGGCTAGGTTGACATAGCTGACATCTTCATCTTCATCCAGACCATCTGCTGCCCGGTCATTTTCTTGTGTTATAAAAGCCCTTTTCTTTTGTTTGAGCAGCTCAAAATATTTTTGCTTATAAGCCACATTTGAAACATTTGAATTTTGATTTATCCACCATGTTTCTATTTGGCTTGGCTGCTCCAAAGTTCTTGAACTTGAGCTTGGAAAATCTCCTGGAAAGAAATGTTAGGTGTTCATCAGTGTCCTCCATGTCATCTTGGCTCAAAGAATCTTCACTTTCTACTGCAAGCCCCTTGCCCTTTTTCTCACAAACCCTTGAAGTTGATTCAACAGCTTCCATCTTCACTTTCTTCTCCTTTTCTAACTCAGCAACTAGTGCAATGGATCCTCCTTTCTTCTTTCCTCTCTCCATCCTTTCATCCTGCTCTATTTCAAGCTCATAGGTTTTCAGGATGCCATACAGTCTCTCCAAAGTAAACTCCTTATAATCTTGTGAGTTTCTTAATGAGACTGTCGTTGGTTTCCATTCCTTTAGAAGAGATCCAAGGAATTCCAGATTGGAGTCTTTTGTCTGATAGACCCTTCCATGCAACTTTAGAGCATTTAGTAGTTTTTGAAACCTACTAAAAATGTCAGTGAGAGACTCACTTTCTTCATTGTGAAAATGCTCATATTGCTGAATCAAGAGCTGCATTTTGTTTTCTCTAACTTGCTCAGTGCCATCACAGATTATCTGTATTGTATCCCAAACATCATTGGCAATTTTGCAGTTGATAATGTTGTCAAACATATCTCCATCAACTCCATTAAACAAGATGTTCATGGCCTTTTTATCCTTCCTGACTTGTTCAATGTCAGGATCAGACCATTCATGCCTTGGCTTGGGGACTGATGGCTCATTTCCTATTGCTGCTCTCATTGGAACATGAGGGCCTCTTTCTATGCAGTCAACATAGGCCTCATCTTGAGAAAGCAAATGAAGATGCATCTTTACCTTCCAATGATGGTAATTATCTTTATCCAGAAAAGGGATCTTGACTCCAACATCCTTCTTGTTCATCTTGCTGTATTGTTTTGATCTTTAAACTCTTTGTAAGTTAAGAGCTCGCTCTGATACCAATTGTTAGTCCCTTAACAATATGACAAGAATTACAGAAGGGGGGTTGAATGGAATTCTTGAAACTTTTTCTTGAAATAAAATGTTCTAACTCAAATATAAATATAAGTGTATTGATTAGCACAATGCGGAATAAAAACTTAAGTGAATCAAAACACAAGTAATTAAAAACAAGAGTCTTTAAAAACTTTCTGGTGGATTTGAATGATTCCACCAGAGATATATATTATATATCGAGAGAACCCTGTGTGCAAAAATGCTCACAGCTGCTTACAACAATTGAACTTCTAAGACTACAGAGAAATGCTAAGAATCCTGCTTACAAATGTTTCTCTGCTTTCTTGCTTAGATCGATAGTTTCTTAGTTGCTACTACTTGGTTTATATATCACCAAGATTACAAAGTAATAAGACAAGATAATAAAATAAAAACTATCTAGTATATTACAATGCTACTTCATTACTCTATTCCAGCATCTTTGAATATCTTCATAATAGCATGGAAATGACAATGCTTCTTTGTTCTAGAAAACCCAGTTGAATAGGCTACCACATTCCATTTGCATCCACTCGACGCATGTGACTGTGTTGTCACTGTCAACAGATATTTGAATTCTTTATCCGTCGGGTTCATGATCATCCGTCGAGTTATTGATCATCCGTCGGGTTGTCTATTTGATCATCCGTCGATTTCATTGTAGGTTATCCGTCGGGTAGCAAACTGGCACTTGACTTCATTTTATTTGTGCAGAATTACAAGACATCATCTATGTATAATTAATCAACCTATTCTGCATATCTAGTTAAAGTCAACATGACTTGAATACTACTTACATAATCTATACAATGGTGAATACAGAAATGTGCTATAGACTTATTGTTACATAAGCTACTCACTCGACGGATAATAAGTCATCATCCGTCGGGACTATAATGAGTCATCCGTCGGGACTATAAATCTTATCCATCGAGTGTTACATTATTTCACTAAGTAAAATCTACTAAGGTGTTTTGTTCATGAAATCATCAAGTACACAACATATACACAACATGGATATCAAAAAAAATTCCTTCATCAGCTTTTAGATCAAATTTTGATAGCTATTCAAGATGAGTCTTAAGAATAAAATACTTATATCCAAATACATGAAAGTATTTCAGATTTGGCTTCTTTTTCTTCACCATCTCATATGGTGTTTTTCCATGCTTGTTTATGAGTGTAGCATTCTGTGTAAAACAAGCAGTCTGCACAACTTCAGCCCAAAAGTAGGTTGGTAGCTTTGCTTCATCAAGTATTGTTCGTGCAGCTTCAATAAGAGTCTTATTCTTTATTTCTACAACTCCATTTTGCTGTGGAGTTCCAGGTGCAGAAAATTCCTGTTTGATTTCATGCTCTTTGCAGAACTCTTCCATGATTGAATTCTTGAACTCAGTATCATTATCACTTCTTATAATTTTGACAAAATCTTTGACCAATTTATCCACCTGTTTGACATGATCAGTTACAGTAGTTGCAGTTTCATTCTTCTTGTGCAGGAAATACACCCAAGTGTACCTTGTGAACTCATCCACTATAACCATAGCATATTTCTTCTTTGTAATAGACATGACATAGACTGGATCAAATAGATCAACATGCAGTAGGTGATAAGGTTCAAGAATTGAAGATTCAGTTTTTCTCTTGAAAGAAGATTTTCTTTGTTTTGCCTTTTGACATAAATCACAAAGGCCATCAGGAGCAAATACTGATTTTGGCAATCCTCTCGCAAGATCTTTATTTACAAGCTCATTTATGTTGTTAAAATTTAAATGAGAGAGTCTTTTGTTCCAATTCCAGCTTTCTTCAATTGATGCTCTACAGAAAGATTGCATAACCATCAGAACTTGTTGAAAGTCTGGCTTCATAAATGTTATCATGCCTGTAACCTTTCAGAACCACTTTGCCTATAGAATTGCTTACAACTTCACAGTGTTCTTAAAACAAATCCACATGATAACCTCTGTCACAGATTTGACTCACACTTAGCAGATTGTGTTTAAGTTTTGAGACAAGAGCTACTGTTTCAATGATGACATTCCCAAGATTGATATTGCCATATCCCAGAGTTTTTCCTATGTTTCCATTTCCATAAGAAACTCCTGGGCCAGATTTCTCCATAAAGTCTGATAGCAGGGCTTTATTTCCAGTCATATGTCCTGAACATCCACTGTCCAGTACTAGGATATTTTTCCTGTTACCCTGCAATCACAAAGACCACTAATGGTTAGTTTTAAGGACCCAGACTTGCTTGGATCCTTTGGCCTTTTTAAGTTTGTTAGCATTTGCAGCGGATTTAGTTTCAGAGTTTATGCTAACATGCTGCTTATCAGAACTTATATCAGACTTTGCATCAGACTTTACACTAGAAGGAATTAAAGTAACTTTCTTCAAAGAAGGTTTTATTTGATAATAATCATAGTACAAACTATGATATTCCTTACAAGTATAAATGGAATGCCATAAACTACCATAATGAAAACAAGGATTTTGTGGCTTAAACCTAACAGACTGACTCTTAACTCCTGATCTAGGAGGTAAAGAGTTTATATTTTTATTCTTCCTGGAAAAAGAAGCAAGATGGTTAGATTTTCCATAGTTATAACATTTCTTTCTAGGAGCATTAGGAACAGGCATATAGTTATTGCTTTTATTCACACCTTCCTTTCCATTCCTATTTTTCCTAGCTTCCTTTACCTTGTTGACATTCCTAATCTCTTTCAGCTTATGCTTAAGCTGCTTCTTTGTCATTAAGCCTATTTTGACTTCAGCTGGTTTATCCTGTTCTAATTTGTCAAAAGTTGACTTATCCTTAACTTCTATCACAGACTCTTTCATCCTTTCAGAATCAGACTTTACAGTTTTTGCTAAAAACTTAACAGGATTTACCATTGGCTTAGTAGTCTGTTTAACAACAATTGGCTCAATTTTTTAGTTCCTTTTTCACTTTTATCATCTCCATAACCTAAGCCCTCTTTCCAATTTCCACTACTTAATAGATTCTGAGTTGTTCTGCCAGAGTTAGTCCAAGTTATGATAATCTCTCTTTCCTTTTCTAAGTCAGCTTTTAGAGATTCATTCAATTTTAACACTTCATCTCTAGCATATAAAGCATCATCTTTTTCTTTTTTAGTTTGATGAAGAAAAACTAACTCTTTTTCTAAATAATCATTTCTCTTTTTATAAGCAAGATTTTCAGATGTTAATCTTTCACATGTTAAAGTCTGATCTCTATAACTAATAAACATGGTTTTAAGATATAATCCCAACTCAGTAATATCATCAGTATGAAAGGCATAAGTTGTTTGAGGTACCTTCAATACAGCAGTTTCAGGACTGCTTTCAGTATTTTCCATCAGGGCATAGTTCACCTCATGTTCAGGAGATATGTGGCCTCTTTCACCACAATTGTAGCATTTAACATTTGAGTTGTCTCCTCTGTCAGACTTTCCTTTACCTTCAGACTTTCTGAACCCTTTCTTATCAGAACTTCCACTTTTCCTGAAAAACTTCTTGCCTTTTCTGAATTTCCCGTAGGCTATCTTTGTGATACCCTTTACCATAAGAGCATACAATTTCATCATCTCTTCATCAACATCCATTTCAGGTAAAATTTTAGTTTCTGAATCATCATCATCAGAATATGATGACTCTGAATCAGACTTTATGATGAGAGCCTTTCCTTTGCCTCTTTTTGAGGCAACCATTTTAGGAGATTCCTCCTTAGCCTTAAGAGCAACTGTCCTTGACTTTCTTCCATGTCTCTTGCTCCTTTGATCCATCTCAAGTTCATAAGTCTTGAGCATACCATAAATTTCATCAAGAGTAGTTTCAGTAAGGTCATATTTGTCTCTTATGGTAGTAGACTTCAAATCCTAATTTTCGGGAAGAGCTAAAAGGAATTTTAGATTTGAATCTTCAAGATCATATTCCTTGTCCACCAGTGACAGATCATTCAAGAGTTTGACAAACCTGTCATATAAGTCAGTTAAAGACTCATCAACTTTTGAGTCAAAGTGCTCATATTCTTGAGTGAGTATAGTCCTCCTGTTCTTCTTGATTGCATCAGTTCCCTGACATCTTATCTCCAAAGCATCCCATATCTCCTTTGCAGTCTTGCAATGAATTACCCTGTTTGACATGACATTATCAATGGCACTATGCAGCAAATGCCTTACCCTTGCATCCTTGGCAATAGATTAGATGTCTTCAGCTGTGTACTCACCCTTCTCCTTTGGGATGGTCTTTGCTAGTTGATCAGCAACTACAACAGAGAGCTTGGTAGGCTTATGTGGTCCTTCATTAATTCTGTCAAGGTATTCTGGATCTGTAGCTTCCAGAAACATAGCCATCTTCACTTTCCATATGGGATACTCGGAAGGTCTTAGTATGGCAACCCTAATAGTCTTATATCGACTATGGGTTTGAGTCTTTTGAGTTTCTTCAGTTTTGGTGGGCTTGGTTGGAGTTTGTGCTTCTTTAGACATGATTGTTTGGATCTTTACTGTATGTGTGTTAACTGATAAGCTCTGATACCAATTGTTAGGTCACATAACACTGTAGAAGGGGGTTGAATACAGTGTTTATACAATCAAATCGATTTAACATAAGTATGTAACAAAGATCAAGTATATTGAATAAACTCTGTTACAATAAAAATTGTTGTTCTCTCTCAGTGATGAACAAATATCACTAAGAGCTGCTAGGTTACAATATATAATCTTCTCGATAATGATAACACATATAGTGTAAACCCTAAATCTTTGTTTATATAGTACACAGTTACAAGATAACTTCTAATTGATATGGAATATAATTCTGTCTCCTAAAATATATCAATCAGATATCTTCTACAAGTCTTCCAGTCTTCTAACTCTTTCCATGCATATCTTCTTTTGCTTTAATCTCGATCTTCTACTGTAAATCAGCTTCCTTCCTTAACTGTAAGTCTTCCCGCACTTAAGTTCTGATATGACCTTAAGTTCTGATATTAAGTTCTGACTTCCAGTAAGTCCTGATTTCAGTAAGTCCTGATATATCCTGTTTGTTAAGATATGAAAAGTAAACATGAATCATATTAGACATGACATTTCAAAGATATCTAACACTGAATTAAATATTTAATTTACGAAATTAGGAAAGGTAGTGCAAATATTAATTCTTTAGTGGATTGAATTAATATTTAATGAAATTGGGGTTGGCCCAGAATGTCATTGGGAAGCCCGACCTAATTATCCATGATCCCTACTGTAGCCTATAAATATTCTAATTCTCCTGAAGCTAGAGGTGTGTAACCGTGTGTGCATATCTGTACGAGAACACAAAAAATAACATCCTAGGGTTTGAGAGAGGCAAACGTTTTTCTCAAGGAGCCAGCTAGGGTTTTGGATTTTCGGAGCTATCAAGAGAGGTAAACCTTGGGAGATCGAAGCCCACACTTCATCCAAGGAGAATCGAGGAATACAGTAGAAGATGTGGATTTGAATTGCTTGCGCCGTAGTGATTAAGGTTAACGTTATGTTCGAACTCTCTATAAAAAAATTCATATCGTAAAACACGAGGCCGAGATCATGTTGTCCCAGCAATTGGTCTCAGAGCTTGGTTCGAGGTTCTGCATTTTATGATATGAAGTCCATGTCATAATTATATATACATATATATAATGGTATGCTTGTATTAATTTTGTGATGCAGGTTGGTATTCACTATTATGGCCATGTCTTAAGTATGTGTTTGGATCCCACGTGGTTTAATCATGGTTATTTTATTATGGTTAAGATCCCACGTTGTTTATCATGGTTTTTTTGTAAATCATGAGGGTTGATCGTGATAGTCTTTTTAATTATGGTTTTGTAATCTTGTAGTCTCAATTTGTAATTGATCAAGGTTATGATTTGATGTAGTAGAATAGGCTAGTTCAGCTGTATTAAGTTGTACGTTGTAGTAGGGATTAAGCGATTAAGCTGCAAGAAATATAGATTTTCCGCTATTGCATTCTATTTTTGGGGAGCTTTGATGTTGTGGCTGCAGACTTTGTATATGATATCCGTCGATGAGGACATCCATTGATTAGGACATCCGTTGATGAGGACATCCATTGATCAGGACATTCGTTGATCAAGACATCAGTTGATTAGGACATCCGTTGATGAGGACATCTGTTGATCAGGACATCCGTTGATCTAGACATCCGTTGATCAAGACATTAGTTGATCAGGACATTCGTTGATGAGGACATCCGTTGATCAAGACATCCGTTGATCAAGACATCCATTGATCAGCTTATATGAGGCCATAATAGTGAATGAGCTTTATTAGTTTCTGCTGATTCTGATTATTGCTACTATGTGTTTCTTGTCTGTGTTATTATGCCATGCGATACTAACCCCAGCATGCTAGAATGACATGGACATATGAATGTTTTAAATGCTTTAATCATGCGAGTATACTGCTATATTATGTGTTATTTGTTGTTTACATATTACATGTGGAATTCGAAGAAATAACATAGGACGATGCATCTAGATTAAAATTCTCAAAGTAAATACTAAGTGGGAGAGGGAATTGATATGAAATCAAATCCTATGGTCTCCATTATTGTTTGTATATAATTTAACATAGAGACAAATATAAATTATATATACGTCACCCATCGTGACATGTAATTTATGGTGAATGTTAAGGAGATTACTAGAACAAACTTCTTAAATTAATAACGAATATTGGAAGGTATACATGTCACATATCATAGCGTACCAAGTTTCATAGATTTTGGATAATATTAAGATATCATTTGATGGCATCAGATATAATTATGATTTAAGATTTGATAATGGTATACACTTAGTTATGAAAAATAATATTGACCACCCCAACGTGGCGTATTATTTAGTAATAGGACCGGAGTAACATTTAAAATTTAGGTGGTATACATGTCACCCATTATGATGTACCAGAAACTTATGGTGTTTAAATGTTAGTGCATTAATTTTAATAATTGTTAGAGGAACCAATAGGACTAAATATTTAATGCTCGTTATGTGATGTTTTAATGCATGATTCTCAGGATACAATGGGGTTTAATCCACTGTTCACCATACTTAAGGATAACAAACTTACCGGACCTAACTATATTGAATGGAAACAAAATTTGGACAATGTGTTGACTGCTGAGGAGTACAAGTTTTGTACTTATGAACCCAAGCCAAATCAGCCTGCTGCTGATGCTCCTAAAGATGAGAAAGAGTATTATAAGCGGTGGATTAAGGCTGATGAGATGTCACGATGTTACATTCTGGCAGCAATATCAGGTATTTTGCAGCATCAACATCAGTCTATGGCCACAACTTCGGATATGCTCTTTAATCTCAAGGAACTTTTTGGAGATCAGAATAGGGCTGCTAGGCAAGTAGCCATGAAGGCTTTAATGAACACTCAGATAACTGAAGGAACGCCTGTAAGGGATCATGTTCTCAAGATGATGTCTCATCCGAATGAGGTAGAGATCCTTGGTGCTGAACTTGACGGGGAAACCCAGATTGACATTGTCCTTATGAGCTTGCCTAAGAGTTTTGAGCAGTTTCGCTTAAATTACAACATGAACAAGAGGTTGTATAGTCTTGCAGAACTTCTGACAGAACTTCAGGCAGCTGAAGGATTATTTCGGCAGAGTGTTCAAGTGCATGTGGCTGAGAAAGGTTCTTCCTCTAAACCGAAAGGTTAGAAGAATAAAATGACTCAGATACAGAAAGCTGCGAATGTAGTGGGAGTTCAAGGTGGTGTAAAAAAGCCTAAGGGAAAGTGCTTCAGGTATAAGCAGCCAGGTCACTGGAAACAGGATTGTCCTTTTCCTAAGAAGATAAAGAATACTGATGTCTCTTTCTCTAGTTACAGAAATATATATAGCGGCTATATCTATGAGCACTTGGTGTGTAGATACAAGAGCCACTAATCATGTTTGTAATTCTATGCAGGGATTCCAACTATCCAGAATGCTTAGAGATGGTGAGATATACGTGTTCATGGGAGATGCTAAGAAAGTAGCAGTAGTTGCAGTAGGAGTTATTCATTTATCTTTTGGTTCCGATAGGATTTTGGTTTTGAACAATTTTTTTATGTACCTTCATTTAGAAGAAATCTAATTTTGGTTTCTAAGCTTGCTATGGATGGTTATAATGTTTGTTTGGATCGTAATATTTCTATTATGATGAATAAATGAATTATATGTTCTGGTACATTGCAAGACAATTTTTATATAATTAATCCTAGTCAACCTGCACTCCAACTATAATATATGGAATTGAACAACGCGTCGTCTACATCTATTAAAAGAAAGGAACCTTCTCGTTTGAACCAAACATATCTTTGGCACTTGAGATTAGGTCATATTAACTTGAGAAGGATTCAAAGACTGGTAGTAGACGGGCCTTTAAGCTCATTGGAAGTGGAGCCATTTCTAGTTTGTGAATCCTGCTTGGAAGGTAAAATGACTTATAGTCATTTCAAGGCAAAGGGGAATAGAGCCAAAGAAGTGTTAGAATAGGTTCATACTGATTTATATGGACCCATGAATATCCAAGTAAGAGGTGGTTATGAGTATTTATTCATATTCATTGACGATTATTCTAGATATGGGTACATTTATTTATCGCGCCATAAGTCTGAGTGCTTTGAGAAGTTCAAAGAGTACAAAGCTAAAACGAAGAAGCGACTTGGTAAAAGTATCAAGTCACTACGATCAGATCGTGGTGGCGAATACTTGCTTGGAGAATTTAGGGAATATTTATTAGAGAATGAGATAGAATCCCAGTTGACTGCACCAAACACACCCCAGCAGAATGGTGTAGGAGAAAGAAGGAATCAAACTCTTTTAGAAAGTGTTAGATCGATGATGAGTTATTCAGATTTACCCAAGTCATTTTTAGGACATGCCTTAAAAACAATAGCTTATCTTCTGAACCTGGTATATTCTAAATCGGTTCCTAAAACCCCCTTAGAATTGTGGACCGGGGACAAATCGAGTCTAAGACACATTCGGATATGGGGTTGTCCAGCACATGTGCTAAACAGGAACGCGACTAAGTTAGAATCTCCTACAGAAGTAAGGTTGTTTGTAGGCTACCCCATGGGAATGAAAGGTTATTTATTTTATAGTCCAAAGAATCAGGATGTCATTGTAAGCACCAATGTTAGATTCTCAGAGCAAGACTATATAATGAATCACAAACCTATGAGTAGTGTCATTTTAGAGGAAATAGTGGGAGAGATAGATAATACCCAGAATCTGATAGTACAAGTTAAACATCCACAACAAAATGCACAACCTGTCACTAATACCGCACCAGTGACTCGTCGTAGTGGGAGGGTTGTTCGTCAGCCTGATAGATTCATATTTTTGGGAGAGTCTTCGGACTTGGTCTCTGGTGAACATGATGATGATCCCAGGATATACGAAGATGCACTACAAGACAAAGATGCAGATCTTTGGCAAAAAGCAATGGAATCTGAGATGGAATCGATGTATTCTAATCAGGTATGGGGTCAAGGGATTTGGTCGTCACTATGAAACCTCAATCCAAATCAACCTATTTAATCAATAATTAAATGCCAGCAGAAGATATTTATCATAAATGACCCCAAACTAATCTAAGATCTTTTAAGGTTATAGTTCTAGAAACAAGAAATCCACATTCCACAAACAATTTTTTTTACTTTCTCTTGAAACTCTTTTCAATAAATTCCAACTGCAAACTAAACCCACTAGTATAACATCGAAATGAAGTATACTAGGCCCAAATATAATACACAACTATAATATTATATATTATAAACAACTCTATATAATGAAACTTACACTAGCCCGCAAACCCTGGATCAACCACCTTCCAAGAGCTTCTTCTTTGCTTCCTCGAATTACGCAGCTAAATAGCGCAAGCTAATCCTCACTGGAGGTTAAATTTGAAAACATGCAAGTATGAGCGAAAGAAATGCTCAGCAAGATAATTATAGCGAATATAGGGTCGTTTTGATATAAAACCGACATCTGCATTAGAGCAGAACATTTAAAATCATAATTGCTGAATCATAAAATTTTAGTTGAGGAACCCCAGAATTGATTCCTTAATTGTATTCAAAACCATTTTGATATTTTTGAGCGAAATGCTTCAGCAATACTTTGAATCTTGATGAGAATAAAACTCGTAAAATAGTGTTTACGGAAATATCGTAAACCAAAATAAGATGAAACAATGATTATGGACTGAATCATAAACTTTACTCAAAATCGAACTCTTGAATTTAATACTTATTTTGCTGTCATATCAAATTAGATATCAATACGAACTTTGATGCTCACAATATTCCATACTGAAGTCAACATCACTCATCTATACTAATACCACCTTTGATATTTAACAACAACATAAGTATCAGCATAAATCAGTATCTGAATCAAAACCGCAATTCACTTTTAATCCAAAACAGAATCAGTACTTTTAATCGAAAACTGAATCAGTACTTTTAATCCAAAACAGAATCAGTAGATAAATCATTTACTCTATGATTATCAAAACAATAAAGAATTTAGATATCAATTTAGATTGGAACTAATAACATTTCATGTAGTTCCCGATGATCAGTCGCGAAACAACACCGGTATCCCGCCGCCATACCGTAAATATAGGTACTACCCATATCCCGAAGGCATACGGTACCTATAGGGCGCCAGAAGAGGCATAACTAGCCTTAAAAGATATTACAGCTGGACCGATATCTCTGTTAGGTCACACACACTGTAGAGGGGGTGAATACAGTGTAAAGTACAATCAAATCGAACTCTAATAACTCAAGTAACAGAAAATAAACTTTATTGAAACAATAAACTCTGTTACAGTATGGAACTGTTACCTCTCAGTGATGAACAAATATCACGAGAGCTGCTAGGGTTACAATGAATAATCTTCTCGAATATGATAACACTTATAGTGTAAACCCTATGTCTATGTTTATATACTACACAGTTACAAGATAATCGCTAATTGATATGGAATATAATTCTGCTTCCTAAAATATATCAATCAGATATCTTTTCTTCCAAGTATTCTATTCTTCATAAAACTCCTTCTTCATGCATATCTCTTCTTATGTTTATCTCGATCTTCTTTCCTTTAATCAGCTACTGTCCTTATCTGAACGTCCTTTAGCCCTTAAGTCCTGATATCCATCTTATGATGATTATCTCCTGATAATATAAATACTGATATCCTTAAGTCCTGACTTCCAGTAAGTACTGATTTATCCTGTTTAAGTAAGATCTAAACATAAATCATATTAGCCATGACATTATCAAATATATCTAACAATCTCCCCCAACTTGTAAATTAGCATAATATACAAGTTTAATAAATATTTGATGATGTCAAAAACATTAAGTACAAATGCATGAGAATTAGACTAGATAACTACAACTTACAGTCCTTAAAGCTTTACCAATATTTAACTTCTGATAACAGCTTCAGTCTGTACAAATATCAGAATTTAATCAGTTGTAGATCTTGACTTGGCTTCATCTTCTGATCTCTCTAATGTCAGGAGTTGTTCTGAGATAGTTCTTCAACAAACATCTCTCAACATATCTAAGTTCATCAATCATCCTCCTTTTAGCATCTTTAAGCTCTGCAGTATCTTCACCAATTTGAAAAATTGCAGCCCTGAGATCATTAATCTTTGCTTTTCTTATATCCTGATCCAGTCTGATCAAATAAGCTTTATCAGACTTAAGATTGAATTCCACAGCCCTGTAACCCAGAAAGGTAGTTATAATTTTAGCAGTGTTGGGCTTCATTTCAACTATATAACCCTTGTGATCTCTGTACTTTGGAACATATGTGCTGTCAGACTTAACAGAATAAAGCCTTTTCTGTCTCTGAATCTGATCCTTCAAATAGTTTGCAGCACTTCCTGTCAATCTGTCATCCACTTGAAGTAAGAATAGTACATGCTCCAATTCTTCAAAATACTTCAATGGAATGGCATTTTGCCTTATATGATAAACCCTACCATCTGTCATGAAGTACAACAAGATGTGTTCTTTCAAGTAGGTATGGTAAACCATTTGTACAGATTCCAGTTGATTCAATCTTTCAGGAGTTGCTCCAATACCTGGTTCACTCAAGGAAGTTGGATCATTGGTAGTGTTCTGTATTCTTCTTTCATCAGCACTTCCCAATCCAATTTTATCTCCTGCTTCCTTTCCAGTAACTACTCTTGCTTCAAAACCACTTGCAGCAGTCTTCAAAGGTTGAGTCTGTTTTGCTTTAGTGAATCTTGGTAGGAGTTTCTTTGATCTATCTTCTGATATCAAGTTAACTTGAGTTGTGTCAGAGGTTACTTGCTTCTTCGAAATATCAGAACTTACTGTCTCTTGACTCTGAACAACTTGAGCCATGTCAGAGGTTGTCTTAAACACTTTTCTTGAAGTCAGAGCAAGATCATCCTTTTCATCAGTGATTTCTTCATTCACAGGAGGCACATAAACCTTGATAGGTTCACCAACCTTTTCTTTACCCTTGGATCTTGGATCTATTTGCGGTTGTAATTTAGCCAATATTGCTTCAGTATTTGTCCTTTCTTTTATCACAATGCCTTTGAGTTTTGGAAGTGTCTTTTTACCAGAAGCTTCAGATTTAGATGTGACTTTTTCTGATTTAAGTCTGACTTCTTCTTCCATTAAACTCTTCAAGTCCATTCCTGGATTTTCCTGAAGAAATAACTGTCTTGACATTTCTTCATTAAGATCTAAAAGTTCATCAGAACTTATCCTTTTACCAGTAGCAGAACTAATTCTTTTTCCAGTATCAGAACTTGTCCCGTGACTTGTGATTTCAGATTTTCTTGATGAGAAACCTCTACCTTGACTATGACCTCTACCCATTTCAGTGTTTCCTTGATCATCCTTTTCATCATCCTTCCCTTTCAGTGTCTTGTCAGTCTTGCATTTGGACTTAATTACTTTCTCTCCCTTTTTGGCATCAGCAGGTAGTAGAAGAGAGACAAGCAATTCCACTGAGGCTTGGATTTCAGTAAGTTGAGATTATTGAGAAGCTTGATTTTTCAGAATATCATCAATCTAAGCTTGTTGTTTCTCTTGAGTCTTTTCAATATAAGCAATCCTGTCAAAGGTAGGTTGGAAGAACTTTTTCTTGTCAATTTTCTGAATTTGTTCCTGTTTGATGAATTCTTCCTGAATCTTGTGTAGCTCTGCAAGATTAGTTGAATGGAGACCTTGTAGATGTTTAGTACTCAATGCAGTGACTCTAAGCTGTGTTTTGAAATCATCAGTATTTAACATCTCATCAGCTTTTGTCAAGTGCTCAGCCAGATTCTTTGCAGATGCAAAACAAGTAACTGAGTTCCATTCCTTAGTCCACTCTTGTCCTGTAGGAGTTTCACTCCAAGGCACTGGTGCTTCTCTTGTAACAAACTTCTTAACAAGTTCAGATTTAAGAACAGTTTGTTGAGGGGCATGTCCAGAAGGACCTGCTTCATCACCATCTGCATTTGGAGTAGCATCACCAGTATCTCCAATATTTGCAGCATCAGAACTTACAGAATCAGTATCTTCTGATAAAACAACAGTGTGAGTAGCAATGGAGACTTTAGTATCCTCTAATTTCTGTTCTTGTTCCAAGTTCTGATCAATAGCCATATCCTGATGCTCACCTATATTCTGATCATCAACATCTAGATGCAGAGAAGGTGTAGTAGATAATTCTGGAGTTTGAGTAGCATCAGTAATAGGTGTTGTTGTAGGATTAGTTACTGTTGGAGCTTCTTAGTAAAGTATCTCAGGCACAACTAGGTTCTGAACATCAATTTCAGTACTTGTGCCTAGATCAACAGGAGATACAGATTTTTGAACAGGAGACACAAATGGTGTGTTGGCCTTTTCAGTAATAGCTTCCTGAGTTGGAGTTGATGGAGAAGTAGTGACTGAAGCAGATTCCTTTTCTTGTGAGATCAAAGATTCCTGATCTCCTTCCTTAGCTGCTGCTTCTTCATCATCTGAAACTGGCCTTTTTGCCCTCTGTTTCTTGTACCTCTTTGTAGATATGGATTCCTTGGGAGTTTCAGGAACAGTCATTCTTCTAAGCCTTTTGAGAAGCTTAGATCCCCCAATTCCGAAATCCTTCTGAGAAGTCACTTTCTCAGCTTCTTTAATAACAGGTTCTGAAGTAGGAACCAGTTCCTCACTATCAGATTCATCTCTCAAAGCAATCCTCCTTCTATTTTGAGGTGTGTGAGGAACATTCTTTGTCTTCTTAGGCTTGGAAGATGAAGGCTTCACAGGAGGTTCTGAGGATGAGGGTTGAACTGTCTGTGAAGTGGAGAGATATGATTTGAGATATTGCCTGAGTGTCGGTTGAGTAGTATGGGTGGTAGGTGCTGATGGTTGTTGTGGTGTTTGGGAGGTGGTTGTTGGTTGGACATCAGGATAAACAGATCTATAGGAATCAGGATCAGCATTTACTAAGATCTGTTTTACAGACTGAGGAATCTGTAAAGGTCTAACCACTGGTTTCTTAGTATCAGCATTTACCAGGTCATTAAAGTATCGTTTTGCAACTTTAAAAGGTGGAGTTAAGGTACTGGCTAGTCGAGGTTCATCAGTACAAAAAGTGTATATAAGTTGACAAAATCTAGCAAAGTAAACAACATTCCTATCCTCTGTCATCCTATCCCCAATAAAACCTTATATAGCAATTGCAAAATCAAAATGAGTTTGGTTTATAATGGCATACCCGATGTGCTGACTCAATATAGGGATGGCATCAAAGTTTGAACACTTGTTCCCAAAAGCTTTAGTAATGCAGTCGAAGAAGAAGCTCCATTCCCTCCTGATATGAGCCCATTTCTACTGCCCAAGCTTAGCCAAACTCTGCTCATACCCCAAACTGGCCATTAACTCCTGAAGAGCTGATTCCTCTGGAGTTAAAAAAGTACATCCTTCTGGTAGATGTAGAGCCTTGCGTATTGTACCAGGAGTGAGTACATATGGAGAATCACCCACTTCGAAAATAATACTAGGAGTACCAGTTTGACCACCATTA
Organism: Apium graveolens; assembly: GCF_009905375.1. Classification (NCBI taxonomy): domain Eukaryota; kingdom Viridiplantae; phylum Streptophyta; class Magnoliopsida; order Apiales; family Apiaceae; genus Apium; species Apium graveolens. Next base: position 73,533,112 of record NC_133656.1, on the reverse strand, counting down.
TCAAAGTTTCCAGTCCTCCAAAGTGTCAGAACTTGTTGGCTTGAGAAGACTGAAGGTTGGGTCAATGCATACCCGATTTCACTGTGTGCAAGAAGATTTTGCACAAAATGCAATTCAGACGGAGCTTCAGCATTATCAAGAATTGCAGCATAGTTGTTTGGAACAAATTTAGCTCCATCAATGATTAAATCCTTAGGTGCCATGAAATTAATCGAGATTTAGAAGTGCCTGTTAGGTGTTTGAGAGAATGTCTATATGAAAAACCAACGTTAGAGGAAGAAAGAGAGTAAAAGCAAATAGAGAGAAAAAGTAGAAAAGTGAATAAAAGATTAAAAAAAATGCTCTCTCTGTCTTACTTATACTTTTTTTAAAAAAAATGTAACCGTTGGACACCTATCAGACATGCAGTAAAAATGAATAGTTAATGGGCACGTGAAAACAGTAATCATTACTTACCCACTTGCAGTTTTTCAAGGAAAAACCGTTCCACTTACCCAGTTATTCCATTAATCAAGGTGAATCAGTTTTAATTCAAAATTGAAACTGTTCCCACTTATTCAATTATTTTTCACTGCAACACCAATATTCTGGAAAAAAAAATTCGAGTGAAAATGACCAAAATAAATCAGATGAGTAAGTACTGATAAAGTAAAAGCAGAACTTAAGTTAAAACATAATTTATATGGTCATCAAAATATGAATATTTATCAGGATTTATCAATGCATTACAAAATACCTCAGAGACAAGATCTTAAAAAAAACAAATTTCATTAATATATCAAGAGAATACATTCATGAAATTTAAATTATATCAAAACTTTTACAAGATTTCCCTAAGCTGCTAAACCTAACGTCAACAGCCTTTATCCTAGCTCAAGAAGCAGGGCAAGGCTGATGATGAAGAAAAACAGGAAGAAGAAAATAAATCATTTTTTCTTCCTACTCTCAACAAACAGAATAGCGAGTCGTATGATTCGCTCTTGCTGGCGGAGAGCTTTCAACCTTTCCTCCTCCAATCGCTCCAGATGGCGATGGTAGTCCATGTAGAAGAACAGGAGGTGGGTAAGTACCTCCTGGGGAACGGAGTCCCATATCTCATCAGGAATGGCAGTGACGTGCCATTCCTGCTGCTATTCGGCACAGCTCAGCTCCATGTTAAATGTTTCTTAGTTCAAAAATATATTGTAATTGACCATGTTGTTTTTGATAGAAAGAGTATGAAGGTGAGTTTTTGATAAAAGATTTGATGGGAAGGCTGATGTGAAGTGGTTGTTTATATAGGCAAGAGAATGCCAGGAGACGCAAAGAAATTTAATATTGACAGGTAGAATTAATTCTACCTCGTCTCCCCAGACTTGGAAAAAGAAAAACAGTCATTGGAAATGTAAAACATGGTTTAATGCGGACAAGTAGCAAGTAAAAATTGACTGTGCATGTACGAGTACCACTATCCCTAAATATAGTGACTGTTAATCTTCCACTTCAACATATTCTGGTTTAAACTTAGACTGTTTTTAAATTTTATCCAGAAATAAGTCAAGTAAAGAATCAGAATTTAATATCAGAACTTAGACTTATATCAGAACTTAACAGTCATCAGAACATAATTTCTTAACTCAAAAAAAAATGCCTATATTAGTAAGTCCTCACACAAGTTCTAATTGAGATTCTTCAGAACTTAATCATCTGAACATGCAATCAGAACTTGTCCTCAGAATTTGTGCAATGTGACACAATAACTGTTCATCTAAAACAACATAGATCACACAATAATTTTCATCATTCATATGGAGTGTTTAGTGTGTGCATTAAGCCAAATATCAAACAAAGAGTAAAGTCTGATTCACTTCAGTACATCTTAGAAATAAGGCATAACTAAAACTTTACTAAAAACCTGTCATTATTCTGAAACCTACAGTTGAATGAGTTCATGATGGAGTCCACCTCAACTATTTTGTGCTAATTTTGTGCATCTTTTTAAATTCTATTTTACAGTGGCTTCTCAGTGTAAGTGAGTCACGACTGCTTATCAGAATTTATGCTATTATCAGAGTATTTCTCCAGTAATCATAGAGTGTGAAAAGTCACCAAGAAAATATTTTACTTTTCTGATGCATATTTACTTAATACCAGCCATGCACTTGGGTCGTCCCTTCAACATTTTTTTTCTAGATCTCAAAGGAGTACCTGATTTTAATCCATGATTATTTTCTTTTTCTTTTGATAAGAGAGGTTTATCAGCACTTAGTACATTCAACAGATTTACTAGCATCAGAACTCAACAGATGAGAAGCAATATTCTAGTTTATGACTTAGTAATAAGATAGACAAAGTAAACTCAACTAAGCTCAATTATCAGAATTTGCTTGTGTCAATAGATTTCCACAGAAATAATTACTTCTTACATGGGATCCCTAGTTTATTGAAGACTACTAGGTCAGCATCTAGCACAGATATCCTCACAGGATTGAATAGTTACACAACAGACATATCATTTTTAGAGTTTAGAAACATATATCAGACAACAGTCAGTACTTAAGCACATTTTTCAATTAAGCACAGAATATACAAGGAGAGTAAATTCTGTAAATACTGATCATAAAGTCTGATGCATCAGAACAAAACTAAGCAGATTTAGAGAAGGAACCTGAAACCATTCCAAGTTTATTTACCAATCTTGTAAAAGTAGCTTCACACAATGGTTTTGTGAAGATATCTGCTAGTTGTTGATCTGTTGGAACAAAGTGCAATTCCACTGTACCTTCATCCACATGTTCCCTGATGAAGTGGTACCTGATGCTGATGTGCTTTGTCATAGAGTGTTGAACTGGATTACCTGTCATGGCAATAGCACTTTGATTATCAAAGTAAATAGGGATTTTGAAATATGTTAACCCATAATCCAGTAATTGATTCTTCATCCAAAGAATCTGTGCACAACAGCTTCCTGCAATAATATACTCTGCTTCTGCAGTTGATGTGGAAATTGACTTTTGTTTCTTGCTAAACCAAGAAACCAATCTGCCTCCAAGAAATTGGCAGCTTCCACTTGTGCTTTTCCTGTCAATTTTACAACCTGCAAAATCTGCATCTGAGTAACCTATTAGTTTAAAATCTGATTCTCTAGGATACCACAATCCCAGATCAGTTGTTCCTTTAAGATACTTGAAAATTCTTTTAACAGCTATTAAGTGAGGTTCTCTTGGATCTGCTTGAAATCTTGCACAAAGACAGGTAGCATACATGATATCAGGTCTACTAGCAGTAGATAGAGTAGAAAGCCAATCATACCTCTGTAATCAGTAATATCTACTGATTTACCAGTATCCTTGTCCAGTTTTGTTGCAGTGGCCATGAGAGTGGATGCACTTGAACAATCTTGCATTGCAAATTTCTTCAGCAAGTTTCTGGTGTACTTAGTTTGACAAATAAAAGTGCCTTCTTCATTCTGCTTGACTTGAAGGCCCAGAAAATAGCTAAGTTCCCCCATCATACTCATCTGATACCTTGACTGCATCAGTTTGGCAAACTTTTTGCAAAGTCTGTCATTTGTAGATCCAAAAATGATATCATCAACATAAATCTGGACCAGAAGTAATTCCTTTCCATGGTTGAGGTAGAACAGTGTTTTGTCTATTGTTCCTCTGTTAAATCCACTTTCCAGAAGAAACTGAGCTAAAGTCTCATACCATGCTCTAGGAGCTTGCTTAAGTCCATAAAGTGCTTTATCTAGCCTGTAGACATAATTTGGATATTTGAAATCTACAAAGCCTAGAGGTTGTTCAACATATACTTCCTCTTCCAATTCTCCATTGACAAAGCACTTTTCACATCCATTTGAAAGACAGTAAACTTTTTGTGAGCAGCATAAGCCAAAAATATCCTTATGGCTTCTAACCTAGCAACTGGTGCAAATGTTTCATCATAATCAATTCCCTCCTGTTGAGAATATCCTTTTGCAGCCATCCTTGCCTTATTTCTTGTAATTATGCCATCATTGTCAGTTTTGTTTCTGAATACCCACTTTGTACCAACAACAGATCTATTCTTTGGTCTTGGCACTAGGGTCTAGACTTTGTTTCTTTCAAATTCATTTAACTCTTCCTGCATTGCTTACACCCAATCAGCATTTTGAAGAGCTTCTTCCACTTTCTTTGGCTCAGTCTGAGAGAGAAAAGAATTGTGAAGACATTTGTTTGAAGTACCAGTTCTAGTTCTGACACCTGCATCAGGATTTCCAATTATCAAATCAGGTGTATGTGATTTAATCCACTTCCTTGCAGATAGAAGGTATTCTCTAGAACTGGATGCTCCCCCATGATTCATGCTGTCTTCATTTTCATTTTTTGATACTCCCCCTGAAACTATGCTCTCTGAGTTGGATTCTTCAGAATTTAGATTTTCAAAACTATTAGAACTCGGCTTATCAGAACTTGACGAATCAGAACTTGAAGAGCCAGATGTATGTTCTGATGCTTCTTGAGATGTGGTAAGATCTTGAGTATGCTCCCCTGCATAGGTGCATCTTCCTTTGGTATGGTTACCACAGTTTCAATAACATCAGAGTTTAATCCATCAGAGTTTACAGTATCAGGACATAGATTGTCAGGATTTTCAGTATCAGAATTTGAGTCTTCATTTGCGAATCTCAGCTGTTCATGATCAATAAAATCTTCAAGTCCAGTAATCTTCTTGTCATCAAAAGAGACATTGATAGATTCCATGACCACTCTTGTTCTCAGATTATAGACTCTGAAGGCTTTTGTGGAAAGTGGATATCCAACAAAGATTCCTTCATCAGCTTTTAGATCAAATTTGGATAGCTGTTCAGGATGAGTCTTGAGAACAAAACACTTGCATCCAAATACATGAAAATACTTCAGATTTGGCTTCTTTTTCTTCACTATCTCATATGGTGTCTTTCCTTGCTTGTTAATGAGTGTTGCATTTTGAGTAAAACAAGCAGTCTACACAGCTTCAGCCCAGAAATAGGTTAGAAGCTTTGCTTCTTCAAGCATTGTACGTGCAGCTTCAATGAGAGTTCTATTCTTTCTTTCAACAACTCCATTTTGCTGTGGAGTTCCAGGAGCAGAGAATTCCTGCTTAATTCTATGGTTTTTGCAGAACTCTTCCATTATCAAATTCTTTAACTCAGTGCCATTATCACTCCTTATGGTTTTCACAGAGTCTTTGACCAATTTATCCAGTTGTTTGACATGATCAATCAAGATAAATGCAGTTTCACTTTTTGTGTGCAAGAAATACACCCATGTGTATCTAGTGAACTCATCTACTATGACCAAGGCATATTTCTTCTTTGCAATAGACATGACATTCACTGGACCAAATAGATCAACATGTAGTAGATGATAAGGCTCAAGAATTGATGATTCAGTCTTGCTCTTAAATGAAGATTTTCTTTGTTTGGCCTTCTAACAAGAATCACAAAGGCCATCAGGAGCAAATACTGACTTTGGCAGTCCTCTCACAAGATCTTTCTTGACTAGTTCATTTATATTGTTGAAATTTAAATGAGAGAGTTTCTTGTGCCAATTCCAGCTTTCTTCAATTGATGCTCTACTCATCAGACAGATTGCAGAACCATCAGTACTTGTTGAAAGCTTAGCTTCATAAATGTTACCACGCCTATATCCTTTCAGAACAACTTTTCCTTTAGATTTACTCACAACTTCACAGTGTTCTTCAAAGAAATCAACATGATAACCTCTGTCACAGATTTGACTTATACTCAACAGATTGTGTTTAAGTCCTGAGACTAGAGCTACTTCTTTAATGATGACATTCCCAAGATTGATATTGCCATATCCCAAAGTTTTTCCAATGTTGTCATCTCCATAAGAAACACTTGGGCCAGCTTTCTCCACAAAGTCTGATAGCAGGGCTTTATTTCCAGTCATATGTCCTGAACATCCACTGTCCAGAACTAGGATATATTTCCTGTTGCCCTGCAATCACAAAGACCACTAATGATTAGTTTTAAGGACCCAGACTTGCTTGGATCCTTTGGCCTTATCAAGTTTGTTAACATTTGCAGCGGATTTAGTATCAGAGTTTATGTTAACATTTTTCTTATCAGAATTTACACTATCAGACTTTATATCAGAATTTACACTAGAAGGAATAATGGAAACTTTCTTTAAAGAAGGTTTTATTTGATAATAATCATAGTATAAACTATGATATTCCTTACAAGTATAAATGGAATGCCATAAACTACCACAATGAAAACAAGGATTTTGTGGCTTATATCTAGCAGACTGACTCTTAACTCCTGACTTTGAAGGTAAGGAGTTTATGTTCTTATTCATCCTGCAAAAAGAAGCCAGATGGTTAGAACTTCCACAGTTATGACACGTTTTCCTAGAAGCTTCAGGAACAGGCTTATAATCATTGCTTTTATTCACACCTTCCTTTCCATTCCTATTTTTCCTAGGTGATTTTACCTTATTTGCATTCTTAACATCTTTCAGCTTATGCTTAAGCTGCTTCTTAGTCATTAAGCCTATGTTTACTTCAGCTGTCTTTTCCTGTTTTAGTTTGTCAGAAGTTAATCCCTCTTTAACTTCTGATTTCTCATTATCAGACTTTACAGTTACAAACTTAACAGGTTTTAACTTTGGCTTTTGCTTAACAACAGGCTTAACTTCTACAGTTCCTTTATCATTCTTATCCTCTCCATAACCTAAGCCCTCTTTCCAATTTTCACTACTTAGCAAATTTTGAGTTGTTCTGCCAGAGTTAGTCCAAGTCCTGATAATCTCTCTTTCCTTTTCTAACTCAGTTTTTAGAGATTCATTCATTTTTAGCACTTCATCCCTAACATAAAAAGCATCATCTCTATCCTTCTGAGTTTGATGGAACATAACTAACTCTTTTTCTAAGAAATCATTTCTTTTCTTAAAAGCAAAATTTTCAGAAGTTAATCTTTCACATGTTAAAGTTTGATCTCTATAACTAACAAACATGGTTTTAAGATATCTTCTCAACTCATTAATATCATCAGTATGAAAAGCATAAGTAGTCTGAGGTACCTTTGTTTCAGCAGCTTCAGAACTGCTCTCAGCACTTTCTTTATCAGCATTTGCCATCAAAGCATAGTTCTCCTCACTTTCAGAGTCTGAGGTGTCTGTCCAACTTTTCTTCTTTATGACAAGAGCCTTACCTTTGTCACCCTTCACTTTCTTACAATCAGGAGATATGTGGCCTTTCTCACCACAGTTATAGCATTTGACATTGGTATAATCTCCTCTATCAGACTTTCCTCCTCTGCCCTCAGATCTTCTGAAATTCTTCTTATCAGAACTTGTGCCTTTCCTGGAAAACTTCTTTCCCTTCCTGAACTTCCTGTATGCAATCTTTGTGATCCCTTTCACCATAAGAGCACACAACTTCATCATCTCCTCATCAGCATCAGTCTCAGGCAAGCTTTCAGAATCTGAGTCACCATCACTTTCAGAACTTGATGACTCAGTATCAGACTTTTTGAAAAGAGCTTTACCCTTGTCTTTCCTTGAGGTAGCTGCCTTGGGGGATTCTTCTTTAGCTTTAAGAGCAACTGTCCTTGACTTTCCTCCTTTCCTCTTGCTTCTTTGTTCCATCTCAAGTTCATGAGTCTTGAGCATTCCATAAATTTCATCAAGAGTTATTTCATCAAGACTGTAGTTGTCTCTTATAGTTGTTGCCTTCAAATCCCAACATTCAGGAAGAGCTAACAGGAATTTAAGGTTTGAATCTTCAAGATCATACTCCTTATTAACCTGTGATAGATCATTCAAGGGTTTGAAAAATCTATCATATAAATCAGTCAATGACTCATTAGCCTTTGAGTTAAAGTGTTCATACTCTTGAGTGAGTATTGTCTTCCTGTTCTTCTTAATTGTATCAGTTCCCTGACACCTTATTTCCAGAGCATCCCATATCTCCTTTGCAGTCTTGCAGTTAATTACCCTGTTTGACATTACATTATCAATGGCACTATGCAGTAAGTGTCGTACCTTAGCATCCTTCGTAATTGATGCGATATCTTCAGCAGTATAATCACTCTTCTCCTTTGGTACAGTTTTTGCTGCTTCACCTGCAACTGCAACAGCGAGCTTGGTTGGTTTGTGAGGTCCTTCCTTGATTCTATCAAGATATTCTGGATCTGTAGCTTCCAGAAACATGGTCATCCTCACCTTCCATATGGCATATTCAGATGGTCTCAGTATGGGAACTCTGATGGTCTCATACCGACTCTGAATTTGTGTCTTTGGAGGTTCTTCAGTTTTGGTAGGCTTAGTTGGAGTTTCTGTGTCAGACATGATTGTGTTTGGATCTTTAAACTGTATGTGCGTTAACAGAAGGCTCTGATACCACTTGTTAGGTCACACACACTGTAGAGGGGGAGAATATAATGTAAAGTACAATCAAATCGAACTCTAATAACTCAAGTAACAGAAAACAAACTTTATTGAAACAATAAACTCTGTTACAGTATGGAACTGTTACCTCTCAGTGATGAACAAATATCACGAGAGCTGCTAGGGTTACAATGAATAATATTCTCGAATATGATAACACTTATAGTGTAAACCCTATGTCTGTGTTTATATACTATACTGTTACAAGATAATCGCTAATTGATATGGAATATAATTCTGCTTCCTAAAATATATCAATCAGATATCTTTTCTTCCAAGTATTCTATTCTTCATAGAACTCCTTCTTTATGCATATCTCTTCTTATGTTTATCTCGATCTTCTTTCCTTTAATCAGCTACTATCCTTATCTGAACGTCTTTCAACACTTAAGTTCTGATATCCATCTTCTGATGATTATCTCCTGATAATATAAATACTGATATCCTTAAGTCCTGACTTCCAGTAAGTACTGATTTATCCTGTTTAAGTAAGATCTAAACATAAATCATATTAGCCATGACATTATAAAATATATCTAAAAATCTCGATCACCTACGCTGTAACCAATAACCAGTAACCATTCCAATCTTAAAAACCTTTTTATTGAAAAAGGAATCGAATCTTTCGACATACTAAATAATTTTTATTCCCCCATTCACTTGGGCAGGAATACTCACAACAAAATCATCTTTCTCAAAATCCAAAACATTTATAAATCAAGTAATTTGATAAGTAAAATCACTTAGCTATTCTGATCAAAGAATAGCAGAAGAATACTTGCATAAACAGAATCATTTAATTTAGCGATATATAAAACATTTATTGATTCTAACTGAGAATAGGGAAAGCAATACTTACATGATAAGATTCAAAATAAATATCACTTGAACAATAAGTGATGATAGGGATACTTGCCTTTGGGTTTTAGTAGTTAGTCACACTCGCAAAGATGCATCTATTCTGACATTCTGTCTCAAAACATCACCGTCTTTATTCTACTAATTCTTTGGTCTGCTGCTCATGCAGTGCTGCAACTCAATATTCCACACTGTTCAACTCTAGTCTTCATCCACGCCCTCTGGTTCTGATCATCTTGAAAGACTCGCATCTATAATTAAAAGATACAAATTTAATCATCTAAACGATAATCACTCGACGAACTATACGTCAAAAGCCTATCGTCTACCCATATGATAGCCCACACATAAATATTATAGACAAACACAGGATTCTTGATCCACATACACACATAATTCACATAGCACATAAGCACATAACTCATATATCACCTAATTCATATCACATATTACTCGGTTCGTCAAAAGGGTCGACTCGATACATTTAAAACGGAAATCGGGTCAAAAATATAATTTATCGATCAAAAATTGACTCTGAATGATTCGTAAAACAAGCGACTTTTCGAAACAAAAGGATTTGGGTCTCGAAAGTATTTTTAATGAAAGAGGAATATTTTTCTGAGTCTGGAGACGTTCGTTTCGTATTAAACGGACGAACAGTTTATTTATTATGAATTTTTGAACATTTTTCTGAATTAAAACGGGTCTCCGAATCATTTTATAACTAAATAATATGGCTCGAACACCCGAAAATAATTTTATAAGAATTATCGAGCCTGGAAAATAATTTAAAATAATATTTTAAAGCTCGAACTAATTTTCGGAATTTTTAAATCATAAGAAATAATTAACTCGAATTAAATAATCAATTAAAATTCATTAACTAAATAATTTGGATTTATTTTCGAATAATAATAAAAATAATAATCTTCAGAACTAAAAATAATATTTTCTTGGAAATCGGACAGCACCTCCTCTATTTCTCGGACTGCCAGTCGATATCATATCGACACAACCAACAACAATCATCACAATAATTTATATTTACGCGTATAAACACTCCAGAAATGAATAACACGGCCACCTGAACCAAAATTTCGGACCAAAAGTGACTTCTCCAACAATTTCTAAAAATTATGAAATAAATATTAAACACTAACATGCTATAATATACATAAGTACGAAGGCAAAATTTCGGAATCGTTACCCAAAATATATTTGACCACCCCGAAGAGAATATCTGGTGTCCAGAAAATATCTCAAAAAAATCCGAAATTAATAGCCACAGACATATACGCGCTGAGATGCTATGTGGAGTAATCACCGCCTCTAAACTCTTTTTCTACGCCCCGAAAATAAATTAAAACTGGAAATATGCTTCGCAAATTTTCTTCTCAAAATCTTGCAATATATATACCTATGCGTAGGTATCGAAGCGCTGATCGTTTATATATATAACAATTGAAATTTGGATATATGGTTTGTAAGATATGAATTTTTGAAAATTAAAAATATATAAGTATACGAGAGAGAGGAGAGATAGAGGGAAGATGGAGTGGGGATGAAGAAGGAGGCGTACACTAAAAAGAAAGGAAGGGATTAGGGGGGGGCGCGTGGAGTGGGTGGGGTATGTTGGATTTTAAACGCAGCGGGGGCATGGTAAAACACTTTTACACACATAAAATCCAAATAAAAGCATATAAATTGTGGTAAAAACGAGGGGATCGATTACTAACCTTTAATATGCGATCCAAAAGCAACGTTCGGAGATCCTTAGCAGCTGCTCCTCAAACGTGAAGCACTCCACCGGTATCCACCAAGAAAATGACGTTAAGGAGGAGGAGGAGGTGGAGAGAATTTGGTTTTCTAAAACTTTTGGGTTTTCGGGTTCGAATAAAAATAGGGTCTATAATAGTATATTTATAGGAAAAATTTTCAGCTGAAATTTTCCCATAAATATTATTATTATTATCCCATTTATTATTCTCATTAATAATTAAAACACCTTTTAATTATTAATCCTTTTTCTAAACACTTTAGAAATAATTCTCTCTCTTGATTTAATTTCCAAAAATTGAATCCTTAATTAATAATATTAAGAACTTTTCTTAATTAATTTATAATCAATTAAATCTCATTTAATCAATTATTAAATTTGCCAATTAATTATTTATTTCACAAATAAATAATTATTAGCCGTTATTAATTAATTCCTCCACCATTAAATCATTCTCTTTTTATGGTGTGACCCTGTAGGTTCAATATTAAGCCGGGAGTAGAAATAAATAATAATAAAACTATTTTATCATTATTTATATAAATTCTCTAATTTATTAAATATGATTAATTAATTAATCACATTTATTCTACATCGTGAGGGATACTTCTCAGCATATCGCGACTATCCGGATAATATGAATTCACTGCTTAGAATACCAAGAACCTATTCAGTGAATAGTTACTGTACAATAAACTCTTTCTTCCCTACAATGTCCCGATTAAATACAAGGCATGGATCTCGTGTCAAGCCTATCTAATTCAATCACTTGCTTACCATTTTCTATGCGTAGTTCTATGCAAATTAGAAACTCCTTTCTAATTTCATTCACTCTGGCCAGAGATTCCTGAACTAGCATAAGTGGATCAGCCTTGAACATTCGCTTCCTTCACTGGAAGGGGTAGATCCTATATTGATCATACACTATCTTCGTGTACAAATTCCTATACCCAGTAGAGCCCTAATAATTGTCCCTGGAGACTAAGAACTAAACCAAAGAATAGTTCAGTGTACACAAGATGACTATGATGACCTCAAGTCTAAGGATACTTGTATAACTATCACTATGTGAACAACTGCTGACACGTGAGTGAACTCCATCAGTTGTTCAGCTGTGCGAGTCATGTTCAGTAAACTTATTCTATAATAAGCACCTACATACTAGCTATAGTGTCACCACACAAATGTCTATGAGAACAGACATCCTTCATAATGAAGCAAGCATAGTATGTACCGATCTTTGCGGATTATTAATTACCAGTTAGTAATCCTATGATCAGGAACTATTTAAATTTAGAGTTATCATCTTTTAGGTCTCACTATTATGAACTCATCATAATCCATAAAAAGCTTTACTCTAAACTATGGTATATCTTATTTAAACACTTAAATAGATAGAGCCCGTAATAAAAACAAAACAAGTCTTTTATTAATATCAATGAAATCAAAACAGATTACACAGGAAGTTATTCCTAAATCCTAATTCATGATTGGACTTAGGACATATTCCTTTCAGGGTGGGGGCTGTTTGACACGTTTTTTTAATAACTAAAATCTATACAATATTTAAATAATTAGCCCAAAATTAATATTTAGTGGGGAATAATATTTAACCAGATAAATATAAAATTTATATCAAAATGTCCTAAAAAATATGAATATTCCAAATATGCGAAAGTATAAACTATTTGGAAGTCCCACGATTTTATAAAAATAAAAATATGATTTTTGTGGGGTTTGACGTCCCGATAGGGGTCCGGTCCGATAATTTTTATGAAACTGAAATATTTCTAAAATTCTCGGAATATTTAAAAACTAATAAAACAAAATTTTCATAATTTTTAAAACATTTATGAATTGTGCATCCGACCTGCATTTTACGATTTAACGAACAAACGTGCGGGTAAATATAACCTGATTTTTTTTTGAAATAATTTTAAAATTCTTGAAATATTCAAATACTAATAAAATATAAGTTTCATGATTTTTGAATCTTTCTGGAATTTAATACTGAATTTACACTTATATATATCGGATCCAAAACTAGATTACTTAGCCGCTAAGTAACTATAAAAACGATACAATTTAATACCAGAATTGGATAATCATCAAAACCGGGCTTTTCAAAAAACACCATATACGAAAATAATGTAAAAATATCCCCTCTTTCGAGAATACGGGTTTTGTTGATTTATCAAAATGGTTATCGTAACGAAAATCTTGCGCCGGGCCGTGCATGAGTCAAACCGTAATCCGGATCGAAAAAGTCAAAACACGGAAAATATCCGGAATTACCAGATTAGGTTAGGAAGGAGTTTTCGGAAGAGTTTCGGATTATAAAAACGTAAAAACAGTTGAGGTTGGACGATTCCCGACTTTATAAAATAATTTTAGTAATTATTCAGAAAATAATTAATAAATCCATAAATTATTATAAAATCATCTAACAGTCCAAAAATTACCAGAAAAATATCACAATTATCTATATTTTATTCTGCACATATAAAAATTCAATACTCAAATAATATCACATATAAACACCCAAATATTAATTCTAATTATTATATAATTCACTAAAATTCACATAAAATCACATAAATAATTCCAAATAATTATAATAATAATATCTTAAAATATGAGATATTACAATCTAACCCCTAATAAGGATTCCGTCCTCGGAATCAGCAGAATAAAGCACTACGGGCCTTCTAACCAACTTCCCAATCTTGCTTAAGTAACTATTCTCAAAATTTCAACCAACACTGAAATTCCTTATACCACACAGTTATCACATGATCTTCACTCTGCAACCTTGCTCCATCCATATCTTTTGACCAATTCCTCAATAGAATCGCTTTTACTGATCGCAAGAAAGAAGAATAGAGAGAAAGATAGAGAGAAGAAAAGAGAGGTAGAGAGAGAAATAAAGAGATAGATTGACTTCGTTCCACGCCCATGATATTATAACCGCATCTCATTCCACTGTTGTTCTTGGTAATCCCATCACATAGCCTTATATAGACTTGACAAAGATAACTCAGCTTAACTTGATTGGCATACCTTCGAATGTTGGAAATGATAAAATCATGGAATTTCAAAAGGAAAGAGATAAAATCTGAATTTGTGAAAAAGTGTTGTTGAAATAAGAGAATAACTGAGAGATCAATATGATCAAATGAACTTGGTATTGCGTGCCCAACTAGGACACTACTAAAGGTTGTTAACCACCATGTATTCACAATACACACAAGTGATGGCGTCCCATCCAACTCCTATCACACAGACAGGTATACCTTGTGTCCCCTATAGTTAGGGTTGTTCATCTCAGTCAGAGTAAAAGAATATCAAAGGAATTCAAAATCAAATGAATAAAACTGAAAAGATTTCAAAGTTGATATTTTTGAAGGAAATGAAATCCAGGGAGCAAAATTCTGGCACAAAATGACTAAACGAGTGTTAGGAAATATATCCTTCTAACAGATACCTCTTTTTGAGAGAGTTCAAAAGAAGTTATAGAAAGAGAAGGTATTGCCAAGGTCTTAATACTTATCTTCTATTTGAATTCTTCAGTTGACTCGTCATCCGATTCTAGATGCTTCTTTATGTTATAAGGATATCGATAATCATCATCGTCGTCCAGTCGTAGTAGCCTTGGAAGATTCCATAATAGAAGTTTGCAACTGCCAGGAGTTTTATCCAGCTCAAAGTAGCCATCTCAAACGAAGGTGCCTATCTTAGCTTACTCGTTGGTACCATATCTAATAGTCCAACAGGAACTCGATATGAGCTCAAGCGTCCTCACATAGCTATACACACTCCTACACACTCTCGTTTCTAGTTTACTATAACCTCAGCTCTGATACCAACCTATAACGCCCCCAAATCCGGGGTCAAGGGATTTGGTCGTCACTATGAAACCTCAATCCAAATCAACCTGTTTAATCAATAATTAAATGCCAGCGGAAGATATTTATCATAAATGACCCCAAACTAATCTAAAATCTTTTAAGGTTACAGTTCTAGAAACAAGAAATCCACATTCCACAAATATTTTTTTTTTACTTTCTCTTGAAACTCTTTTCAATAAATTCCAACTGCAAACTAAACCCACTAGTATAACTTCGAAATGAAGTATACTAGGCCCAAATATAATACACAACTATAATATAATATATTATAAACAACTCTACACAATGAAACGTACACTAGCCCGCAAACCCAGGATCAACCACCTTCCAAGAGCTTCTTCTTTGCTTCCTCGAATTACGCAGCTAAATAGCGCATGCTAATCCTCTCTAGAGGTTAAATTTGAAAACAGGAAAGTATGAAAGAAATGCACAGCAAGATAATTATAGCGAATAAAGGGTCATTTTGATATAAAACCGACATCTGCATTAGAGCAGAATATTTAAAATCATAATTGCGGAATCATAAAATTTTAGTTGAAGAACCCCAGAATTGATTCCTTAATTGTATTCAAAACCATTTTGATATTTTTGAGCGAAATGCTTCAGCAATACTTTGAATCTTGACGAGAATAAAACTCGTAAAACAGTGTTTACGGAAATATCGTAAAACAAAATAACATGAAACAATGATTATGGATTGAATCATAAACTTTACTCAAAATAGAATTCTTGAATTTAATACTTTTTTTGCTGTCATATCAAATTAGATATCAATACGAACTTTGATGCTCACAACATTTCGTACTGAAGTCAACATCACTCATCTATACTAATACCACCTTTGATATTTAACAACAACGTAAGTATCAGCATAAATCAGAATCTGAATCAAAACCGCAATTCACTTTTAATCCAAAACAGAATCAGTACTTTATATCCAAAACTGAATTAGTACTTTTAATCCAAAATAGAATCAGTAGATAAATCATTTACTCTATGATTATCAAAACAATAAAGAATTTAGATATCAATTTAGATTGGAACCAATAACATTTCATGTTATTCCCGATGATCAGTCGCGAAACAACACCGGTATCCCGCAGCCATACCGTAAATATAGGTACTACCCGTATCCCGAAGGCATACGGTACCTATAGGGCGCCAGAAAAGGCATAACTAGCCTTAAAAGATATTACAGCTGGACCAATATCTCGATCACCTACACTGTAACCAATAACCAGTAACCATTCCAATCTTAAAAACCTTTTTATTGAAAAAGGAGCCGAATCCTTCGACATACTAAATAATTTTTATTTCCCCATTCACTTGGGCTGGAATACTCGCAACAAAATCATCTTTCTCAAAATCCAAAACATTTATAAATCCAGTAATTTGATAAGTAAAATCACTTAGCTATTCTGATCAAAGAATAGCAGAAGAATAGTTACATAAATAGAATCATTTAATTCAGCGATATATAAAACATTTATCGATTCTGACTAAGAATAGGGAAAACAATACTTGCATGATAAGGTTCAAAATAAATATCACTTGAACAATAAGTGATGATAGGGATACTTGCCTTTGGATTTTAGTAGTTAGTCCCACTCGCAAAGATGCATTTATTCTGACATTTTATCTCAAAACATCACCGTCTTTATTCTACTAATTATTTAGTCTGCTGCTCATGCAGTGCTGCAACCCAATATTCCACACTGTTCAACTCTAGTCTTCATCCATGCCCTCTGGTTCTGATCATCTTGAAAGACTCGCATCTATAATTAAAAGATACAAATTTAATCTTCTAAACGATAATCACTCGACGAACTGCGCGTCAAAAGCCTATCGTCTACCCATATGATAGCCCGCACATAAATATTATAGACAAACACAGGACTCTTGATCCACATATACACATAATTCACATAGCACATAAGCACATAACTCATATATCACCTAATTCATATCACATATGACTCGGTTCGTCAAAAGGGTTGACTCGATACGTTTAAAATAGAAATCGGGTCAAAAATATAATTTATCGATCAAAAATTGACTCAGAATGATTCATAAAACAAGCGACCTTTCGAAACAAAATGATTTGGGTCTCGAAAGTATTTTAAATGAAAGCGGAATATTTTTCTGAGTCTGGAGACGTTCGTTTCGTATTAAACGGACTAACGGTTTATTTATTATGAATTTTTGAACATTTTTATGAATTAAAACGGGTCTCCGAATCATTTTATAACTAAATAATAGGGCTCGAACACCCGAAAAATATTTTATAAGAATTATAGAGCCTGGAAAATAATTTAAAATAATATTTTTAAGCTCGAACTAATTTTCGGAATTTTTAAATCATAAGAAATAATTAACTCGAATTAAATAATCAATTAAAATTCATTAACTAAATAATTTGGATTTATTTTCAAATAATAATAAAAATAATAATCTTCAGAACTAAAAATAATATTTTCTTGGAAATCGAACAGCACCTCCTCTATTTCTCGGACTGCCAGTCGATATCATATCGACACAACCAACAACAATCAACACAATAATTTATATTTACGCGTATAAACACTCCAGAAATGAATAACACGGCTGAACCAAAACTCGGACCAAAAGTGACTTCTCCAACAATTTCTAAAAATTATCAAATAAATATTCAACACTAACATGCTATAATATACACAAGTACGAAGGCGGAATTTCAGAATCGTTACCCAAAATAAATTTTGATCACCCCGAAGAGAATATCTGATGTCCAGAAAATATCTCCAGAAAAATCCGAAATTAATAGCCATAGACATATACGCGCTGAGATGCCATGTGGAGTAATCACCGCCTCCAAACTCTTTTTCTACGCCGCAAAAAATAAATTAAAACTGAAATTATGCTTCACAAATTTTCTTCTCAAAATCTCGCAATATATATACCTATGCGTAGGTATCGAAGCGCTGATCGTTTATATATATAATAATTGAAATTTGGATATACGGTTTGTAAGATATGAATTTTTGAAAATTAAAAATATATAAGTATACGATAGAGAGGAGAGACAGAGGGAAGATGGAGTGGGGATGCAGAAGGAGGCGTACACTAAACAGAAAGGAAGGGATTAGGGGGGGCGCGCGTGGCGCGGGTGGGTTGGGGGCTGTTTGACAGGTTTTTTTTAATAACTAAAATCTATACAATATTTAAATAATTAGCCCAAAATTAATATTTAGTGGGGAATAATATTTAACCAGATAAATATAAAATTTATATCAAAATGTCCTAAAAATATGAATATTCCAAATATGCGAAAATATAAAATATTTGGAAGTCCCACGATTTTATAAAAATAAAAATCTGATTTTTGTGGGGTTTGACGTCCCGATAGGGGTCCGGTCCGATGATTTTTATGAAACTGAAATATTTCTAAAATTCTCAGAATATTTATAAACTAATAAAACCAAATTTTCATAATTTTTAAAACATTTATGAATTGTGCATTCGACCCGCACTTTACGATTTAACGAACAAACGTGCGGGTAAATATAACTCGAAATTTTTTTGAAATAATTTTAAAATTCTCGAAATATTCAAATACTAATAAAATATAAGTTTCATGATTTTTGAAACTTTCTGGAATTTAATACTGAATTTACACTTATATATATCGAATCCAAAAATAGATTACTTAGTCGCTAGGTAACTATAAAAACGATACAATTTAATACCAGAATTGGATAATCATCCAAACCGGGCTTTTCATAAAACACCATATACGAAAATAATGTAAAAATATCCCCTCTTTCGAGAATATGGGTTTTGTTGATTTATCGAAATGGTTATCGTACCGAAAATCTTGCGTCGGGCCGCGCACGGGTCAAACCGTAATCCGGATCGAAAAAGTCAAAACACGGAAAATGTCCGAAATTACCAGATTAGGTCAGTGAGGAGTTTTCGGAAGAGTTCCGGGTTATAAAAACGTAAAAACAGTTGAGGTTGGACGATTCCTGACTTTATAAAATAATTTTTGTAATTATTCAGAAAATAATTAGTAAATCCATAAATTATTATAAAATCATCTAACAGTCCAAAAATTACCAGAAAGATATCACAATTATCTATATTTTATTCTGCACATATAAAAATTTAAAAACTCAAATAATATCACATATAAACACCCAAACATTAATTCCAATTATCATATAATTCACTAAAATTCACATAAAATCACATAAATAATTCCAAATAATTATAATAATAATATCTGAAAATATGGGATATTACATGAAGGACTTGGGTGAAGCAGCATACATCCTTGGGATGAAAGTAATAAAGGATCGCAAGAAAAAGATGTTGGCTTTATCTCAAGAGCCCTACATAGATGACGTATTAGCTCGTTTTAACATGCAAGACTCCAACAAGGGTAATTTACCTTTTAGACCTGGAGTTTCTCTATCAAAGAGTCAGTGTCCTTCGACACCTAAGGAGATAGAGAACATGAAGGCAGTTCCTTATGCTTCAGCATGTGGAAGCCTAATGTATGCTCTGTTATGTACGAGGCCTACTATCTGTTTTGCCCTGGGCATGGTTAGCATATACCATTCTAACCCAGGACAGGAACATTGGAGTGCAGTAAAAACAATACTCAAGTACTTGCGTAGGACTAAGGAGTATATGTTAGTTTACAGGTCCTCGGATTTGTTGCCTCTGGGATATACCGATTCAAATTTCCAGACAGATAGGGATAAGAGAAAATCCACTTCAGGATGTGTTTTTACCTTGGGAGGTGGAGCCGTAATATGGAGGAGTATAAAACAGAAATGCATTGCAGACTCAACCATGGAAGCCGAGTATGTGGTAGCCAGTGAGGCAGCCAAAGAGGCTATATGGTTCCGAAACTTTCTGGCTGGATTTGGATGTAGTTCCTAATTTGCCACAGCAAATTATGATTTATTGTGATAATACTGGTGCAGTGGCGAATACCAAGGAGCCATAGGCCCATAAGGCAGCGAAACACATAGAGCGTAAGTATCACCTCATACGACAGTTTGTTAAGCGAGTAGATAATGTTGTGGCTGATATAGCGTCAAAGGATAACCGGGAAGATCCTTTCATGAAGAGCTTACTAGCTAAGGCTTTTCAGGAGCACGTGGAAGCAATATGAGTCAGACACTTGGTCACATAGATATATAGTTGGTGATGGATTGATTGTAATAAACACTGATATACTCAAAGAATAGCTTACGTATAAGTGGGAGATTGTTAGGGTATATACTGAACTATTCATTTGAAGTATATAATAATATTTTAAGAATCTTGAATGCATATTTTCACAATGTCTGTATATTTCACATATAAATAATACTACTATTTAATAGATACATAAACTTATACGAATGTTTTTAAGAAATATTTTTGGTCATTACTTGCACGATCATATTTTTACAGAATATTGGTTTATGTGAGATAAATCAGTCATAATCATTATAAGTTAGTGGTTAACGTATGTCCTGAAAAACTGCATGTGCACAGTAATTATTGCTTATTTTACGTGCCCATTAACTCCTGTTCTAACCGTTTATTGACTGTTTAAACAATCTAGTATCAAATAGGATAGCAGAAGATTAGATTGTCGAACTCCTTATATAATATAGTAAAGGTTCACAGTCTAAGTGGTGTTAAAAAAACCACTGGAACGACTGAAGTATTAATTGGAATTAGTTTATCTTGACTACTGAATAATGCTTGTGTATATTGAACGGGATTGAAATAGTAGAATAGTTCTTTATTCTGACAATAAAGAAGAACTAAGATTCTATGATATTATTATTGCTTAGGTTCTCAATCCGGATATAGTGATTGACACTTGTATTTAATGCACATGCCTTTTTTCATACATTAAGTAATTTATTTTAAATTGTGAATTTATGTATTGGGAAATGACATTATATACCGAGTGAGATATTGACTATAAAAGGAAACCATATCCGAAGAATAGTTTCGGGTGATAATATCCTCTTGAAAGCTCATAAAGATAATTGTGCTTTAGTCCTGCAGGAATATTTATTCTTGCATAATTATAAGATTGAGTGGATGATCAAAGATAAAAGATATTGATTAAATTAATTGTCAGAAATTAATTTAATTGATGGACATGTGATATCTTAAACACGGGGATATCTTAGTCAGAATATTATTTATACCAATTTTTGGGCATAACAGAACTCTAATGGTTTCATATTTGCTCATGTTGTTATTGATTTGATCTTTCAGAAATTGAACTCTGATGGTTTCATATATGCTCATGTTATTTTCAAAATTGAGGAAGAGATGCCTAAAATAAGGAACAGATATTGTTAATCTGTCTTATGTATGACGACCTCAACCCCGGGGTCAGGAGTTGATGTCACCCAACACAAATACCAAAATATAAACAACAAGATTATTATTAATATATAAACTAACTCGACCCCGAACCAAGATCCGATCCAGGTTCAAGTATGATTTAGGTTCTCATTATTACAAACCATTTACTTAAAAGTTTGACACACTCTAACTTTATTCAGCAACTCGTCAGACCGCACGTGGCCTGATATACACTACCTCTGAGGAGCCGGGTCCTGAAAGGGCAGAAACATGGGTCTGTCTGACTGGTCTTCTAGGCATCTGCGACATATATACATAACAGGCTGCAAGGGTGAGCATAATCGCTCAACAGTACCAACATATGAATAACAGGATAAAAACAGTAATGTAAACAATAATAGGAACAGAGCTATAATCATGTCAACAACATTATATAATGAAAAACTGAGATAACTGGATATCACTGTCTAGCATGCTTTTGATAAAACAACGTAGTAGTGTGCTGTGTAAGTACCAAAGTCCAATTTTAGCATGTTATTCACATTTATAAAACCACTGTATCAACTACTTATTCCCTTACGGGAATCATAAATCCAAATCAGATACGTACGGATATGTGAAGACAGCTGATCAGGCTATCAACACCAGACGGCTCTAACTGCCATCCCATTTACCTGTTCCAGAACTCAGAGACTAGCTAGGTCTCTGACCTGTTGGACTAATCGGTTATATAATGCGCGCAACCGAATTAGCCTCTTACGCCACCTCAATTGGCCTACTCTGGCCCCTATGTATCCCATATCTGATTGTTTTATCCAGTTTTCAAAACACTTGTACCTATCTCATTTCCAAAACCATTCATTTTACCAGCACACATTTACAATCCAGTTCGCAATTCATTTCATTCCAGATAGGCACCTTTCAAAGTTACTTTTCCCCAAAACAAGGTTAAAACAATGATTTATAACTACAGGGGATACGTAACTTAAAACGTTTCTGTTCCATTACGCGAATAAAACATTTAGCTATTCATACGTACTGAGCCATAAAAGAATGGTCAGGAATACTTGCCTTGCAACGCTTTACAAAACCCTAAGTAGCTTTCACGCTGACTTCGGTCCTGGTGAAACTCGACTGGGATCTACAAATACAGAGTACCCTAATCAGTTATACCGACATGCTTGATATCCTCAAATCCTAATAACCCAATCCGATAACCCGACTCATATAGCTATTATACACATAATCACGTAATCGCGTATGATATAGATAGTATGTTTTAAAATAACTTTTTTTTAGAAAATTTTTGGCAACAACTCCTTCATTTATAAGCCTACCCGTCGATTACAATCGATGTCAACAATCACAGCAATTCACAATCTCATCACAATATCAATTCCACAATCTCATAATTATTTTCGTACAACTCCCAAAATACAATTTATTTTCGAAAAATATTTTATTTATTTATAAAATTTAGGACTCAGAACAACGTCATCACCGTCCACCGTTGACTCACCGAAGTTCATCGTCAAACAGCGGTATAATTTATTGGTGCCCGTTATATTACGGGTTTCCAAAAAATTACGCCGATTAAAATATTTTTCCCGTAACGAAAATTTTTATTTCACAAATATTACTCATTTATTTTCTTGCAGAAAAAGGAAAAATGGAAATTAAAATTATAATAATCAGCCCACTGCAGAAATCCGGCCCAACAGTCGAGCCCAACAACAACACAGCCCAACTACAAGGCCCAAACCCAAAAACACAGCCACCACTGCCACCGCACACACGACCTCACTGTAATATCCGGGAAATATCGTGTAATTATTTGTATTAATAAATGATTATTATATGAATATTATATAAATTTTTGGTGAATTATTTGATGATGGATACTAATATTTGGATGTTTGTATATAATAAAATGTGATTATGTTAATTTTAATTTGTCCAGAATAAAATATAGATAATTAAGGTATTTTTCTGGTAATTTTTGGAGTGTTATATGATTTTATGTTGATTTATGAATTTATTTATTATTTTTTGAATAATTATAAAATTATTTTATAAAACCGGGAATCGTCCGACTTCAACCGTTTTTACGTTTTTACAACCCGAAACTCTTTCGAAAACTCCATCCTAACCGAATCTGGTAATTCCGGACATTTTCCGTGTTTTGACTTTTTTGATCCGGATTACGATTTGACCCGTGCGCAGCCCGGCGCAAGATTTTCGATACGATAATCATTTCGGCAAATCAACAAAACCCGTATTCTTAAAAGACGGGATAACATTACATTATTTTCGTATAAAGTGTTTTATAAAAAGTTCGGTTGGGATGATTATTCCAAACTAATATCAAATCGGATCGTTATTGCAGTTACTTAGCGGCTTAGTAACTAATTTAACGATCCAAAATGAACCAATATTCCGTAAATATATATATCATATTTCTTAATTCATTTTATTCATTTATTCAACTACAACCAGTAAAAATATAGTAATTACAGAGAAAAACCCTAAAAATGATACGTTCTTGAGAATCAAAGGCACGAACTAAGGCGTTATCGAACTCCGATTCGGGCGTGCCATATATGAAATTGAAGCTCTCGAAAAGTACTTTCTGAATCAATCAACCATTTTAGTGCAGAAATCAAGGTATTTTCTTATTTATTTATTTAGATTCGAATTATTTGATAATTAAATTATGAAAATTTGTTCTTGATGTTGTTGATATGATTTGATGATTGCATCGTGTAGATAATATTTTTCTGGTCAATTTGATATATTATATGTCAAAAACCGAGTTCAATAACATATAGAAATTGAGGTTTGATTTTTCTGAAAATTAAAAATTAGGGTTCTTGAATGTTCTTGAGCTCAAATTTGGGGCTTTTCGCTCTGAGGGTTATTGATTGAATTTGGTGATTGGAAAAGCTTCCTTATGTAATTTGCAATCGATTCATATACTCACTTGAATCAAACGATTGCTAGAATGATTAAACCGAGGTTTTGATTGTTTTTATTGTATTCGATTTTGATTTTGATTTTTCTGATTACATGTGAAATAATTGTGTGTTTTGATCCCGGGATTATATTACTATAGATGTTAGCTTCGTTTTAAGCTATTGAAAGTTGTGTTTGGCTGAGAATCGATCGATTTCGATCGATCGCCGGAGAACCGCAGTGGTTGCCGGTTTTATGGCGGTTTATGCCGGAAACAACGATCCAAGGATCGTTCCTGTTCGTTAATGTTAAGAACGGAGTACTGGGTTGTGTAAAAATAAATTTTAGCAAAAACCAGTGGTGAGCTGGATCCTATGGGCCGGGGATGGACCGGACCCTTAGGCCATAGTTGCCTGGGTACCCCATATGTTGGTTGGGTCTATGCAGTTGGGTATAGATCCGCACTGTATCCTGACTGATCAGCAGGTTATAGTGCATATGTTGGTTTCTAGTGTCCAGTCTAATTTATTGTTGATCGCCATTGACGGCATTCCTTCCCGAATAGTTCATAATTACAAAATCAAACAAAGATTTGGTTTAAAAGGATGAAATCTTGAAACGTTCACTATTCTTTTACAGAAAAATGTGATTTATGATTAAAGGCCAATGAGGGCCGACGTTTTGTTCACTCAACTATTTTAAATATATAAAGATGTTTTGAAATCATTCAATAATCATTTCCAGGAGTTTTTTTTATCTGATACCTGGAAACCATTTATGATACTTGCTGGGCATTTTTGGCTCACTCTTGCTTTGTGAACTCTTATTTCTTTCAGTATCAAATGAGGGCAAAGTGAATAGCTTTTAATAGACAGCAAAAGTTGTGAGATTTCAGCTGAAGAAATTTGGAGGTGTTAGAGTGATCAATACAAGGAAAATTAGTAACGTGGTAATGAAATTGTATTTAGACAATGTAAATTTTAGAAGGTTAGATTCTTGTTTCATACTATAACCTGTAAGCGATCCTATATAATGAGGGGTTATCTGTATATTTATTTTAATATACAGGTTTTTATTATTTAAAGCTGTGTAGTGACACCCAATCCTGACCCCGGATTTGGGGGTGTTATAGTTGGTATTAGAGCTACAGGTTATTTGTCACTGAAATAAGAATAGGTGAGGGTAAGATAAGAGTGGTAGGCCGTACAAGATAGGAAAGACGCTAGGCATACTCATGTTAAGTTGAGTTGAGTGCGAATTAGGGTTAACAGATCCGAAACGGAATTGGTAAGCCAGAATTGTTGACGCAAGCGTAAGGCGGATATCGTAACGCTATAGGTATATTGAGTTTTCAGATCCTACAGTAATGAGGAATCGGCGGATCAACGAAGACTGGGTATGTTACCCTACTTTTCATGTGGTTTTGAAGAATATGCGATCGATGCTTGTGAGAATTTGTGTAAGAGAAGCTATGATTTAACTTAGGATTAGGTAATAGGACGAGCTCCACGTCGAAGGCCACGAGTTGATGGAAGCTGATGGAGGGCAAAAGTTGCAAGCTGTAAAGGCACCACCGTTGCGAGAGGATTCTTATCACATATCGGAGCTGCGCAAGGAATGATATTTACCTTACTAGGTATAGGTAAGACTAGAAAGAAGGTGCGACCTTATCTATAGACAGAATGTCGAATCGCCTGTGTGGTTGTAAGCATAACATCAAGGACGACGACAAGAATGTCAAAGACAGTACTAAATATAAGCGTTGCGGTAGAATTGCAAATAAAATGATATACGACGATAAATGAAGTTTCGTCGACTAATAAGTGCGAGCAGAATCCAAGGAAAAGTGGAAGAGGTACCAAAGTGGAGAGACCCTTATTTGACATTCTTTTAATGAGACATTTCATTGGTAAATCATAAAAAAAATAGCAAGTAACTTATATAGTAATGACGACCAAATATTTGATTTCCAAAACTTTAAAATGAGATTTCGGAAAAGATTTTCTTAATCAATTTTCAGAGGATTTTTACATGAAATGAGTTTTACAATTTGGTTGTCGAATTACTATTAAAGTTCTTGTTACTATAAACAGAAAATGACCTAAAAATAAAAATGGATATAGACTCAGTTTTGTTAGTTCGAAGGAATAGGTAGACCCCAGCAGGGAGAAAGTTTAAAGTTTTTGTGAGAGACGAAAGTAATCTTTGTTTAAATAATACCAACAATTGAATGAACATGTTAAAATATTATTTAACCAATTCATGAAATTATTAAAATTTAACAAATTCGAGTGGACAAAGGATTATTGAAGTAGATAGAAGACTCTTTTAGATGATTGGCAAAGGATAATATTCCTAATCGACAAAGTTGAAGCGTTGCGGGATCGATTATTATTCTACGTGGCATAGAAGAAGTCGGAAGTAATAATTATAAATTTCATAGGGACACGATTACGATCAAACCATTAAAGCATTTAATGTGAAGGCATTTCCAGATGACATTTCGAAGTCATAATGTGACCTAAACTGTGAATCTCTCATTCGACTGGTTTCTGAAGGCACACGTAGGTGAAGCGTGGAAGGTGATCAACATCGACATTCCTTCTCTTAATACGATAATATATGTTCTTCTTGATTCTTGAATACGTATGGGTTTCTTCCGTGGGTAAATTATATGAGGCGAAGACGAAAGAAAATTTATTATATTCCTTCTTAATTGTTTCTTTTCTCAAATTACTGATTCCTGATTGAGACAAACAGTGTTGTGATATGACGCTTTGTCGAAATGATGAAGAGTCGGGTGGGACGCCACCTAATCATGTGCTGTATGCCATATAATATGAAAGACTGGCCATCTTGAGTATGAATATGGTTGTCTCATTCACATCTAAATCTTCACTCATTCTTCTTCCTTCAATTTATTGAATTATAAATTCTTCCAATCGTTTGTGGTATTATTATTCCTTATTCAGTTTTCAATCAAAGTCATATTCGCAAACTCTCCTCTTGCGTAGAGTCTATTTTCTGACGGTTTCAAAAGAAATAAAATAGTGTGGCACATGGAATCATACAATAAACATAGATACGATTGCAAACTGATAAATGATAAATGTCTGCGGGTAAGGAAGAAGGAATTTATCGATAACATGGACGGGGTGAAGACATCAAGTCAAATAGTTGTTCGTGTTATGAGGATCTCATCAGTACGATAGATTGCGTTGACATGCCGCACTTCAAAACAGAGGATTTTGACGAGGAATGAATGATTAGCGAACCGTAATAAATAAATTAGTTATAAACTAAGGAAGTAAGGCTGTATGCAAAGCGAACGAGTGTCGGGACAATAATCGGAGATCGAGGTATTTCTGAACACTGACTCAGAAAGGCAGTTAATACGTGAAGTATCCCTTCGTCGCGGAAAGATATTTGTCGTGAAGATTCAAGATCAAAAAAATCTTAATTGCAAACAAATTTTGAATGTGTTCTTCAAGAAATTGTGAAGTTCTCTACCTTGAGTAAATAAGTTACGGTGAATTTAATACCCATAACCGGGTCGGTAATGAAAGTTCGATACGGGAACGTAAGTAGAGATAAAGTAATGGTGATTCGACTGCGAGACCTTATAAGAAATAACGAACTGATGGTGGAGTTTTCACTCTATTATGATGATGATAATCAAGACCCTGCGTGGTTATTAAAAGATCAACAGACTCACTAATGAAATTGAGTGTATATTGTCAAAGAAGGAGTATTGGTGTAGTTCGTTGAAGGATGCGGCATAACTTTTAAAAGTAACTATACCATGTTAGATAAATTTGTGATGTCATGTCTAATGATGATTTGTTTTAGTTTTCAGATCTTACTTAACAGGAGAAATCAATACTTAACTGGAAATTAGTACTTATACTGAAGTCAGGACTTAGGGTATCAGAACTTAAGTTATCAGAACTGAAGTTATCAGGACATATTTATCAGAAGATAATATCAGGACTTAAGGAGACTTTCAGATAAGGAAGGCGGCTGATTGAAAGGAAAGAAGATCAAGACAAACGCAAGAAGAGATATGCATGAAGAAGGAATTCTATGAAGAATAGAATACTTGGAAGAAAAGATAACTGATTGATATATTTTAGGAAACATAATTTTATTCAATATCAATTAGAAGATTATCTTGTAACTGTGTAGTATATAAACACAAACATAGGGTTTACACTATATGTGTTATCTTAATCGAGATTATTATTCTTTATAACCCTAGCAGCTCTCGTGATAATTTGTTCATCACTGAGAGAGGATAGTTCCATATTGTAACAGAGTTTATTGTGTTGAATAAATATGTCTTCAGTTACTTGTGTTCTTAATTCGATTTGATTGTAGTAAACACTGTATTCAACCCCATTCTACAGTGTGTGTGACCTAACGAGTGGTATCAGAGCAATCTGTTAACACACAAACAGTTTAAGATCCAAAATCAATCATGTCCGAGGAAACACAAACTCCAACCAAGCCCACCAAAATTGAAGAACCTCCAAAGAATCAAATCCATAATCGATATGAGACTATTAGAGTTCCCATACTGAAACCATCTGAATATCCCATATGGAAGGTGAGGATGTGTATGTTTCTGTAAGCTACAGATCCAGAATACCTTGATAGAATCAATGAAGGACCATATAAGCCAACCAAGCTCTCTGTTGTAGTTGCAGATCAGCCAGCACAGACAGTACCAAAGGAGAAAAGTGAATATACAGCTGAAGATATCTCATCTATTGCTAAGGATGCAAAGGTATGACATTTGTTGCATATTGCCATTGATAATGTAATGTCAAACAGGGTAATCAACTGCAAGACTGCAAAGGAGATATGGGATGCCTTGGAAATAAGATGCCAGGGAACTGATTCAATTAAGAAGAACATGAGGACTATACTCACTCAAGAGTATGAGCACTTTGACTCAAAACCTGATGAGTCATTAACTGCATTATATGACAGATTTGTCAAACTCTTGAATGATCTGTCACTAGGGACAAGGAATACGAACTTGAAGATTCAAATCTTAAATTCCTGTTCGCTCTTCCTGAAAGTTGGGATTTGAAGGCCACCACTATAAGAGACAACTATGTTCTTGATGAAACAACTCTTGATGAAATTTATGGGATGCTCAAGACTCATGAACTTGAGATGGAACAAAGAAGCAAGAGGAATGGAAGAAAGTCAAGGACAATTGCTCTTAAGGCTGAGGAGGATGTCACCAAAGTAGCTGCCTCGAGAAAAGGCAAGGGAAAAGCTCTCATCACAAAGTCTAATACTGAGTCATCAAGTTCTGATAGTGATGATGACTCAGAAACTGAAAGCTTACCTGAGATGGATCCTGATGAAGAGATGATGAAGCTGTGTGCTCTAATGGTGAAAGGAATCACAAGGATTGCATACAGGAAATTCAGAAAGGGAAAGAAATTTTCCAGGAAAGGTGCAAGTTCTGATAAGAAGGGTTTCAAAAAATCTGAAGGCAAAGGAGGAAAGTCTGACAGAGGATATTACTCAAATGTCAAATGCTACAACTATGGTGAGAAAGGCCTTATATCTCCTGATTGCAAGAAAGTGAAGAGTGACAAAGGCAAGGCACTTGTCACAAAGAAGAAAAGCTGGACAGACACTTCAGATTCTGAAAGTGAGGTGAACTATGCCTTAATGGCAAATGCTGATAGCAGTTCTGATGCTGCTGAGTTAAAGGTACCTCAAACTACTTATGCCTTTCATACTGCTGATATTACTGAGTTGAGAAGATATCTTAAAACCATGTTGATTAGTTATAGAGATCAAACTTTAACATGTGAAAGATTAACTTCTAAAAATCTTGCTTATAAAAAGAGGAATGATTATTTAGAAAAAGAGTTAGTCATGTTCCATCAAACTCAGAAAGATAGAGATGATGCCTTTTATGTTAGGGATGAAGTACTTAAAATGAATGAATCTCTAAAAACTGAGTTAGAAAAGGAAAGAGAGATTATCAGGAATTGGACTAACTCTGACAGAACAACTCAGAATTTGTTAAGTAGTGGAAACTGGAAAGAGGGTTTAGGTTATGGAGATGATAAGAATGATAAAGGAACTGTGGAAATTGAGCTTATAGTTGTTAAACAAAAGCCAAAGGTAAATCATGTTAAGTTTGTAGCTGTAAAGTCTGATATTGATAAATCAGAAGTTAAAGAGAAATTAACTTCTGACAAACCAAAATAGGATAAGCCAACTGAAGTTAACATAGGCTTAATGACTAAGAAGCAGCTTAAGCATTAGCTGAAAGATGTTAAGAATGTAAACAAGGTAAAGCCACCTAGGAAAAATAGGAATGGAAAGGAAGGTGTGAATAAAAGCAATGATTATAATCATGTTTCTAATGCTCCTAAAAAGAAATGTTATAACTGTGGAAATTCTAACCATCTGGCTCCTTTTTGCAGGAAGAATAAGAACATAAACTCCTTACCTTCAAAGTCAGGAGTTAAGAGTCAGTCTGTTAGATATAGGCCACAAAATCCTTGTTTTCATTGTGGTAGTTTATGGCATTCCATTTATACTTGTAAGGAATATCATAATTTGTACTATGATTATTATCAAATAAAACCTTCTTTAAAGAAAGTTAGCATTATTCCTTCTAGTATAAGTTCTGATGCAAAGTCTGATATTGTAAATTCTGATAAGAAAATTGTTAACATAAACTCTGATGCTAAATCTGCTGCAAATGTTAACAAACTTAATAAGGCCAAAGGATCCAAGCAAGTCTGGGTCCTTAAAACTAATCATTAGTGGTCTTTGTGATTGCAGGGCAACAGGAAAAACATCCTAGTTCTGGACAGTGGTTGTTCAGGACATATGACTGGAAATAAAGCCCTGCTATCAGACATTGTGGAGAAAGCTGGTCCAGGTGTTTCTTATGGAGATGACAACATTGGAAAAACTCTGGGATATGTCAATATCAATCTTGGGAATGTCATCATTGAAAAAGTAGCTCTTGTCTCAGGACTTAAACATCAATTTGCTGAGTGTTAGTCAAATCTGTGACAGAGGTTATCATGTGGATTTCTTTGAAGAACACTGTGAAGTTGTAAGCAAATCTACAGGCAAAGTTGTTCTGAAAGGATACAGGCATGGTAACATTTATGAAGCCAAGCTTTCAACAAGTTCTGATGGTTATGCAATCTGTCTGTTAAGTAGAGCATTAATTGAAGAACGCTGGAATTGGCATAAGAAACTCTCTCATTTAAATTTCAACAATATAAATGAACTAGTCAAGAAAGATCTTGTGAGAGGACTGCCAAAATCAGTATTTGCTCCTGATGGCCTTTGTGATTCATGTTAGAAGGCAAAATAAAGAAAATCTTCATTCAAGAGCAAGACTGAATCATCAATTCTTGAGCCTTATCACCTACTACATGTTGATCTATTTGGCCCAGTGAATGTCATGTCTATTGCAAAGAAGAAATATGTTATGGTCATAGTGATGAGTTCACCAGATACACATGGGTGTATTTCTTGCACACAAAAAGTGAAACTACATCTATCTTGATTGATCATGTCAAACAACTGGATAAATTGGTCAAAGACTCTTTGTAAATCATAAGAAGTGATAATGGCACTGAGTTCAAGAATTTGATTATGGAAGAGTTCTGCAAAGACCATGGAATAAAGCAGGAATTCTCTGCTCCTGGAACTCCACAATAAAATGGAGTTGTTGAAAGAAAGAATAGAACTCTTATTGAAGCTGCACGAACTATGCTTGATGAAGCAAAGTTACCAACCTATTTTTGGGCTGAAGCTGTGCAGACTGCTTGTTTTACTCAAAATGCAACACTTATCAACAAGCATGGAAAGACACCATATGAGATGGTGAAGAAAAAAAATCCAAATCTGAAGTATTTTCATGTATTTGGATGCAAGTGTTTTGCTCTTAAGACTCATCCTGAACAGCTATCCAAATTTGATCTAAAAGCTGATGAAGGAATTTTTGTTGGATATCCACTTTCCACAAAAGCCTTCAGAGTCTACAATTTAAGAACAAGGGTTGTCATGGAATCTATCAATGTCTCTTTTGATGATAAGAAGATTACTGGACTTGAAGATTTTAATGATTATGATCAGCTGAGATTTGAAAATAAAGTTTTAAATTCTGATTCTGTAAATCCTGACAGTCTAAATCCTGATAGTCCAAATCCTGATACTACAAACTCTGATGGATTGAACTCTAATGTTAATGAAACTGTGGTGACTAGGCCAAAGCAAGATGCACCTGTGCAGGGGGAGCATATTGAAGATCCAACCACATCTCAAGAAGCATCAGAATCTACAACAGGCTCTTCAAGTTTTGATTCATCAAGTTCTGATGGGCCAAGTTCTAATAATTATGGAAACTCATGTTCTGATATTTCTGGAAACTCAAATTCTGAAGGATCCAACTCAGAGAGCATAATTTCAGGGGGAGCATCAGAAAATGTTGATGGAGACAACATGGATCATGGGGGAGCATCCAGTTCTAGAGGTAACATTCCATTTGCAAGGAAGTGGACTAAAGCACATACACCTGACTTAATAATTGGAAATCTTGATGCATGTGTCAGAACTAGAACAGCTACATCAAATGAATGTCTCTATCATTCTTTTCTTTCTCAGACTGAACCAAAGAAAGTGGAAGAAGCTCTTCAAGATGCTGATTGGGTGCAAACAATGCAGGAAGAGTTAAATGAATTTGAAAGAAATAAAGTCTGGACCCTAGTGCCAAGACCAAAGAACAGATTTGTTGTTGGTACAAAGTGGGTGTTCAGAAACAAAACTGATAGTGATGGCATAATTACAAGGAATAAAGCAAGGCTGGTTGTAAAAGGATACTCTCAACAGGAGGGAATTGATTATTATGAAACATTTGCACCAGTTGCTAGATTAGAAGCCATAAGGATATTTTTGGCTTATGTTGCTCACAAAAAGTTTACAGTCTTTCAAATGGATGTAAAAAGTGCTTTTCTTAATGGAGAATTAGAAGAAGAAGTATATGTTGAACAACCTCCAGGTTTTGTAGATTCAAAATTTCCTCATCATGTCTACAGACTTGATAAAGCACTTTATGGCCTTAAGCAAGCTCCAAGAGCATGGTATGAGACATTAGCTCAGTTTCCTCTAGAAAGTGGATTTAACAGAGGGACTATTGACAAAACATTGTTCTATCTCAACCATGGAAAGGACTTACTTTTGGTGCAGATATATGTTGATGATATCATTTTTGGTTCTACAAATGACAGACTTTGTAAGAAGTTTTCCAAGCTAATGCAGTCAAGATATCAAATGAGTATGATGGGAGAACTTAGCTATTTTCTGGGCCTTCAAGTCAAGCAGAATGAAGAAGGAACTTTTATTTGTCAATATAAGTACACCAGAAATTTGTTGAAGAAATTTGGAATGCAAGATTGTTCAAGTGCATCCACTCCTATAGACACTGCAACAAAATTGGATAAGGATACTGGCATATCAGTAGATATTACTGATTACAGAGGTATGATTGGCTCACTACTCTGTCTAACTGCAAGTAGACCTGATATCATGTATGATACCTGTCTTTATGCAAGATTTCAAGCAGATCCAAGAGAACCTCACTTAACAGCTGTGAAAAGAATTTTCAAGTACCTTAAGGGTATAGCTGATCTGGGATTGTGGTATCCTAGAGAATCAGTCTTTAAGCTAATAGGTTACTCAGATGCAGATTTTGTAGGATGCAAAATTGACAGGAAAAGCACAAGTGGAAGCTGCCAATTTCTTGGAGGCAGATTGGTTTCTTGGTTTAGCAAGAAACAAAAGTCAATTCCCATATCAACTGCAGAAGCAGAATACATTGCTGCAGGAAGCTGTTGTGCACAGATTCTTTGGATAAAGAATTAGTTACTGGATTATGGGTTAGAATTTTTTAAAATCCCTATTTACTGTGATAATCAAAGTGCTATTGCTATGACAGGTAATCCAGTTCAACACTCAATGACAAAGTACATCAACATTAGGTACCACTTCATAAGGGAACATGTGGATGAAGGTACAGTGGAATTTCATTTTGTTCCAATAGATCAACAACTAGCAGATATCTTCACAAAACCACTGTGTGAAGCTACTTTTACAAGATTGGGAAATGAACTTGGAATGGTTTCAGGTTCTTTCTCTAAATCTGCCAAGTTTATGTTCTGATACATTAGACTTTATGATCAGTATTTACAGAAATTACTATCTTTGTGTATTCTGTGCTTAAATTGAAATTTGCTTAAGTGCTGACTGTTGTCTGATGTAAATTTATAAACTCTGATAGTGATATGAACGTTTCTGTGACTATTCAATCCAATGAGGATAACTGTGCTAGATGCTGACCTAGTAGTCTTTAACATAATAAAGATCCCATGTTTGAAGTAATTATTTATGTGGAAATCTTTTAACACAAGAAAATTCTGATATTGAGCTTGGTTAGGTTTACTTTGTGTATCTTATTACGAAGTCAAAAACTAGAACAATGCTTCTTATCTGTTAAGTTCTGATGTTAGTAAATCTGATGGATGTACTAAGTGCTGGTATTAAGTAATATGCATTAAAAAAGCAAAATAAAATTTTCTTGGTGACTTTTCACATTCTCTGATTACTGGAAAAATACTCTGATAACAACATAAATTATGATAAGAAGTTGTGACTCACTTACACTAAGAAGCCACTGTAAAATGGAATTTCAAAAGATGCATAAAATGAGCACAAAACAGTTGAGGTGGACTCATACATGAACTCATTCTATAGTAGACTTCAGAATAATGACAGATTTTGAGTAAAGTTCTTAGTTATGCCTTATTTCTAAGATGTACTGAAGTGAATCAGACTTCACTCTTTGTCTGATATATAGCTTAATGCACACACATACACTGCATATGAATGATGAAAATTACTGTGGTGATAAATGTTATTTTAGATGAACAGTTTAAGTATCAGTTGCATAAATTCTAAGGACAAGTTCTGATGGAAGTTCTGATGATTAAGTTCTGATGTACCCATATCAGTACTTGTGTGAAGAATTACAGGAATAAACATTCACTTTTCGAGTTAAGGAGCCATAATCTGATGACTTTTAAATCCTGATAATAATCAAGTTCTGATGCTGACGTGGCAGTATTTATTTACTTGGTTTATTTTTTGGTCATTACCATGAACGATCATATTTTTACAGAATATTGGTTTATGTGAAATAAAGCAGTCATAATCATTTGTTTAGTGGGAATAGTTTTTTTAAAAAAAACTGAACGTGCAATGTACTTATTACTTATTTACCGTGCCCATTAACTTTTGCCTTAACTGCCGCATGCCTGACAGGTGTAAAGGTCTATTCCACTTCTCATTAACTGCTGTCACGTGGGGTGTCTAAGTAAAAGAGATAAAAGATTTTCAAATCTTTTATTTTCATTTTTATTCTACTCTCTCTCTTTTCTTATTCTCTCTCACATTTTCTGACGGTTCACTATATAGACATTTCATCAGACACCTTTCAAGTAAACAATATTCTCACTTATTTCTGATGGTGCCCAAGGATTTAATTATTGATGGAGCCAAGTTTGTACCAAATAACTATGCTGCAATCTTGAACAAGGCTGAAACTCCATCAGATTTGCACTTTATGCAAGATTTCTTAGCAAATAGTGAGATTGGGTATGCTTTGACCCAACCTCAAACTATTTCAAGCCAACAAGTACTGACATTTTGGAGGACTGGGCTTTTTGATGATGGTAGTGCTACTGGTACTCCAAGCATCGTATTTGAAGTAAATGATGTTGAGCATGTGGTTACTCCTGGAGCAGTTCGTAAAGCTCTCCACTTACCAGAAGGCTGTACATTCTCAACAGTGGAGGACCCTGTTCTACAGCAGCTTATGGCCAGTCTGGGCTATGAGAAATGTTTGGGAAAGCTTGGACAACTGAAAAGATCCAATATCAGGAAGGAATGGAGCTTTTCATTTGATTGTATCACTAAGGCTTTCGCCAACAAGTGCTCCAACTTTGATGTTATTCCCATCATGAGTCGGCAAATCGGGTATGCTCTTATTCATCAAACTCACTTTGATTTTGCAAGTGCTGTGCTAGGTTTCATAGGGGATAGGATGACAGAGGATAGGAATGTAATATACTTTGCTAGATTCTGTCAGCTTATATATACTTTTTGTTGTGCTGATGAACCCCAACCTACCACTGATTTAATTCCACCCTTTAAGCTTGCAAAAAGGGTTTTTAATGATTTGTTAAATGCTGACAATAAGAAACAAGTGGTTAGACCCTTACAGAGACCTCAGTCTGTAAAACAAGTCTTGGTAAATGCTGGTCCATATACACACACATCTGTCTATCCTGATGTCCAACCCACCAACTCATCACAACCAACCCCTACCACAACTACACCAACATTTCAAACTTCTCAACCTCAACCATCTCAACCCTCCATCAGGACATTTTTCAAACCAACACAGTCAACTCAACCTCAACCTTCAGTACCTACAGTGAAGCCTTCATCTTCCAAACCAAAGAGGACAAAGATTATGCCTCAGTCTCAATAGAAGAAAAGGAGAATTATTGTGAGAGATGAATCAGATACTGAGGAACAGGTTCCCATATCAGAACCTGTTGTTGTAGAAGCTCTTCTCAGAAAGATACTGTAACTGGGAGTTCTAGGCCTCTCAAAAGGCTTAGAAAGCTAAATTCTGATGATAAAGTTCCTACAGTATCTCCACCCTTGAAGAAAATGAAAAAGCAAAGAGCTCACAGGGAAACAGTTGAGTCAGATTCAGAAGTTGAGGAAGCAGCTAAGGAAGGGGGTCAGGAATCTCTGATCCCAACAGAACCAATTGTTATTGAATCACTTCCTTCTGCACAACCAAAAACTGCTTAAGACAGAGTGCCTACACCTCCTGTGTCACCTATAATTGAACAAGTACACACTACAGATCCAGGTACAAGTGATGAAATTGACATTCATAACTTGAATGTGCCTGAGATTCTATACTTGGAAGCTCCACCAACTTAACTCATTCCACCAACAACACCAGTTTTAGATGATGATTTCAATGCCAATATTCCATCAACACCAATTCTGGATCTAGATGCTGAAGATCAGATTTTAGGTGAGCATCAAAATGTGGATGTTGATCAGAATTTAGCTGCAGATCAGAATTTAGAGGATGATGTTGAAGCCTCTATAGCATCACATACTGTTATTTTATCAGTGGATCCTGATACTGCGGGATTTACAAGTTGTGATGCTGCCAATGAGGATATTACTGGTGAAGCTGCTGCCAATTTAGATGTTGATGCAGCTGGTTCATAAGGACATGCACCTCAACAAACAGTTAATAAAGCTGATCTAATCAAGAAGTTTGTTAGAGAGGAAGCACCTGTACCTTGGAGTGAAACTCCTAGAGGAAAGGAGTGGACTAAGGAATGGAACACATTTAGTTTTGTTCCTACTGAAAAGATTCTTGCTGAGCATCTGGCAAAAGCTGATGAAATGCTGATAAATGATGATTTCAAGGCACAGCTGAGAGTTACTGCATTGAGTACTAGGCACCTTCAAGGTCAACACTCAAAACTCATGCCAAGGTGAATAAAATTCAAGAAACCTTGATCCAGTAAGATATGAATGTGAAACTTGAAAAGAACAGATTTTTCAAGCCTGCCTTTGACAGAATTGCCTACATTGAGAAAACTCAGGAGAAGCAACAAACTCAGATTGATGAAATTCTAAAGAATCAAGCTTCTCAGCAAACTCAACTCAATGAGATCCAATCCTCAGTGGAATTTCTTGTCTCTCATCTTTGACCTGTTGATGCCAAAAAGGGGGAGAAAGTGATTAAGTCCAAATGCAAATCTATTCAGACACTGAAGGGAAAGGATGATGGAAATGATGACCAGGGAAACTCTAATAAGGGTAGAGATCAAGGTCAAGGCAAAGGATTTTCATCAAGTAAAGATAGAATTACAAGTCAAGGAACAAGTTCTGATACTGGGAGAAGAATAAGTTCTGATACTGGTAAAAGGATAAGTTCTGGTGAACATCTGGAACTTGATGAAGAAATTTCAAAGAAATTATTTCTTAAAGAAAATCCAGGAATGGACTTTGAGAGTCTAAAGGAAGAAGAAGCTAGACTCAAAGCAGAAAGTGTCAAGACAAAATCTAAAGCTTCTGTTGCTGGAAAGAAACTTCCAAAGCTTAAGGTATTGTGATAAAGGAAAGAACAAATTCTGAGGCAACCAAAGTTAAATCACAAGTGGAAATAGATCCAAGGTCCAAGGGAAAAGAAAAAGTTGATGAACCTGTAAGGGTTTATATGCCAGTCATGGATGAAGAAATAACTGGTGAAGAAGATTTTAGTCTTACTCTGATGAAAAAGAAGATTTCTCAAAAATACTCGATATGGCTCATGTTGTTCAGAGTCAAGATGTAGTAAGTTCTGATATGACAGTGAAGCAAGCAACCTCTGACATAGCTCATGTTAACTTGATATCAGAAGTTAAGGAAAAGGAAACCTCTGACATTGCTCATGTTAAACTTTCAAAGATACTCCTACCAGGATTCACCAAAGCTAAACAGACTCAACCTTTGAAGACTGCAACAAGTGGTTTTGAAGCAAGAGTTGTTACAGGAAAGGAAGCAAGAGATAAATCTGGATTGGGTAGTTCTGATGAAAGAAGAGTACACAACACTACCAATGATCCAACTTCCTTAAGTGAACCAGGAGTAGGAGCAACTCCTGAAAGATTGAATCAACTTGAATCTGTACAAATGGTTTACCATTCTGTTTTGAAAGAGCACATCATGCTATATTTTATGACAGATGGTAGGGTATTCCAGATCAAGAAAAATGCTATTCCACTGAAGTATTTTGAAGAACTGGAACATGTTCTATTTTTACTTCAAGTGAAAAATAGATCTACAAATGGTGCTGCAGATTATTTAAAATCAAATATTCAAAGACAGAAGAGGCTTTACTCTGTAAAGTTTGACAGCCCATACTTTCCCAAGTACAGAGATCACAAAGGTGATATTGTTGAAATGAAGCCTAACACTGCTAAGATCATAACTACTTTTCTGGGTTATAAGGCTGTGGAATTCAATCTAGAGTCTGACAAAGCATATCTGATCAGACTTGATCAGGACATAAGAAAAGCTAAGATAAATGATCTCAGAGCAGCTATTTTTCAAACTGGTGAAGATACAGCTGAATTGAAAAATGCTAATAGGAGGATGGTTACTGAACTTGAAAATTTTCAGAACAACTCCTGACATCATAGAGATCAGAAATTGAAGCCAAGTCAAAGATCTACAACTGCTTAAATTCTGAAATGTATATAGACTGAAGCAGATATCAGACTTTAAGGATGGTAAAGCTGCAAGGACTGTAAGTTGTGGTTATCTAGTCATATTCTCATGCATTTGTACTTAATATTTTTGACATCATCAAATATCTGTTAAACTTGTATATTATGCTAATTTATAAGTTGGGGAGATTGTTAGTTATATTTGTGATGTCATGTCTAATGATGATTTGTGTTTAGTTTTCAGATCTTACTTAACAGGAGAAATCAGTACTTAACTGGAAATCAGTACTTATACTGAAGTCAGGACTTAAGATATCAGAACTTAAGTTATCAGAACTTAAGTTATCAGGAGATATTTATCAGAAGATAATATCAGGACTTAAGGAGACTTTCAGATAAGGAAGGCGGCTGATTGAAAGAAAAGAAAATCAAGAAAAACGCAAGAAGAGATATGCATGAAGAAGGAATTCTATGAAGAATGGAATACTTGGAAGAAAAGATAACTGATTGATATATTTTAGGAAGCAGAATTATATTCAATATCAAATAGAAGATTATCTTGTAACTGTGTAGTATATAAACACAAACATAGGGTTTACACTATATGTGTTATCTTAATCGTGATTATTATTCTTTGTAACCCTAGCAGCTCTCATGATAATTTGTTCATCACTGAGAGAGGACAGTTCCATATTATAACAGAGTTTATTATGTTGAATAAAATATGTGTTCAGTTACTTGTGTTCTTAATTCGATTTGATTGTAGTAAACACTGTATTCAACCCCCTTCTACAATGTGTGTGACCTAACGATTAGTAATTGTAAGGGATAAGTTAAGAAACTTGCGAAATAAAATTTTTAGAAACAACAAGATAAATTTTAAAGGTTACTAATAAAATTTTGTATTATTCTGAAAGAACTGGGAAGGGAGTGGTTATATTAATCCTTGTTGATTTAAGACCTTAAGTCTCATTTCAAAAGATTTATGTTATGTCAGTTAATCATACCTATACTAATTAGAATGATATAGTTCGAATTATGGTGGATGGATGAATTTGGTTGATGAAAGTGGATAGATATGATTGTGGATGCTTTGGTTGATTGATGATGTCAGATTGAGTCCGACTGGTAGTTGAAGATATAGAGGAAGTGCTGCCCAAATTTATAGAAATTACCCTATGTTTAAGGATAAAGAAGTATATTGCCGTTCTCATCAGTACTCCAAATGGTTGCGATCTCGGTTCTTGAAAAAGATTGTTATGATCAAACCGACTTTACATAATTGGTCTTTGATTCCAGTTAGCTAGTCAGCACTTGGTTTAAGTGATCAGTTAAAAGAGTTAATTGATTAACTTTACTAACTAATGGTTAGTTAAATGGAGATCGATTCTAATTAGATGGAGTCAAGCTCTGACATGATTTTCAGATCCGAAATCAAAGCGATTAGCAATTTAGAGGAAGTAATGGCATTAGTAGAAATTGGAAGATAGTAGAATTAGCGCAATGTTATCACAAATTGGTGCGAGGTTGTATCCAGATGAATATGACCTTTGCAATAAATAGGAAAAACA
This sequence comes from Apium graveolens, assembly GCF_009905375.1. Classification (NCBI taxonomy): domain Eukaryota; kingdom Viridiplantae; phylum Streptophyta; class Magnoliopsida; order Apiales; family Apiaceae; genus Apium; species Apium graveolens. The sequence continues at coordinate 73,491,898 of NC_133656.1, read as the reverse complement.
GAAAGTTATGGGTACATGCTGGTGGAAAGAACGTTTGCAAGAATTGAAATTCCAAGATAGAGCAAGGAGATGTCACCATCTGTAATGATATTCCATGAAGGACGTGAATATACATCCATATAGAATGACGATTGATGGGAGTTGTTGTGAAATACTGAAAAACTCGCAAATCCAAATATCCGATGTAAATCAGAGGCTGATGAAGTCCGCAATTGAACTCAGGAAAAAGAAATGTTGATCAATTGAAGAAAGTCAAATATGCAATCAATAATGATTTAAGTGAGGCTAAGAAAATAACTATCGATGAACTTTGAAAATTCTGACAGTAAAAAAAAATTAAATATTATAAACAAAAGCCTTTTATTAACTTCAGAAATGGCTTAGCTAATAATGCACATATTAATATTATCAAGAAAAAGGCATTCCTTATGTTAAAAGAGTTAATGAGTAATGAGAATGAAGAAGTAAATAAGAAAGGAAGTGAAATCAAAAGGATGATAAAGAAATTTTATAAAATAATCTAGGATGTATGCAAGTTGTGAACATCAGCTGTGCCAGAACTGATAGGAGAATGAAGTGAAACGCCGATAATTGAAGATAGAAATTTCATTCAAAGAATGCATGTAAACATGGTAGATTAAACCAAGGTATTAGTGATGAACTGTTAAAGAAGAACGTTACAATGAGTCTCATATCGGAATTCTTTAGAATTAAAGCAAAGCCCGATGGTTCTCGCCCATTCAAGGACTAAGGAAGACCAAGTTGAACACCTGAAGATATGCATGCGAAAGATGAAAGATTAGCAACTGCGTTCTAAGCTTCAAAGGTATGATTTCTGGTTATAATTGATTATGAGCTCCAGTTGTGTGGTTAACTACCAAACAGGAAAGGTCCATTTAAGGACGGATGTCTTGAGTAGAAAAGAAAGAGTGAATATCATTAGGATTGCCGAGGAATGAGTAAAGGAATTTGAAAAGTTAGAAATTGAAGAACAGGTTTCGATCCAGCTTCTGGATTATACTGATGCTTACTTTATTGTTAGATATCAAGGGTGGTATTAATATAGATGATTGACGTTGACTTCAGTATGGAATGTTGTGAGCATCAAAGTTCATATTGATATCTAATTTGATATGACAACAAAATGAGTATTAGTACCAAGAATATGGTTTCGAATAAAGTTATGATTCATTCCATTTCGAACTAATATTTCCTTTCAGATAGTAAAAGATTCTCGCTCGATGAATATACTTGATAGTGATTGAAAAGAAATTGAAGTATACTACAAAGTGGTGAGTTAAATGCGATTGTCAAGATTTTCTTTTAATTTGTAGTTTGAAATAGATTTCGAACATTTCGAAGCATCAGACGCCATGAGCTCAATATATCGGGCGCAGACGGATGGAAAGTACAAGAGACCAGCTAAAGGTTCTTGAATACGATTGAAAATGATCATAGGCCAAACTAACCAAACAGAAGGAGACGCGAGAAGTAAAGTAGAACAGTCAAGGAAAACAGAAGGTTCATGAAAACAAATTATTAGAATTAGAAAGAGAAGCAGATTAGTATAAATTAAGTTAGTCTATTGAGACAATGAGATACATAGAACGATTACGAATGAGTTGGCCTTGTTATGACAAGTTCATAAGATGTTCAAATGTATATGACTAAGAAGGGTAATTTAGCTCTCTATATATAAATGAAGGTTGATTCAGGTTACGTGAGTAACTAATAGATTTAATGTCGGCAAGAGAGCGTTGAGTTGTGATTAAAGTGATGAGACCTGAGAAATTATAAAAAAAAGGTACTTGGAAAAATATCATAGTCAACGTCAGAAATCAAATACACCCTGGTCTCAGTGCTTCATTTACAAATGAAGAAGAAGATTACGGGAATAATTAAAGAGCCTCGAATGTGATGGAAAGCGATTACAAATTGGGTTACTTAAATGAAGAAACATATGGGGATGAGGTTCAACACTGAGTAACAATTGGAAACGCTCATAAGCATGAGTTACTAGAATTAGAAGGACAAAGAGGATTAAGATGTATTATGTTGGTCCATCCTAGATAGTAAAATAAGCAGGATAAATAGAAGTGAGTTGGCTCCCGTATAGCGGATTCATAGGGTGTTTATATGTATATACCCAGAAAGAGTAATTTAGCTCCATTATATATAGGAGATGGAGATTTGAATTGAGTTATGCAAACAACAAATAGAATATGATGTTAGCGAGAGGCTATTAAGGGAATGATTGATATTATACGTTGAAGTTATAAAAGTTGTAAGGTTGAGAGATTCACCTGAGAAAATGAAAAGGATACACTTGAAAAGTATCAGTATTATTCCTTAGTATGATTCTGAGGACAAAATCCTTTTAGGGGGGATGTAACATCCGGGAAATATCGTGTAATTATTTATATCAATAAATGATTATTATATGAATATTATATAAATTTTTGGTGAATTATTTGATGATGGATAATAAATTTGGATGTTTGTATATAATAAAATGTGATTATGTTAATTTTAATATGTCCAGAATAAAATATAGATAATTAAGGTATTTTTCTGGTAATTTTTGGAGTGTTATATGATTTTATGTTGATTTATGAATTTATTTATTATTTTCTGAATAATTACAAAATTATTTTATAAAGCCGGGAATCGTCCGACTTCAACCGTTTTTACGTTTTTACAACCCGAAACTCTTTCGAAAACTCCTTCATAACCTAATCTGGTAATTCCAGACAGTTTCCGTGTTTTGACTTTTTTGATCCGAATTACGATTTGACCCATGCGCAGCCCGTCGCAAGATTTTCGATACGATAATCATTTCAACAAATCAACAAAACCCGTATTCTTAAAAGACGGGATAACATTATATTATTTTCGTATAAAGTGTTTTATAAAAAGCCCGGTTGGGATAATTATCCAAAACTAATATCAAATCGGTTCGTTATTGCAGTTACTTAGCGGCTAAGTAACTAATTTAACGTTTCAAAACGATCCAGAACGAACCAATATTTCGTAAATATAAATATCATATTTCTTAATTCATTTTATTCGTTTATTCAATTACAACCAGTAAAAATATAGTAATTACAGAGAAAAACCCTAAAAATAATACGTTCTTGAGAATCAAACGCACGAACGAAGGCGTTATCGAACTCCGATTCGGGCATGCCATATATCAAATCGAAGCTCTCGAAAAGTTCTTTCTGAATCAATCAACCATTTTAGTGCAGAAATCAAGGTAATTTTCTTATTTATTTATTTATTTTTGAATTATTTGATAATTAAATTATGAAAATTTGTTCTTGATATTGTTGATATGATTTGATGATTCCATCGTGTAGATAATATTTTTCTGGTCAATTTGATATATTATCGTCAAAAATCGAGTTCAATAACATATAGAAATTGTGGTTTGATTTTTCTGAAAATTAAGAAATAGGGTTCTTGAATGTTCTTGAGCTCAAATTTGGGGCTTTTCGCTCTGAGGGTTATTGATTGAATTTGATGATTGAAAAAGCTTCCTTATGTAATTTGCAATCGATTCATATACTCACTTGTATCAAACGATTGCTAGAATGATTAAACCGAGGTTTTGATTGTTTTTATTGTATTCGATTTTAATTTTTATTTTTCTGATTACATGTGAAATAATTGTGTGTTTTGATCCCGGGATTAGATTACTATAGTTGTTAGCTTCATTTTAAGCTATTGAAAGTTGTGTTTGGCTGATAATCAATCGATTTCAATCAATCACTGGAGAACCGCGGTGGTTGCTGGTTTTACGGCGGTTTATGCCGGAAATGACGATCCAAGGATCGTTCCTGTTGGTTAATGTTAAGAACAGAGTACTGGGTTGTGTAAAAACAAATTTTAGCAAAAATCAAGTCCAAACCCTGAAGTTTCGACCCCCGTCGGAGGTGGCCGGATGCCCGCCGGCGATCACCGGAATCTGGGCTACTCGCCGGTGTTCTTTGTGACCCGGCTGAGACCCGGTTCCGACCCGTTTTTTTATAAAAACCCGTTTTCGACCCTGTAAAACCCAATTGCTAAATTCTGATTTCAGTTTCTTGTTAGTTTTATTTAAAAATTATTCTAAAATTTTATTTTTATTTATAAAAATTCATTTTTAAATTCTAAAAATCTATATTTAATTTTGAAAAAAATTATTTTTAATTCTAAAATAAATCTTAATTATTTAATTAATTAATTTTAGTTAATAATTAATTATTTAATTAGTCAATTAATTTAAATATTAATTGATTAATTAATTTAATTAGTTATTAATTAATTTTAATTGATTTAATAATTAGATTTAGTTATTTAAAATTGATTTAAAAATTTCGAAAAATATTTTCGAGTTTTAAAATTTTATTTAAAATTATTTGCAAGGCTCGATAATTATTATAAAATTATTTTAAAGTCGTATTTGGGATTTAGAACCCTATTATTTAATTATTAAAGGATTCAGAGACCGTTTTAATTCCGAAAAATGTTTAAAAATTCATAATAAATCAACCGTTCGTCCGTTTAATACGAAACGAACGCCTCTAGACTCAGAAAAATATTTTTCTTTTATTAAAAATATTTTCGAGACCTAAATTCCTTTGTATCTAAAGGACATTTGTTTTATTAATCATTCTGAGTCAATTATTGATCGATAGGATACTCTTTTTGACCCAATTTTAATTCTAAAGTATCAAGACCTATCTTTTGACGATTCAACTTATGTGCTACATAAATTACGTGATTATATATTATTTGAATAATATGATTACATGCCCTATGTGTACGTGTTATGTGAATAATGAGTCAACGTGTCTTTTAAACATTACTAGATTGAGATGTGATATTTATCTGTTATTATCGGGCGGGTAGGTAATAAGAATAAACGTATAGACTAGACAATTTTATATATTGTCAGTTCATTGAATAGCATTATTTATGATAGATGCGCATAGTTTGAAGCATTCCAAGCTAGACAGAGATGGTAAAAGTAAAGCCTGATTACGTGTAGTCATGAAACGAGCGGATTCAGAATAGAGATAGACCTAAGAGGGTAAATGATAAGAAAGGTCAAGTAGCCTGTCAAGGGAAATACAGATGCAACAGGACTGAGTGATATGGAAGCTAGTTAAAGATCAGAGGATTGTCAATTGAGGCAAGTATTCCTAACCTTTCTCCTAAAATACTATAAATATTTATTCGTTCCTATTCTAAGTTCAAAATAGTTAAATGTTTTTATATTTCGCTGCAATTAATCTTATTCATGCAAGTGCCTTTTTGATCTTATTTCTTGATTATCGATTGATCTCTTGAGCAAGTACCCATTCGTTCGGGTTATTTGCGAACCCTGATTTGGGATGTTTTGAAATCAAAATGATTTGATATCAAAATACTCTACGGGCTGGACGGTTATTATGAGGACCAGTGATGAGCTGGATCCTATGGGCCGGGGATGGACCGGACCCTTAGGCCATAGTTGTTTGGGTACCCCATATGTTGCCTGGGGATGGACCGGACCAGTGATGGACCGCTCTGTATCCTGACTGATCAGCAGGTTATAGTGCATATGTTGGTTTCTAGTGTCCAGTCTAATTTATTGTTGATCGCCATTAACGGCATTCCTTCCCGAATAGTTCATAATTACAAAATCAAACAAAGATTTGGTTCAAAGGATGAAATATTGAAACGTTCACTATTCTTTTACAGAAAAATGTGATTTATGATTAAAGGCCAATGAGGGCCGATGTCTTGTTCGCTCAACTGTTTTATATATATAAAGATGTTTGAATTCATTCAACAATCGTTTCCAGGAGTTTTTTTGATCTGATACCTGGAAACCATTTATGATACTTGCTGGGTATTTTTGGCTCACTCTTGCTTTGTGAACTCTTATTTCTTTCAGTATCAAATGAGGGCAAAGTGAATAGCTTTTAATAGACAACAAAAGTGGTGAGATTTTAGCTGAAGAAATTTGGAGGTGTCAGAGTGATCAATACAAGAAAAATTAGTAATGAGGTAATGAAATTGTATTTAGACAATGTAAATTTTAGAAGGTTAGATTCTTGTTTCATACTATAACCTGTAAGCAATCCTAAATAATGAGGGGTTATCTGTATATTTATTTTAATATACAGGTTTTTATTATTTAAAGCTGTGTAGTGACACCCAATCCTGATCCCGGATTTGGGGGTGTTAACTCACGGCCGGCGCACACACACAAACATAGCACGGAACATACACATATCACAAAACAAACACACATATCACAGACAACACACACACACATATCACAAAAGCACACACAAATATATACATATATGTATATATATATATATGCAAGCAATTGAATCACGATAGAAAACCGAAATGATACCGGAAAGACAAGACAGAGAAATGGCTGGAAAAGCAATAGGGCCGTCGCAGAGCGGGCACAGGAAGAAGAAAGAAATAAAAGTGAGAGAAAAGAGTATAAAGTGAAGAACAGAGAGAGCGAGAGGAGAGCAGGAGAGATCGAGGCCGAAGGGAAAAACAGGGGGGTGGTTTTTGTTTATTTTTTTTTCAATTGATCTTACTGCAACACGTGTCCCTCCTGATTTATGAGAAGTAAACACGTTTACTTATAGATAGTTACGGAGGTTTTGGAATCCGATTTATCTCGAAAAATCGAAATTACCGGAGTGAGGTGAACATAAAACAATCTCTAAAAATTACAAAAATGGTCTTAAAATGTCATAAATATCCCGAAGTATTTAAAAACATAATTTTCAAAATTTTAAAACAATTTTTAAGGTGCACTTTATACCCACTTTTTAACAATCAAACGAAACGACGTGCGGGTGAAACGAATCCCGAAAATTTCTAAAATAATTTTAAAATTCTCAGAATAATACGAACTTAATAAAATATGAGTTTCATGAATTTTGAAGATTTCCGAAATTAAATATGGATTTTACAAATAAACACAATTAGAAAATCATTTAAAAATAAATAATTAGTGAAATATTGATTTCTCAATTTTATAAAGGCCTAAAAATAATTATTGAAATTATAAAATTATAAAACCAATTTTAGAAACAATCCAAATATTTATGAAATTAAAACTATAATAAAATCACTTTCACAAGCGAAATATAATCGTATAACTCACTAATAAATCGCGTAATCCAATCCTCATATCAACATATCACAAATAAATAAATAACAATCAACAACTGCTGCCAAAATCAATACACGCATTTATTTAATTACTTATACCTTTATTACACTTTGAAAATATTAAAAATAAAAGAATATACGCGAGTCGTTATATCATGGAAGGAAAGTAGGCGCACCCTATGTGTATGAAGGGCGCGCCCTATAATTTGATGAAGAGGTTACTGTCAAATAGACCCCATGTATAAGGGGGCGCACCCTCAGCATGATGAGGAGGCGCGCCCAATTACTAAGGAAAGGGTAATGAATTCCCTAATTGAATCATTTCCTATGGTGAGCCTTCGGGCGCGCCCTGAATAAGTAGGAAAATCTTGGGAAGACTTCAACATGGTTGCTTGGCCGGGTCCTTTGGAAGATTCAAGGAAGATGGAGATCCTTATTACTAATCTATTTGATGCAGGTACTCTATTGAAGAACTCCTTCTTGTAGCATATCTACAGGAAAGGCGGTGTCCGTGGTCAGAGACCTCCAGGGGTATGCCTGGACTGAAGGCCTCCTCCTGCAGTTAATGAGTGTCCTCATTGGGGATGTGGGGTGAAATATGGTGTGTATTTTGGGAGCTCTGTCTCTGTAGTCAACGAGTGTCCTCGTTGGGAGACTTCGGAGTATCCTGCACTTTGCACCCAAAAGCTTGGGATCACTTGTCCTGTAATCTGGTAGGGGCTTCTTATCGGGGGACAAGAATGCGTCCAATATTTGGGGTGAACCACGGCTATACCTGCGTCCACGGACTAGAGAAATAGTTGGTAGCGGAGGGTTATCCTTGGCCAGGGAGATGCCTTATCAGTGAAATCTCAAAGCCGTGGATGAGCCTTGGGCCTTTGTGGTTGGGCCTTATTGGCGGACATTCCTAAAGCTAGTAGAAGATGGTTTCCAATGGGTTTCCCATTGGGCCTCGGGACAAGAGATCTAAGCCCATTAGGTTTCTTGTTCCCCAAGAACTACGTTGGCTTGATTCCCTTTAAATAAGGATACATAGGAAAATTACAAGGGATGAGAAGCAAGAGCGCAAAGGAGCCACCAGTAACCCTAAGTAATCTCAGCCACCAATAACCACCACCACCAAACACTGTTCATCGAATCTACCGATTACTGTTCACGTTTCCGACGAAGAACCACCGTCACAGATCTTGTTTCCGGCCACGTACCTTAAACTTTGTTGTTCCCAAATTCCTCCATCAATAAATTGGCGCTAGAAGGAGGGGCTAATCAAGATCTGCATCTAAGAGGAAGGACGTCTCAATATCATGATGGAAGTTTTTATTATGGAAGCTTTGAGGAAGAATCTGATCATGGCTATGAGCGCCATGAACCTTACGTTCCACCTATGACTGATCACCCCACTCCAGATGTTGGGGGACAGCCGTCTGTGCTCATCAGCAAAGCTGACTTGCTAGAACAACTGTATCTCATGGGAGATGCTCTGAACGGTTTCGATTCAAGGCTGAGCACTGTGGAGCAACGCAAGACCAGAAGAGACCTTCGCCGCAACCGTTCTACTCATGCACCTGGGAAAACACCTATAACTGATAGACATGCCTCGGCTGACCACGGTCAAACTGGAGGATGACGTGTGCCGATAACCCCGCGATGCTTGAACTATTCCAATGATACGTCTCTAATCATCGAGCTGGTGGAAGAAGATGCTGATGGTCGAGAAATCCTACGGACGGATAACCGGGGGTTGCCCATCCACACCGATCTGGACATAGTCTTGAGGAGCGCCGACAGGTGGAGTCTGTGCTGGAGAATCGGCAACGAGGCTTTGCGGCTTTAAAGGATCACTTGGGGATCCGCTTAGGTGACGATGATCTGAGAATGTTGTTACTTGAATGGAAAAAGGAAGGTGATCGTGGAGATGTGATGCCCCATGATACAACACGTGTGCCCCTAAATTCCCATGGAAATCAGGAGCGGCATCGCGATCATGAGAGAGCTCCTCCCCGCAGGTCGCTGGACCGGTATGGTCGAGGATATGGAAGCGACCGTTGGAGAAGACCCCAATGGAGGGAAAGAAGCGAAGGTTGAGGTAGGTACTTAGATGTGTATCTCTGCGACAACTACCGTGGCCGTACTGATGCCCGCTGGTATAATCGAACAGACAACGATAACTATGCTGAGTATGATGATCATAGGGATGTGGAAAATTATGATTTCGAGATGGCTCGAGGTTGCGATCGAGGTCAAGGAGAAAATCTGGGGGGAGATCAAGGTCGGAACCCCGAAGTGATCGTGATACCGGAAGATGCCCAGAACACCAACCAACAACAAGCCCCTTCAGGTGGGAACCAGGAAGAGGTACCTCCACTATAGCCCCAAGGTCCGCAGCCTCACATGCAAACTATCCCGGGTGTAGGGACTTTCAATGTGGGTGATCTGAAAAGGCTACTTAACCATCTGGAAGGTAGAGTGACGGCCACGGCCGAAATTCCTTCCCCGGACTTGGCTCGATGTCGACTCTTGGCCGAGACTTTTAGAGAAAGCACCCAACAATGGTTTCAAAAGCTTGGGCCGGGGGTAATCACTTCCTGGGACCAAATGAAGACTCTGTTCTTGACCAAGTTCCAAGCTTCTGTGAGATATGCTCCCTCCATTACAACTCTCGCCAACGTCAGGCAAAGGGAGAATGAAAGCTTGACGTCGTACTTTAAAAGGTTCAATGCTGAATCTACCAGCGTAAGAGCGGCATCAGACGGAGCCTTGAAAAGCTTTTATGATAGCAGGGCTAAGGGTTGGTTCGGATTTCTAGAAGCACTTACATAGAAAAGACCCAGCCACTTTGGCGAATGTCTTTGCTTTGGTAGAATTGTTTAAAGCCATAGAGCAATCTCTGACAGAGGTACAACCGACAGCGCAGGTAAGTCAAAGAAACAAAGCAAGGAAGAAAGATAGATCTCCAAGCCCAAGGTACAGAAGGAGTAGTCGAAGCCCAAACCGAGTGAATGCCACAACCACGAGGAGGGAATGGAGTCCTCCCTCAAACTATGACTACAGAACAAGCCAGTATACGCCTTTGGCCGCGTCTATTGAGCATATCTTTGAGGTGAACAAAAACAGAGGGATGTTTAGAAAACCTGAGGCTCTACCATCCTGGAAAAGTAAAGACAAGAAAAAGTATTGCGAATACCATGAGTCGTCCGGACATAACACAATGAGTGTCGACAACTAAAAGATGAGATCGACGCACTTATCAAGGAAGGATATCTTGGCGAATGGGTGGTTAAGGAAGTAAGGAGGCATAAGGATAGCACTGACAGAGTAAAGAAAGAAGGAGGGTGAGCCTCACGGGGATCGAACAATGAAACTCTGGAAGAAAATAAGTTCATCAGGGATGGCAGTATCCGAACAATCTAGGGGGAGATCCTGGGATGGAATGTAGCAATAGGGAATTGGAAAGATATGCCAGGGAAGCCCAGTTCAGACCTCTCATAGACATTCATAGGGTGGACACTCGACCACCCAAAGTGTTCAAGGGTGAATCCATGGATATCACCTTCAGAGAAGTAGATGCCCGGTGGGTACATCACCCTCACAATGACGCGCTGGTCATCTCCATCCATATCGGAACAAAAAATATCCATAGGGCCTTCGTAGATATTGGAAGCTCGACAAACATCCTCTACTACGACACCTTTAGAAATATAGGGCTACCTGATCGGGATATGTCGGGGGAAGATTCGTGGGTCTATGGTTTCTCTGGCGCGGGAGTTAGAGTTATGGGATCAATTCAATTGCCATATACTTTGGGGGAAAGTCCTTTGTCCATGACAAAGATGCTCGAGTTTAAGGTTTTGAATCAAGAGTCATCCCACAACGTGCTGTTAGGACGGCCTTTTCTTCGGGAGATGAGGGTCATTACTTCGATCCACCACCTTACCATTAAGTTTCCAACCCCAAATGGTGTGGGAAGTATAAAGGGCTTTCAGTATGACTCTCGGGAATGCTACAGGCAAGCTATGAGGGCTTTAGGAAGGACTTCCACAGTGAAGATGCATCAGATGATGATCGAGAAAGGAGCATCGAACAACCAATCGAGGAAATCCGAGTCCATTACTATATCGAGCAAGGGGACGAGCGCCTCTCTGAACTGCCTCCAACATTGTTGTTCTTGGAAGACACAATCAGAATTGAAATGTTGGAAGAAGAGGAACCCCCATATATCATAATCCAAGCAGATGTCAATGGGGAATGGATCGAAGGAAGATTTAACTTCTTGCAAAGTCTCGGATAGGATGTGCATAAGGTAGATGCCCCTCTCCCTTAGGGCGCGCCCTTATCCTCTAAAAATTTAAAGGAAGTTGATGCCCCTGTGATACAGGGCGCGCCTTCCGAAGAAGTTGATGCTCCTCTCCAAGGGGGATGCGCCATCTCTGAGAATCGTGATCCACCCGACCTACATTCACGAATACCAATGCCAACGGAAAAGATGGGGCCAGCGGAAGACACAATTGAAATCCCTGTTGATGAAAAAGATCCAAGTAAGGTTTTGAGAATTGGATCTCAGTTGGCGCTAAGATTGAAAGAGGGTCTTTCAATCTTTCTCTTGGCGAACCTCGATGTATTTGTGTGGAACCATTCTGATATAGTGTGAATCGACTCAGAAGTGATGTGCCACCGTTTGAACATCGATCCCAAACATAAAGGGGTTCAACAAAAGCGCAGGGCCGTAAGCGGAGAGAAGGCTATAGCCTTGGTAGAAGAAGTGGATAGGCTCTTGGACGTCGGACTGATTCGGGAGTCCTTTTACTCGGAATGGTTGGCCAATCCAGTGTTAGTAAAAAAGCCCAATGGCAAATGAAGAACATGTGTGGATTTCACCAATCTGAATAAAGCATGTCCAAAGGATAGCTTTCCTTTGCCAAGAATCGACCAGTTGGTCGACGCCACGGCAGGACATGCCTTGCTCAGTTTCATGGATGCATACTCCGGATATAAGCAAATTCCCATGTATGGGCCTGACCAGGAGCACACCTCTTTTATCACTAATAGAGGACTCTATTGCTATATTGGGATGTCGTTTGGTCTGATCAACACCGGAGCCACTTATCAAAGATTGGTAAACAAAATGTTTAAGAGGCAGATTGGGAAGACGATGGAGGTATACGTGGATGATATGCGTGTAAAATCTAAGAGGGCGGAAGATCACATCACAGACTTAGCTGAGATGTTCCATATTCTGAGAAAATATAGGATGAAGCTGAACCCTCAGAAGTCTGTGTTTGGCGTGGAATCAGGAAAATTCTTGGGATTCATGGTTAACCACTGAGGAATTGAGGAGAACCCGACAAAAATAAGGCTCTAATGGACATGAAATCTCCCTCCAGCATGAAGCAAGTATAGAGTCTGACGGGAAGGATTGCAGTTTTAAATCGAATTGTCTCAAAGTCATCAGATAGGTGCAGAGAATTCTTAAAGACAATCAAAGGAATGGAGAAGGATTTTGTGTGGACCTCAGATTGTGAAAAGGATTTTCTAAAAATTAAAGAACAGTTGGGGAATCATCCGATGTTGGCCAAGCCAGAGAAGGAGAAATGTTGATTCTTTACTTGGCGGTCTCAGAATACTCCATTAGCGCGGTATTGGTAAAAGAGGAAGCAAGCCATCAATGGCCCATGTACTATATGAGCAAAAGGCTGCTGGATTTAGAAACCAAATATACCAACATGGAAAAATTGGTATACACTCTTTCTTGCGACGTGAAAGTTAAGACCATATTTCCAAGCTCATCGGATAGAGGTCCACCGCTTATCCGCTCCGGCATATTCTGCATAAACCAGAATCATCGGGAAGGATGTTGAAATGGGTAATAGAGCTGGGACAATTCGATTTAGAATATTTCCCCCGCACAGCGATTAAGGGACAGGCACTGGCCGATTTCATACTTGAGTTTGACTCTGAGGTAGATTGTAAGGCTATAGTATTGGCAGAGCCTTCCTCATAAGGAAATCCTCCTGTTGATGAAAGGAAAGAATTGCCACACCCGTGGTGGATCTTGCATGTCGATGGGGCTGTGAATAATAATGGAGCAGGCGTCGGGATTTTCTTAGTCACCCCGGAAGGACATCATTTAATGAGCGCCATCCATTTCAAATTTTATGTCACCAGCAATGATGCTGAATATGAGACCTTGATCAAAGGTCTGAAAATAGCCCTAGAAGTGGGGGTTGTAAATTTGATAGCTCAGAGTGACTCTGAGTTAGTTGTAAATTAAGTCAACGGAGGTTTCCAAGCCCAGGGCCCCCGTACAGAGTTATATATGAAATGTGCGCAGCGTCTATTGGAAACATTTGGAAGTGTTAGGCTAGAGGGTGTTCCAAGGGAGGAAAATAGTAATGCGGATGCTTTGGCAAAGATGGGGTCGCAAATGGATAGCATCCAACTTGGACAAATTCCTTTGAGAATCCAAGAGATACCAAGTGTTCCAGAGGTAGAAGTGTTCCAGACACGGGAAAGCCCGCTAGAGAATTGGATGACCCCCATTCATAACTATATTCGAACAGGAGCTTTTCCAGAAGATAAGTTACAGGCTCGACGTCTTCGTTAGCAAGCTGCTAAGTATGTTGAACATGATGGGGTGTTATACAAGAGAGGATTTAACCAACCACTGTTATGCTACATGGACATAGAAGAAGGAAATTATATCCTCAGGGAGGTACACGAAGGAATTTGTGGAAATCACTCGGGGGGTGGTTCATTGGAATTAAAAGTCCTCAGACAAGGATATTACTGGCCAACTATGAAAGAAGATGCCTTCAAATTTGTCCGGGCTTGTGATCGTTGCCAGTGTTTCGCCAATTATTCCAATGCCCCGGCAACGTCTATTACTTCATTGGCAAGTCCTTGGCCTTTCACCATGTGGGGAATCGATCTCATTGGAGAGTTGCCCAAAGCAAAGGGAGGGGTGTAAAATACGCCGTGGTGGCTGTGGATTACTTTACTAAATGGGTGGAAGTCATGCCACTGGTCACAATCACGGAAAAAAGATAAAGGGCTTCGTTTTCAACTCCATAGTCTGCAGGTTTGGTATTCCATACAAATCTCATCTCAGATAATGGGAAGCAGTTTGACAGTAAAGAGCTAAGAAAGCTTTGTGAAGACTTGAACATCAGGAAAGATTTTGCCGCAGTCTATCACCCACAAAGCAATGGTCAGAGAGAAGCCATAAATAAAATCATAAAGCATACTTTGAAAGCTAAGTTGGAAGAAAAGAAGGAAGATTGGCCAGAGGAGATGCCCATAGTCCTTTGGTCTTACAACACAACTCCAAGATCGACCACAGGAGAAACCCCATTTTTACTGACTTACGGGTATGAGGCTATGGTTCCCGTGGAGGTAGGAGCCGGATCCCTATGAAGAGATTTGTTTATTAAAGAAGATGCAGAAGTTAACCAGAGGCTCCACTTGGACTTGCTACATGAAGCCCAAACGAACTCTCAATTAAAGCTTGCTACATACCAGCAGAGAATCGCGAGGTACTTTAATAAGAGGGTAAAATCCGTGCCATTCAAGGTAGGGGATCTCGTGTTATGAAAGGTCATGCCAAACACCAAAATAGCTCAGCATGGAGTGCTTGGAGCTAATTGGGAGGGACCGTACAAGGTCAGGGCTATACTTTGGAAGGGAACCTATCGCCTGGAAGATTTGGATGGCAAACTTATTCCCCGAGCTTGGAATGCGGAACATTGACGGAAGTATTATCAGTAGGGTGTGGCTTTGTCCTCCTCATTTCTATGATTAATTCCTATATAATATACTAGTAGCAAATAAATTCCTCCTAGCCTAGGGGGTAGTATACATGACTACGAACCTTGGAACTAGCAGAAGGATAAAATTTTCAAATAATTTCCCCACAGAGCGTAGTAGCCATGAGACTGGTGTAATTTGTACACTAGAGCGCATTATCAATAAAAGAAAGAAGTTGCTTCAAATTGCTTTGTTTGCTTGGCATATAAAACTTTCAGACAAAGTTCCTTCATAATAAAGAATTCCTATGAGTGATACACCAACAAAATATATCCATGCTATGATATGGCAGCAGAATTCCAACATTATACTAAGGAATACAACATCTAAATGCTAAAGGGCGTGCCATATAGTAAGGCACGCCATAACGATTTGACTTTAAAGAAGATTTATGTTCTAAAAATATAAACATGATATAAGAGCGCGCCATTATGGAAGGACACACCTCATGTTTCTATATGATAGAAGTGTATAATGGTTTGAGAGAGAATCAAAAATAGAAAACTATATAAAATTAAGGCGTGCCCTAAGTGGTTGAGGCGCCTTAATAGATTTTATATGCATGTTAAAAGAATGCAGAAGTTAAAGAGTAAAAAAATAGTGTCGTACAACTTTGCACAGCATCAAAAGAGGGCTGGCTCCTCAATGTATTAAGAAACTTAGTTCAGATAAGAAAAGATAACAAATTAGGGCGCACCTTGATTTTCACTAGTTGGAGGAATGCATTGGAGAGGGATTGATGGGTCAGCTCCAGGCGCGTCCTTCTCAGGCTCGTCTACAGGCACGCCCTCAGCTTCCTCTAAGCCAACCTCTACCCTTTTTTCTCGAATTTCCTTGGAGAAATCCCTCTTGAATTCAGCTATTTCAGTTACGGTCTCTTCACCAAACTTCTCAAAAGTGTACTCAGGATCATTCACCACGAATCCAATCCTGTAAAAATGAAAACCATTGGCGAAAACATCATCTGTTATGATCATCATCTCCTCTAACCAACTATTCCTCTCTTGATCCTCAAGGTATTCAATCCTTGCCTTGGCCTCAGCTAACTCGACATGAAGAGATTCTGACTTTGTGTTGGCAATCTCCGGCAAAGAGGATGAATTTGCAACTTCACCCTTGAGGAAAGCTATCTCAGAATCCTTGGCGTTGATATCCTTGGTATGAAGAAAGTCTTTATCCTTCAGAGTGTTCTTAAGAATGTTGTTATCCCTTTGAAGTCTTTCAAGGCGCTCCTTCTCCTCCAACAGCTTGTCCACCACTAGGTTGGAATGAATAAATAACTGGCAAGATGCCTTAATAGAAGCTCTAGTGGCGTCCTCCAAGCTCATGGCCTGCCATTTCTCCACTTCTTCATTTGAAACATGAAGAGAGCCAATGGGGCCAATATAATTCAAAGCTACAAAGGATCCGGAGGGCGCGCCGTCAATCCTTGGCCTTTTTGGCACGACTTGCCTTTCGGTCAGATCAATTACCGACTTTTTTGGAACAGGGGTAGTTTGAAGGACAGGGGTAGGAGCAGGAATAGAAGTTGGAACCTTAGGAGTATCTCTCTTTGGCTTCGGCTTAGGCTTGTCACCGGGACGAGCCCCGAAGGATTTTGGGATCTTTGGAGGAGCCATTTCTGCACAAGGAATATGACAACTTTAAAAAAGAAAATAGTAACGGCGACTAGGCGCGCCTTAATAAAGCTGCTAATAGGAGACTTGAAAAAATGCAACGGACAGAGATACAAAAATAAAAGCAAGGACTAAATGAATGGTATAGAATTCTTAAAATATAAACAAGGACCACATGGAAGGAACTAAGGCGCGTCCTAAATAAGAGATATCGAATTAATAAGTTAAGAAATAGGGTATGCAATGTTGTAGCTAGCATTTGCTGTTAAAAGCAAGGGGCGTACCCATAGTGGAGGATGCACCATAAAGATCTAAGATAACCAAACATGAGGGAATTTCATCTTGAAAAGAGCTGTATTCCACTTCCTCGTCCTCTTCATCACCATCATCATCACTATTAAGGTCCACAACACGAGAAACTGGGACACCTTTTCTAAATTTTACAAATTTACGCCTCACTCCAACTTGGTCAGAGAGGATTCCCACACGCATCAGATTTGTCCTAGTGACCAATGTCTTCAGATTCCATCTTTCGGCGGCTACTCTAAGGATGGCCTCTGCTCGTTTTTTGGGCTCGCCCTCAAGTGTCTTCGCCACTGGCTCGTCTGGATAAATATGATTTATGAGGAATAATAAGTAAATACTAACTATGAAAAAGAAAACTAAGAAGGCGCGCCCTTACTTGGAGATGTGTTGAATCTGTTTCTTAATCTGGGCACATCATATAGATAGAAAAAATTCTCCTTCCAGCCTTTCTCATGGCTAAGCTTTCCTGAAGAGAAGCCTTTCTTATTATGCTGCTTGTCTGCGACCAGATAAAAATATCCATGGTCGGACTTCCTTAGGCTAAAAAAATGGCTAACCTCATCCATCGAGGCTTGAGGGAAGCCCAAATTCGTGTAGAGAATGAATACGGCGAGGACGAATTTATAGTTGTTAGGAGAAAGTTGGAGAGGAGCCATGTCGTAAAGTTCGATCACCTCCCTAAGATAGGGGTGTAAGGGCGCACCCACACCTAGTGAAACCAGCTTAGGGATGGTGACCATTCTAGGAATCCTGAAATTTCTTCCATAGCTGAAAATATGGGGGCGCATCATGCTTAGAGGGCGCGCCCATATGCCTTCCATGTTATAAAACTCCACGAGCCATTCTAGTTGCTCATCAGAACAAGCTGAGGGTAGGCCCACACAAAAAAGCTTCCCGTGCTCTTTCCTAAAATGTTTCTTCACGGCTTCACTACATGGCTCATACTCATCCCAATCAAAATCTAACTCACTGTCAGAGACTTCCCAGTGCTGGAAAGGAATTGGAGAAGGTTCAGGAGATGTGGAAAACTGAAGAGAGTCCTCATCAAAGAAATTCAATTCGTCACGAAGGGGCGATATATTCTCTTCGGGCGCGCCCTCAGGAATGGGAGAAGCAGGCGCGTCATGTGGTTGTTGTGGAGAGAGGCTTGGAGAAACAGCCCTGTAGGAGACTTTGGATGGCCCTGCACCAACGTTGACACCAATTTCAACGCCCCTATACCTATCCGCGTTCAAACTTTCCAGCCAGTCATCATCATCTAGATTTGTACTAATAGGGACTGGAGATCTTTCTTTTTGGATTAGCTTTTGCTTACCCCTTATCTGATTTAGAGGAACGTGGTCTTGAGAGTCGGATGATGAATTTGCCATTATATCGCTAACTTTAAAATCCTGAATAAGGCGCGCCTCTTGCTCCAAAAAATGGGGAGTTCTATGCGCGTCTGGGAAGCCTGGTTCGAAAGAGATAGGTGGAGGAGAGTAGATCCCTAACTTAGTGCAAAAATATTTGAAGGGATAAAAGGGGGAGGACGCGCCCTCGTCTTCCAGCTGTCAAGAAAATCAAAGAAATATTGAGGGCGCGCCCAATTCGAAAGGATGGGAGAATAAAAATATTAAAGAAACATACAAGTGGTGGAAGGCGTAAGAAAATGGTGTGTTCATGTATTAGTAGTAACGTGTTTTAATCATCTTAAGGCATGTCCTATACTGGGAGGGTGCATCCTAGAAGGATGGAGCCTATTATGATAGAAGAAGTTATTTAATTAAGGCGCGCTTTATCAAGAAACAAGGTGTATCTTGAGTTATGTTTTTTATTTTTCTTAGGAGAAAGAATTAAAAGGCACACCCTAAATGGTTGAACTCTAAAGACGAATATGGTTAAGGGATGATGACAGTTAAGATTCTTAAAAACACATATTTGAAATTCAAAATCCTAAAATTTAGGATCTAAATTGCCGAATCTAAATACATATAATATATATGCATATATATACACAAAAATTGACATGTTCAAGAACAAGAAGATGAACAGACAATATGGCATGCAATGTGATTTTCTCGACGGAATTCAAAAATACGAGAAGTTTTACATACCTTTTCAGTTTGGGACAAGATTTATTGGAAAAAGCTTGGGAAATGGTGACCGAGAGAGAGGATTTCGAGCAAAATAGTACCACCGGAGTTGAAGCTTTTGGAGAGAAAGAGAAAGTAAAAAAAAAGAGGGAGATAGTAAAGGTTAAAAAAGAAAGTGACTGATTGTGACTGATATTTATAGCTAAAAAATGATAATTGTCAAAATCAATCATGTCAATCACGATTCCCGAAAAACAGGGGAAACCGTTTCGAATCATGTCAAATTCTGGGATGCGCCCTCTTGAAGGCGCGCCTCTTATGATTACTACAGTAACTGAAAATTCAGAATATAAAAATTTTTGGAACTTTAAAAAGGCACGCCCTGTTTAGGGGGCGCCCAGTAAAATAACATTGGAAAGTATGTTTATACACATTTAATAAGGATGAGAAAAAATTCCAATCCCATTTTTAATGTGATATGGAATTTGGGGGGTAGTTTTTATGCCCAAAA
This sequence comes from Apium graveolens, assembly GCF_009905375.1. Lineage (NCBI taxonomy): Eukaryota > Viridiplantae > Streptophyta > Magnoliopsida > Apiales > Apiaceae > Apium > Apium graveolens. The sequence continues at coordinate 73,472,417 of NC_133656.1, read as the reverse complement.
ATTGGTATAAACAATATTCAGATTAAGATTGATAAAATAGTCAAAATTGAGGAAGAGATGCCTAAAATAAGGACCAAAAATAGTTAATATGTTTTATGGAAGGAAAGTAGGCGCGCCCTGTGTGTATGAAGGGCGTGCCCTATATTTTGATGAAGAGGTTACTGTCAAATAGACCCCATGTATAAGGGGGCGCCCTCAGCATGATGAGGAGGCGCACCCAATTACTAAGGAAAGGGTAAGGAATTCCCTAATTGAATCATTTCCTATGGTGAGCCTTAGGGCGCGCCCTGAATAAGTAGGAAAATCTTTGGAAGACTTCAACATGGTTGCTTGGCCGGGTCCTTTGGAAGATTCAAGGAAGATGAAGATCCTTATTACTAATCTATTTGATGCAGGTACTCTATTGAAGAACTCCTTCCTGTAGCATATCTACAGAAAAGGTGGTGTCCGTGGTCAGAGACCTCCAGGGGTATGCCTGGACTGAAGGCCTCCTCCTGCAGTCAATGAGTGTCCTCATTGGGGATGTGGGGTGAAATCTGGTGTGTGCTTTGGGAGCTCTGTCTCTGTAGTCAACGAGTGTCCTTCTTGGGAGACTTCGAAGTATCCTGCACTTTGCACCCAAAAGCTTGGGATCACTTGTCCTGTAATCTCGTAGGGGCTCCTTATCGGGGGGCAAGAATGCGTCTAACATTTGGGGTGAACCACGACTATACCTGCGTCCACGGACTAGAGAAATAGCTGGTAGCGGAGGGTTATCCTTGGCCAGGGAGATGCCTTATCAGTGAAGTCTCGAAGCCGCGGATGAGCCTTGGGCCTTTGTGGTTGGGCCTCATCGGCGGACATTCCGAAACTAGTAAAAGACGGTTTCCAATGGGTTTCCCATTGGGCCTCGGGATAAGAGATCTAAGCCCATTAGGTTTCTTGTTCCCCAAGAACTATGTTGGCTTGATTCCCTTTAAATAGGGATACGTAGGCAAATTACAAGCGGTAAGAAGTGAGAGCGCAAAGGATCCACTACTCACCCTAAGCAATCTCAGGAACCAATAACCACCACCACCAAACACTGTTCATCGAATCCACCGATTATTGTTCACATTTCCGACGAAGAACCCCGTCACAGATCTTGTTTCCATCCACGAACCTCAAACTTTGTTGCTCCCAAATTCCTCCTTCAACAAGTTCCAATTCTCAAAGTTAATGTGTACCCAATCTGGAAATTGAAGATGGCTATGTGTCTGGAGGCTACAGAACCGGAATATCTAAACATGATTTATGATGGTGCAAAAATGCCCAAAAAAATTGTTTTTGCTATCCCTGGTGAGACTGAAAAGAAGGTTGACAAAGAAAAGAAGGAATATACTCCTGAAGATCTAACATCAATTCTAAAAGATGCTAAGGTGAGAAATCTGCTTCATAGCAGTCTTGATAATGTTATGTCCAATAGGGTGGTTGGATATAAAACATCAAAGAAGATATGAGACACTTTGGAGGTTAAGTGTCAACGACACCACTTCTATAAAAAAGAACAGAAAAATAATATTCACACAGGAGTATGAGCATTTTTGACTCAAAAGCTGATGAGTCATTGGCTGAGATCTATGACAGGTTTTAGAAATTGCTGAATGATTTGTCACTTGTTGACAAAGAATATGATCCAGAAAATTCAAACATGAAGTTTCTTCTTGCACTTCCTGAAAAGTGGGATTTGAAGGTCACATTCACAAGAGATAATTATGATCTTGATGATACATCTTTGGATGAGATTTATGGAATGCTCAAGATTCGTGAACTGGAGATGGAGCAAAGGAGCAAAAGGAAAGGGTCAAGGATAAGACATGTTTCACTCGGAATTGAAGAAAAAACAAGAGAAAAAGCTATAAGAAAGGGTCATTCAAAAGGAATGGCCATGATTGTAGAGTCGGATACTGAGTCATCAAATACTAATGAAGACTCAAACTCTGATATCTCTACAGACTCTGTGAGTGATCATGGTGATGATGAAAAGATCTTGCAGATGGCTGCTTCGATGGTAAAAAGCTTCAAGAAGATGGCTTACAAAAAGTTCAAGAAAGAAAAGAGATTTTTCAGAAGAGGCTTTGGTTCTTCAAACTCTGATAAGAAGAACTACAAGAAATATGATGAAAATGAGTCCAAATCTGGAAAGATTGACAAGTCCACAAAAAAGGTGTTACAATTATATTAAAGTTGGACATTTTGCAGCTGACTGTGGGATGCCAAAAGCAGAAAGGAAGTAAGCCTTGATTACTCAAAAAAAACTGGGATGATACATCAGAATCTTTTGAGGGTGTCAACTATGCTCCCATAGCAAATGCTGATAGGGAATTTGAGGCCCCTTAGACTAAGGTACCTCAAACAAATCTAGCTTTTGATACTGATAATATATGCGAGTTAAGGTTATTTCTTAAGACTTTACATGTTAGCTATAGGGATCAAACACTTGTAAATAATGGGTTCAGAATTGAAAATTCTAACTTAAAGAAAAGAAATGATCACCTGGAAGCTGAGTTAATTTTTATGAAAGAAATTCAAAAAGATAGATTTGATGATGTTTATGTTAAAGATAAATTATAAAAAAGACATGCTTATCTTGAAAAGGAATTAGATAACGAGGGGGAGAGAGAGATAATCAAGCTTTGGACTAGTTCAGGAAAATCAACTCAGGGAATAATTGAATGTGGTTGTTAGGGATCAGGACTAGGTTATGCAGATAAATCTAGAACTGAAAAAGTCAAGAAAAATGAATCAGAGCATATCAAACCAGTAAATACTGATAAAATAACTAAAAAGATTACGTCTAAGTTAACACATGTTATGTTTAACTTAAATACCGATGAACCCATATCAATTAATGAGAAAGGTTCTATATCAGCATCCAAGTTAAACTTAAATACTTATATTTGTGAACAGATTAATACTAAATTAGTAAATATTGGTTTAATGACTCAAAAGCAGCTTAAGCACAAACTGAAAGAAATTAAAATGAAGAACACGGAAAAACAACCTAGGAAAAATTAAAATGGCAAAGTAGGTGTTATAAAGGAGAACAAGTACAGACCTATACCTAATGCACCTAAAACTGCTTGTTTAAACTATGGTAGTACTAATCATCTTGTTATTGCTTGCAAGAAGATTAAGGGAATAAACAATGTTCCTCCTTAATCAGAGTTTAGGAACAGAACATTCAGATATAGACCACAACATCCTTGTTTTCATTGTGGTAGTACAGTTAGATATAGGTGAGTAACTAAAGTAAGAGAGTTTATAAAATTAATTAGACGCATATTTTTAATATAATTAAGATAACTATTTTTATATATTTATATATATCTATATATCTTAATTTATGTTATCATTCTCAGTAACTAAAAACTTTTTATTGTTTTAATTATGAATATAATAGAATTTTATAATAACATAATTTTTTTGAAAATTTAGAAAATTAGGATACAATTTTATATATATATCATTTCAACAAATAATTAAAAAAATAAATTATATATCATTTTTATTATTTTTTCCAATTTGTATCTTTATCAAACACTTTTAATTGTAATTTTCATATTTATAATATTTTTTATATATTTAAGTGTGATTTTTCTAAAGATATGTGATTTTCAGTTTAACATTATTTAAAATGACTTATATTTTTAATTTTTTATGATATTTAAACGACGAGGTGTTGCCGTGAGGTGACGCCGAGTATGTTAAACTAATTTTTTAGATAAATATTTTATATACATTTATTTATACGATTAGACTAGCAAACAAAAATTATACATATTATTAACAAAATATTTTAACTCCTTTATTATTTAATCTGAAATTTTTGGAGTAAATTTTGAATTATAATTTCAATTTGTTTTTGCAGAGCTATGGTTTCCAGTTTAACAATGTTTGAAATAATTTATATTTTGTAGTTAAGTTTTTAAATTTTATGATAATTAAACAACGAGGAGTCACCTTAATATTAAACTAAATTTGTATATAAAAGTTTTATATGTATTTATGCGATTAGATATTTTATTTTCATTTAAGCTCATTACCTACAATGCTTTTAATTCCACCTAGACTATTTTCCGTGTACTTGCCTAGCAGCGTCAGCAATACCTATATTAACACATAAACAAATGATTCAATATTCTATTCAACTATCATATATCAATTTTTTTCTTAAATTTCAATTAAAAAACTTACCATATGTCCATGCTTATTGCTCAATTGTGCAAAACTTTAGAAAATGATCTTCTTACATTTTTTCCTTGCGTTTTATTTTCAATTACCGGTGTTAGTTTATAAATAAGTTCTTATTTAAACGATTATGATTATATTTAAGTACTCATAAATATAAAATAAAATAATTATTATTTGATTACTTACAAATTGTATAACTTGCTTTTTGAACACACAAATGAGGACAATGGTGGACCATAGTTCCTCCAAATTGAATCTGATAACACCTCCACTAGAAAGATCCATTTCCTTGACAAAAGTTTTCCAATCACTTACAAATTTACATGTATCTTCATTCCATTGCAGCTGATTTCCCACCATAAATTATGATATATCATCTATAGCTATATATGTTTACCATATCCAGTCAAATCAAGAAACAAACAAAAATCATATATTCGACTTGAATTCAACTTAAACCAATCCAATATTTAAAAATATGTTAGCCTATTGCACATTAATATGTGATTTGTTTTTAAAAATAGTGATTTTCAATGATAAGCAAATATGTGCCTATTGGAAATATGTCATTATATAAACCCTAAGTAACAAACAGTTATAATTCAAGAATAGAATATTGAATTTTCCTCCATCCACATCTTCTGAGTTTACGGTGAATGACAGTTGTACCCGTACAATGAAGACTCAGACTTGATGATTCTGTTTTTTTGATGAACAAAGTAAAAAATTCATTAAAACATTAAATCCCAGCCGGGACAAATCCCCAAACTGTCAACTACAACCCGATTGTGAAATAAAAATCGAGCTAACCAAATAGTTGTTTTGTTTTCAGATTATTTAACACATAAAATATTCAAATTCTTTAAACTAAAATGTATTACAATGACATCTTGAGTAATTCAACCTACATCAATTCCAAAACCAGTAATGACACAATTGACCTTCACATAAGCACCATCTGCAGCTCAATATTCGGAACTATCAATTATATCAACTGATATTAGAGCAACAAATGCCCCTAAAATACGAACACTTTTTTGTTTTGAAAGGTGAGCTTTTGCGATATCCACCATCGTCCCAGATCTGATACAAGCCTTACAGATCTCCAAAAATGTCATATAAATCTTTCTCAGAGCAACTACCCAAATGGCCAATAAAAGGCAGAAGAACATCACGACATAAAATACTAACATCCCAAAAAGATGAGCACGACTAACAATTTTGATAACAAGGTGCTCGAAAAGACCTCACCTGAAAAGGATTAGATCTTAGTTTTATTGAAAAAATGATAAATAAATAAAAGAGAAGATGAGAGAGCGAAAGAGGGCTTGATTGATTGATGGATGAAGGTTGAAGAATGGAGAAGTGGTGGGTAGAACTCTAATTTTGGGGGTTGACTCTCAAAATCCAAGAGTAAAATTTTTCTTGATGATTATGTTTAAGTCTAAACAAAATTACCCCTTTTGTTAATATTCTCCGTAACAAGACCAAAATTACAGGTAAAAGAAAAAGTTCAAATATAGTTTAATAATAAACATGTTTCTTATTTTTATTCACAATACAGGGACCCAAATATATAGTTTATAACAATAAGTCCAAATATAGTCAAATAAGATATATGTTTTTTAAAAATATTTATATTATATTATGTGATTAAATTATCAAAATTATATTTTGGTTCTAAAAAACCCAAAATATAGTAAAAAAAATTATTTTAATTTTAAATTTGAAACAATGTATTTGATAAGAATTTTTTTCTTAAAGGAATAACGCAATACCAACATATACTTGTTAACACATCTAAATGTAAAAAAAACAAAACAACTTCGAGCCAGGCATAACAAATTTAATTAAAGGAATAACGCAATACCAACGTATACATTTTAACACATCTAAATGTAAAATAACTAAACAACTTCGAGTCAGGCATAACAAATTTAACACGTTACGCTCCTATTTTAATATTAGATAAATTGATTATTTTTTGATATGCTAACATATATAATACATAATTTTTAAATTAAAAAATATTTACAAAATTAAAAAAAACTAAAGTGTGCGTAACGCATGCAAAAATACATAGTATATTAAAGAAAACAAATTTAAATTTAAATTTAAATTAAATTTATAATATATCATTTTAGGCCACTGCCTAATATATTCAAACTTCTAACTAAAAGAGAAATCTTGCAACACAAATCATCTTATTATAACTCTATGTGTTTTGGTTGTATATATGTACAAAATAAATCTGTAGGTCCCTGAACGAAACATTAATTCTTTAAGTAGTACCTTCCCCGATCATCTCTAATATCCAAGGGCTTCCAGTGCTCGATCGATAGGTAGAAGCATAATGGTAAAATGCTGATTGATCTTGTCCATATACAAGTGCCACTACCAGTACATTACATTTAAGTGCTACTAATAAGACTTTGGTTTTTCCTTTAACAACCAAAGCAAGAAGAAAAACACTCCTGTTACATTACATATGCAGGATACACATCTTTAATTCTATCAACCCTTTGCAAGTTGGCATGAACATATATTGTTAGATATATTTGAGATGTCATGTTGTTAGGAATATATGTGCATTAGTTTGATGATATGTTTAACAAAACACTTAAGTAGAAACTAGTGTTTGTAGCCTCAACGGATAAGACCACTTTGGCTATCCGTTGATGGTGTAGCTTTACTTAGAAATAAGTCTAGTGTTGTAGCACATTTCAGTCTCTGAATTTGAGATATAATTCTTAAATGTTGAGGGAAATTATAAGTCATGTTGACTACTAAAGGATATGCAGATAGGAAGGCCAATTGTAAATATTTCATGCCTTGTAATTTTGTATAAATGAAATGGTGTCAACGGATAACTTAAAGACCTTCAACGGATGAGAAACAAAGCTTCAACGGATGTCTCTAAAGCTTCAACGGATAACATCCTTCAACGGATGAGTGCATCAACGGATAGAGCTTCAACTGCTAACACATCAACGGATAAAGCCATCAACGGATGAAGGCTTCAACGGATGTTCTGTTAAATAGCAGTTGACAAGTGGTAGTTGTACCTACAAACAGAGGCACATGGGTTGACAGAGACAACTGAGATGTGGTAGCCTATTTCAGAAACATCAGAAAAAGTAGCCGTTCTACTCTAGTATAAAGAGGCAATAGTCAACAATACACTGGAGTAAAATGGAGAAGAAACAAGTGGAGAACTTATTTTATTATTGTATTTTTTATCTTTGTCTTCACTTGTAAACTTGGTGTTATATAAACCAAGTAGCAGCTAGTAATTAGAAGAGAATTTTTCCAGAGCTGTTTAGAAAAATCTTGAGAAAAATTATCTAGTTTGTACTAGGATGCAGCTGTGATCAACTTCTTAAATCACAGATTTTCTGAAATACCATCTCTGGTGGAACAACAAATCCACCAGAAAAGTTTTTAAGGTCTGTTGTGTTCTGTACTTTTGTGCTTGAATATATATCTGTCTGTATTAGCTTAAAGCAATTCACACACTTGTTTATCTTAAACACACAGCCTTTGAAACTGCTCAAAACTTGAAAAAGTTTTGAGATTTACATTCAACCCCCCTTCTGTAAATCTCATTGTTAGTTCACTAGGAATAACAATTGGTATCAGAGCCTGCTCTTGACACACAAAGAGTTTAAAGTTCTTGGAAACTAACAAAGATGAGTAAGAAGGATATTGGAGTAAAAATCCCAGTTCTTGACAAAGACAGTTATCACCATTGGAAGGTGAAAATGCACCTTCATCTACTCTCCCAAGATGAAGGTTATGTAAACTGCATTGAGAATGGTCCTCACATTCCCCACAAAGTAGCCACAGTTGCTACAACCACAATTGTTGTTGGTCAATCCATTCCAAAACCTAGAGCAGAATGGACAATGGAAGACACAGAAGAAGTCCACAAGGATAAGAAGGCTATGAACATTTTGTTTAATGGTCTTGACAAGGATATGTTTGATAATGTGATAAATTGCACAACTGCCAAAGAGGTTTGGGACACAGTTCAGCTACTGTGTGAAGGTACAGAACAAGTAAAAGAAAACAAAATGCAGCTTCTCATTCAACAGTATGAGTATTTTCATTTTGAAGAAAATGAATCTTTAAATGACACATTCAATAGATTCCAAAAGCTGTTGAATGGACTGAAGCTGTATGGTAGAGTGTACCAGGTGAAGGATTCAAATCTTAAATTTTTAAGATCCTTGCCAAAGGAATGGAAACCCATGACTGTCTCCTTGAGAAACTCTCAAGATTATAAGGACTTCACTCTTGAAAGATTATATGGAATCTTGAAGACTTATGAACTAGAGCTGGAACAGGATGAGGTATTGGAGAAGGGAAGAAAGAAAGGAGGTTCAGTTGCCTTGGTAGCTGAAAATGAGAAAGAATGCAGACAAGAAACTGTGAGATCAACATTAAACTCCAAAGATGGCACAAGCAAATCAGAATCAAGCAAAGGGAAGGAGCAAGTTGCTGAGAATGAAGACAACTCCAGCCAAGATGACTCTGATGGTATTGATGAGCATCTTGCATTTCTGTCTAGAAGATTTGCAAAGATGAAATTTAAGAAAAACACTAGAGCCACTAAACCTCATAAGAACATGGTGGACAAATCCAAGTTCAAGTGTTTCAATTATGGTATAAGTGGACACTTTGCAAGTGAGTGCAGAAAGCCAACTACTGAAAAGAAGAAATTTGACCAAGTAGATTACAAAAAGAAATATTTTGATCTGCTCAAGCAAAAGGAGAAGGCTTTCATAACTTAAGAAAAAGACTGGGCAGCTGATGGAGAAGAAGAGGATGAAGATGTGGAATATGTCAACTTGGCTCTCATGGCTGATTCTGAGGAAAATGAAGTTAGTTCATCAAGCAACCAGGTAATCACTACTGATTTAACACAGCTTACTAAAGAAGAGTGCAATGATGCTTTTAATGACATGTCTACTGAATTGTATCACTTGCGTGTGTCTCTTAAATCTCTTGCTAAAGAAAATAGTAGGATTAAAGAGAACAATCTGTTTTTAAGTAATAGAAATGTTGTGTTAGAAGATAAGTTGATTGACCTAGAGAAAACTAAGCAACATTGTATATCTGTTGAAAATGAACTAGCTGAATCTGTTAAGAAAGTAGAAATACTTTCTAATCAATTAGAGAGAGAGCAAGAGGTGATTAAAGCCTGGAAGACATCTAGGGATGTTAGTGCTCAAATTGTCAAGGTCCAAGGAATTGAATCATTTTGTGAAACTGCCTGGGATAAAAACAAAAAGAAAATGGAATTAATTGATGGGCTGTCAACGGATGTGGAATCAACGGATGATGAAAATTATCCGTTGAAGGAAGAAAAGGAGCATCCGTTGAAGGTTCCTCAATTAAAACAGGCAGATGTTTCTAAAAGTGAAAATCTAAAGAAACTCAACAAAAAGTTTGGTTCAACTTCCAAGAACTTTGTCAAAGAAGAAGCAAGCACATCCAAAGATTTCAGTAAGGTGAATATATGACACATGACCTTAGAACAGTTAAAGAATAGGCTCAAAGTGATTGAGGATAAAAAGGAAACTAAAAGGAAATCTAATAGAAATGGGAAGGTAGGGGTTAACAAACATAACAATTACACACCTGATAAGTATGCTCCTAGAAAAAGCTGTGTGCATTGTAATAGTGTTAATCATTTATCTGCTAATTGCAAATCTATTAAGAAAACTCCCATACCTATACCCTCTTCCATGCCTAATATGTCTGCATCACCTCTGCATGCTATGCCTATTATGTCTCAACAGAATCCTTATGCACATTTTGCAAACATGCCATATTTTAACAATCCTTATCTTGCTGCATTTAGTATGCCTCAAATGCCATACAATATGCCTATGTGGAATAACATGTTTGCACAATGCATGCCTTATCAAATTCCAAATGTGCTAAATGATTCTGTGACTAACCTTACACCTCAACCAACTACATCTAAGATCAAGGTTGACTCAAAGTTACCTAAGTCTAAAGATGCAGGAGGAATGAAGTCTAGGAGAAAGGCTAACATGAATGGACCCAAGGAAACTTGGGTACCAAAATCAACTTGATTGATTTTATGGTGTGCAGGGAAACAGAAGAAATCTATGGTACTTGGACAGTGGCTGTTCAAGACACATGACAGGAGATTTCTCCCTGCTCACAGAGTTTAAGGAGAGAGCTGGCCCTAGCATAACCTTTGGAGATGACAGCAAAGGGTTTACTATGGGATATGGCTTGATTTCAACAAGGAATGTCATCATTGATGAAGTTACATTAGTTGATGGTCTCAAGCACAACTTACTGAGCATCAGTCAACTATGTGATAGAGGGAATACAATTTCCTTCAATTCTGAAGCCTGTGTTGTCACCAGTAAGAAAGACAACAAAGTGGTTCTAACTGGAGTTAGAAAAGGAAATGTGTACTTAGCTGACTTCAACTCTACTGATGCAGAATCTATTACTTGTCTCTTCAGCAAAACAAGTCCAGTTGAAAGTTGGCTATGGCACAAGAAGCTATCTCATTTGAATTTCAAGACAATGAATGATCTAGTCAAAAAGGACTTAGTTAGAGGAATTCCTCTTGTTGAATTCTCAAGGGATGGTTTGTGTGATGCTTGTCAAAAAGGCAAACAAAGGAAAGCATCATTCAAAAAGAAGCTTGAAACAACAATTGATGAACCATTACAGCTGCTACATATGGATTTGTTTGGACCAGTCAATGTATTGTCAATTGCAAGAAAAAGATATTGCTTAGTGATTGTAGATGATTTCTCAAAGTTTTCATGGGTCTATTTTCTTGGATCAAAGGATGAAGCAAGTGAAATCATTATCAATCATATCAGGCAAGTCAATAATCATCCTGACTTGAAGGTTAGGAATATCAGGAGTTACAATGGAACTGAGTTCAAGAATTTGACAATGAGGCTGTTCTGTGAAGAAAATGGAAACATGCATGAGTTCTCAGCTCCAAGAACACCTCAGCAAAATGGGGTAGTTGAAAGAAAGAACAGATCTTTAATTGAGGCTGCTAGAACAATGCTTGAAGAATCAAAGTTACCAACATATTTCTGGGCTGAAGCTGTTAATTGTGCCTGCTACACTCAGAATATTTCTTTGATCAATCAAGCTAAAGGCATGACTCCTTATCAGTTGTTCAAGAGAAGAAAACCAACTCTAAACTTTCTTCATGTCTTTGGATGTAAATGCTTTATACTGAGAAATCAATCTGACCATAAAGGGAAGTTTGATGCAAAGGCTGATGAAGGGATATTTGTTGGTTACTCAGCTGGAAAATCTTATAGGGTCTACAATCTAAGAACCAACATTATTATGGAATCTGTGCATGTTGTGTTTGATGATAAAAAGATTGATGGACTAACAGATGAGGGACACCATGAGAGACTCAAATTTGACAACATTGAGATATATTGTGATGATAGTGAAGAGGAGACTGATGGAGATGACACTTCAAAAGGGATTCAAAACATGCCCTTGGATAATGCACAAAATTCTGCATCCGTTGATAGAGGCAATGCAGTATCCGTTGAAAGACATAATGCATCATCCGTTGAAGTACAAAATGAAGCATCCATTGATCATAGTTCATCAACGGATAATCGATTTACATCATCAGTTGATAGAACTCCAAGTTCCCTGCAAAGGACCAACAACTCAGGGGGAGTTTCAACTAATCAACACTCTGTCTCACATCATGAAAATACTGAGGCCACCTCATCTAGAGTATATCTTCCACCTCAAAGGAAATGGACCAAGAATCATCCCTTTGAACTGATCATTGGTGATGCATCATCTAAAGTGCAAACAAGAAAAGCTACTCAAGATGAACCAATTTGAGAGAAACAAAGTTTGGAAGCTGGTACCCAAACCAAAGAACAAGAGTCCTATTGACACAAAATGGGTATTCAGAAACAAGATGGATGAAAATGGCATTGTCATAAGGAATAAAGCCAGATTGGTTGCTAAAGGCTATTCTCAACAAGAGGGAATAGATTTTGATGAGACATATGCTCCTGTTGCAAGACTTGAAGCCATCAGAATTTTTCTAGCCTATGCAGCCCATGCCAACTTCAAAGTCTATCAAATGGATGTCAAGAGTGCATTTCTAAATGGGAAATTGGAGGAAGAAGTTTATGTAAGTCAACCTCCAGGGTTTGAAGATTCAAATTTTCCAGACTATGTGTATTATCTGTTGAAAGCACTCTATGGACTGAAGCAAGCACCTAGAGCCTGGTATGAAACCTTATCAAAATTCCTTTTGGAGAATCACTTCACTAGAGGTTGCAAAATAGACAGGAAAAGTACAACAGGCTCCTGCCAATTCCTGGGAAACAAGCTTGTATCGTGGTTTAGCAAAAAGCAAAATTCAGTCTCTACTTCTACAGCTGAGGCTGAATACATTGCTGCTGGAAGTTGCTGCTCTCAAGTGTTATGGATGAGGAATCAACTCCTTGATTATGGACTACATGTTGATAGAATTCCCATTTTTTGTGACAACACAAGTGCCATAGCCATAACTGAGAATCCTGTGCAGCACTCAAGGACCAAGCACATTGATATCAAGTACCACTTCATTAGGGAACATGTGATGAAAGGTACAGTGGAACTTCATTTTGTTCCAAGTGAACAACAAATTGCAGACATATTTACCAAGCCACTTGATGAATCAACATTCACAAGATTGGTAAGTGAGCTAGGTATGCTTAATTACTCTTAAAATTCATGTCCTTATTGCAATTTGAATTGAAGCCTGAAATGTATTAGCTGCAAGAACAAATTTGATTTTTGACATAGATTATTTCATCAACGGATATTCCCTATTCGTTGAAAGTCAAAATTGTTCTGTCAACGGATGTTCATTATCCGTTGAAAGTCATATACATTTCTGGAATTTTTATCCGTCAACGGATAAAACTGAAGTGCTCTTCAACGGATGACAGTTTACCTTATCCGTTGAAATATCACATCAGTCGATTCAAGTGTTTCACAGCCGTTGATTCTATTGTCTTAACCGTTGATACTCATACATACAGCTGTATGTATTTGTTTTAAAGGTAGTTTTCAGAATACTTACAGTTTATTCTTAAACGGCTAAAATTCACTTACACATATTTATTGTTTAATCTCTTATTTATGTTTTTTTTATTTGAGAAAGTATATAAGCCCTTCTGATTTTTTATTTTTACTTTACGCTTTCTTGAAATTTCAAAGCTTTTACCATTTTCTCTCTGCAAAACCTTCAAGTTATTCTCTGCAATTTCTACTCACAACAATGGCACCAGTAGTAAAGATTATGTCTCAATCTGGGCTCATCTATGAGAAGAACAATTTCATAGCTTTGGTAGAAAAGAATGAAGCCCACTCAGATTATCACAAAATGATGGACTTCATCAAAAACTGTGAACTTAGCTATGCAATGCTGGAAGCCCCAACGATTTACTGTGAAGTAGTTGAGGAGATTTGGACATCTGCTGAGTTCAACTCCATAGATATGACTATCTCCTTCACTCTCAAAGGTAAAAATCACTGTGTTAACTGTGATGACTTACTAGCATGTTTTAAATTACCTGAGAACAATGCCATGACACCACACACTGATAATGATGTATCCAGCATGTTAGATTCCATAGGTTATTCTCTTAACTCTGCTAGTTTAGGGAGTATTAGAAGAAAAGGCCTTAGGAAAGAATGGAGTTTTCTTGGGGATGCCTTTATCAAGGTTTTCTCTGGGAAAATTAGCAATTTTGATGCCATAACTTCATCTCTTGTTAATATGCTCTATATGCTTGTTTCTGATAGGTATTTTAATTTTAGCAACTATATTATGCTAGAATTGGGTACTAGATTAGGTAACAAAGCTAATAGTCCTAATAACATCTATTATGCTAGATTCTTTATGTTATTGGCTAACCATGTTGTTGAAGGTTTGGTCATTACGAATGAGAATAATAAACTCAAGTGCTGGGCACAAGAGAAAAGAGTTCTTGCAGATTTATTGAGAATGGATCTCAACAGCAGTGTGCCATTGGTATATTTACCAATCATGAATGCACCACAGGTAGGTGAGGTAATTGCTTCTACAACTCCTACTTCTTCCAACCCCTCTATTTCTTTATCTTCTAGTGTGGCCATGGAATATGTGACAATGCCCCAACAGATTCCTGCCAAGGTCACCAAAACTAAACTTTCAAAATCAAAGACAAAGAAAACCACCTCTGTTGTTTCTCAAAAGACAACAGTTGTAACACCTACCATTAACCCTGAGGGGAGTGAACAGGGTGTGAGTGGTGAGGGGAGGGGTGAACATCAAAGAAACCCCCAGGATAAGGAAGGAGAGAAAAGTGCTTCCCAAGCTAGCCAAGCCACAGTTTCTCAAAAAGCTGTGGTGGTTGAAAAGGTTACTAGCATATCCCTAGCTGCATCCTCCCAAAAGGATGTAACTATTGAAAATAGTTCCCAACCAGGAACACACAAACGAGGGAGGGACACTAAAGCCAAACACTCACCAACAAAAGCCTTTATTAGAAGAAAGAGAGCTAGAACCCAATCTTCTACACAGGGTGCACACACTGCACAGATACATCCATCTGTATCTATGCCTTCTCAAACTCAGTTTGATGTGGCTCCAACAAATGTGGAGTCACAGCCCCATTCTCTCACAATTAACACACATCAATCACCACACACTTCCTCACCATCTCTAGATGTGGATATGTTATTCCCATCAATTCCTGATTCTCCCTCTTTACAACTCAGGGAGGAGCCCCACTCAAATACAGGTGATCATCATCTTTTAGATGATTTGTTGGATCACCCGCAAATTCTTTCAGATGTAATTGAAGGATCTGTGTCACCAAAACTCATATCAATCTACACAGATTCAACAGTTATATCACTTTCAATTTCTACTTCTTTTCCTTCTTCAACGGATATCACTCATCCGTTGACAAGTGGTTGTTCTTCAACGGATAAGCTTAACAGCAGTTATCCATTGATACCATCAGTTTCACCTTCAACGGCTATTCCTCATCCATTGATAGTCTCTACACACACAACTGAAACAATTCCAAGTGTAGAAGACTTGATTACTGTACAATCACTTCTAGGGTTGAGGGAAGGGAGTGACAATTTGAGTGAGAGGCTGGGTTGCTCCCAGGCAAAAGGAGAGATTGAGAGCTCAAATATGCATGCTATTTCTTCCAGCATGGCAAAAGTAAGTGAGAGGAGTACCACCTTAGTAGGTGAAGGTGAGGGAGTGAGTTGTGTGAGCCAGGGGGAGCCCCTGATGCAAGAACATAGAGAAAATGAGAGAAAGGCAGGTACAGCAGATATAAGGATGGATCCAGCCATTGCTAATGAGTCAATGATTGTGAATGATGCTGAAAAGGAAAGACAATTTCAGCAACATTACAAAGCTGTAATTGATAACATTTCCTTGGATGCTGACACTTTTACTCATCCTGTTTCAGCCTATCAAGTATTGGCTGCACAGGGCAATGTGGAGGTAGAAAAGACACTACATCTAGTACATACAACAGCATCTCTTTAAAGGGACAAAACTGCTATTAACAAGATGCCTTCAACAGCTGGTGAGTCATTTGAAGAATTTGGAGTAAATTCTGATGATGATGACTTTGTTTCTTCTGATGGAAGCATGAACTTAGGGGGAGATGAAGGCCTTAGTTCTATTCCAAATCTACCTGAATGGGCTTTCACAAAGGAGTCTACAACAGGGCAATTCAATGTCTCCTTAGTCAAACAAATCAGAACTATCAAACAGGCCATTCAGAAAACTTCTCATGCTGGTACAAAGGCTATCCTTACAGCTCACTTGGACTCACTGCATCTCATGAAGTTGCAGCAAGTAAAACAAAATTTGAGTGTGGATGAACTCAGAAAGGATATTGCTGACTTGAAATCCTACAATTCTGAAAAATTGGATTCAGTCATGCCCTTTGGTACAATTCAGGACATTTTGTTGAGATTGAAAAAGGAATCACATACTGAAAAGAGGCTGGCCAAATTGGAAGACAGAGTTCAAGTTATTGAAGATTCTGTGGCCACCATTCTTCATAACCAACAATCTCAAACAAATCTACTTATGCAGCTGGCAAAAGCACAGGGCTTGACCCCTCTCCTTGATGATAACAAAAAGGGGGAGAGTAAAAGGGAAGGGGAAGGAGAGCCATCTACAAAAATCCAAATATCTAAAGTGTTAGTTCCTGCCATCACTACTTCTCCAATCATTCATATCAAAGGAAAGCCTGATGGAATTGATTTAATCCAGCTAGCAGCAGCTGAAATTCAAGTGAAAGAGCAAAGGAGGAGAATTGATGAAAGGATGCAACAGCTGTTTGGCTCAACACAAGATAAATCAATATCTGTGAAACATAGCACAAAGGTTGAACCAATCAATATGGAGCACAAGCCAGAAAGGAGAAATAGGTTGGAGAGACTTTTTTCAAGAATCTAAAACCTATGGTTCTCAAGCCCAACACCAGATCCAGTAAGGACTCCACAAAGAACCCTCTAGACTTTGCTCAGATAAAAGAAGTGGACTTTCCTCTTCCAAAGCCTGATGAAGACAAAGTTTTGGGTACTAGCATCATAAAACACAAGGAGACCATGGATGAGGCAGTAAGGAGAAACATGGCTATTATCTTTAGAGAGGGAAAGAGCATATGTGTGATGCAAGGACATCCCAAATTCTCAATAGCCAAGAGGGAAGAAACCAAAAGGTTAAAGAAAGAAGCTGAAAAACTCAAGGCTGACAAAAGAGCACAAGCAAAGCTTGAACAAAAGCTAAAGTCAAGTCTAGTTGAAAATGAGAAAGGAATTGAAGTCAGGGGTGAAGACAAGATTGCAAACTTAGATGAGGTTTTTGGGAGTATATTTGGTGAAAGCATGGAGGAAAAAGAGGAATGGCAGAAGGGAAACAGAAGAAAGGCCAAGGCACATAGAAGGAGTGAAGGCAACACTGAAGAAACTAAATCTCTACCTTCCATACCTGAACCCTTTGTGGCTGATCCCACTATAAACATCCATGGTGAACCAATCATCCCAAAAGAGGAACCTATTGATTGGGACACCATCAATTTGCCTACCTTTTTAACCACTCTTCCACTACCAAAGAAACAGAAAAGAAAATCCAAATCTACACCTTCCCTAAACTCTAAGAAATTCACTCAAAAACACAAACCTAACCCTAAGCCACCCATTTCTAAAGATGATTATGTTCACATCTGTGACATAAAAGAAATTTCAGACATTGAACTCTATCTGGATGAGCTGGAGGATGTAAGGGGAATTGCTGCTTACAGACAGCTACCAGAGAGATTGGTGTTCAGATACAAAGGAGCTGGGGAAAGAACATGGCCTCTCTACAGGATTCTGAATGAAGGCTACTCTACCTTGATCAGAGTCTTTTCAGCCATACAAAAGGATTCTAGTTTTACCAGGACTGCCAAGACTGAAATTCTCAACAAGATTGCCAACATAAGAAAAAACTTGGAGGGAGCCCAATGCTTTGCCCAGAACCTTACTCATTCAAGAAAGGGGAACTACAATTCATAAATCACCTCATTGGTTGATGGAATTCAGAGATGATAAAGGAGTCAGAAGATTTTTCAGACTTGAAGACCAACTCAAGATTGCCAGCAATGAAACTCTCAAAGAAATGCAATCTAAGTTGGATATCAGTGATGAAGATGAAGCTGAATTCTTCAGACAACTCCAACTCCAAATTGAGGAAAATGACAAAGGGCTAGGAAAGAAAACCAGGGATCAAAGAAGAAAAAGATGATTTGCTCAGGCTAGTGGAGCACCCTTGGAAACACTGTAAATCTTTAATTACCTTCTAGTACATACACTTTTGTAGCACTTTTAAATTTCTACTTAGTTTCAGTTCATATATTTGTTAAGTGTTTTGTTATCATCAAGTTAACCTTGAATTTATGTCTACAATTCTTATAGACATAAATAGGGGGAGATTGTTAGGAATATATGTGCATTAGTTTGATGATATGTTTAACAAAACACTTAAGTAGAAATCTAGTGTTTGTAGCCTCAACGGATAAGACCACTTTGGCTATCCGTTGATGGTGTAGCTTTACTTAGAAATAAGTCTAGTGTTGTAGCACATTTCAGTCTCTGAATTTGAGATATAATTCTTAAATATTGAGGGAAATTATAAGTCATGTTGACTACTAAAGGATATGCAGATAGGAAGGCCAATTGTAAATATTTCATGCCTTGTAATTTTGTATAAATGAAATGGTGTCAACGGATAACTTAAAGACCTTCAACGGATGAGAAACAAAGCTTCAACGGATGTCTCTAAAGCTTCAACGGATAACATCCTTCAACGGATGAGTGCATCAACGGATAGAGCTTCAACTGCTAACACATCAACGGATAAAGCCATCAACGGATGAAGGCTTCAACGGATGTTCTGTTAAATAGCAGTTGACAAGTGGTAGTTGTACCTACAAACAGAGGCACATGGGTTGACAGAGACAACTGAGATGTGGTAGCCTATTTCAGGAACATCAGAAAAAGTAGCCGTTCTACTCTAGTATAAAGAGGCAATAGTCAACAATATACTGGAGTAAAATGGAGAAGAAACAAGTGGAGAACTTATTTTATTATTGTATTTTTTATCTTTGTCTTCACTTGTAAACTTGGTGTTATATAAACCAAGTAGCAGCTAGTAATTAGAAGAGAATTTTTCCAGAGCTGTTTAGAAAAATCTTGAGAAAAATTATCTAGTTTGTACTAGGATGCAGCTGTGATCAACTTCTTGAATCACAGATTTTCTGAAATACCATCTCTGGTGGAACAACAAATCCACCAGAAAAGTTTTTAAGATCTGTTGTGTTCTGTACTTTTGTGCTTGAATATATATCTGTCTGTATTAGCTTAAAGCAATTCACACACTTGTTTATCTTAAACACACAGCCTTTGAAACTGCTCAAAACTTGAAAAAGTTTTGAGATTTACATTCAACCCCCCTTCTGTAAATCTCATTGTTAGTTCACTAGGAATAACACATGTCTAATATGATTCATGTTTAGTTTTCAAATCTTAACAAACAGAACATATCAGGACTTACTGAAATCAGGACTTACTGGAAGTCAAAACTTAATATCAGAACTTAAGGTCTTATCAGAACTTAAGTTCAGGAAGACTTACAGTTAAGGAAGGAAGCTGATTTACAGTAGAATATCGAAACTGAAGCAAAAGAAGATATGCATGGAAAGAAATAGAAGACTGGAAGACTTGTAGAAGATATCTGATTGATATATTTTAGGAGACAGAATTATATTCCATATCAATTAGAAGTTATCTTGTAACTGTGTACTATATAAACACAGATTTAGGATTTACACTATATGTGTTATCATTATCGAGAAGATTATACATTGTAACCTAGCAGCTCTTAGTGACATTTGTTCATCACTGAGAGAACAACAGTTCTTATTGTAACATAGTTTATTCAATATTCTTGATCTTTGTTACATACTTGTGTTAAATCGATTGATTGTATAAACACTGTATTCAACCCCCTTCTATAGTGTTGTGTGACCTAACAATTGGTATCAGAGCTTATCTGTTAAAACACATACAGTAAAGATCCAAACAATCATGTCTGAAGAAGCACAAACTCCAACCAAGCCCACCAAAACTGAAGAAACTCAAAAGACTCAAACCCACAGTCGATATGAGACTATTAGGGTTCCCATACTGAGACCTTCTGAGTATCCGATATGAAAAGTGAAGATGGCTATGTTTCTGGAAGCTACAGATCCAGAATACCTTGACAGAATTAATAAAGGACACCATAAGCCTACCAAGCTCTCTGTTGTAGTTGCTGATCAACCAGCAAAGACCATTACAAAGGAGAAGGGTGAGTACATAGCTGAAGACATCTCATCTATTACCAAGGATGCAAGGGTAAGGCATTTGTTGCATAGTGCCATTAATAATATCATGTCAAACAGGGTAATTCATTGCAAGACTGCAAAGGAGATATGGGATGCTTTGGAGACAAGATGCCAGGGAACTGATGCAATCAAGAAGAACATGAGGACTATACTCACTCAAGGGTATGAGCACTTTGACTCAAAAGCTGATGAGTCTTTAACTGACTTAAATGACAGGTTTGTCAAACTCTTGAATGATCTGTCACTGGTGGACAAGGAATATGATCTTGAAGATTCAAATCTAAAATTCCTTTTAGCTCTTCCTGAAAATTAGGATTTGAAGTCTACTACCATAAGAAACAACTATGACTTTACTGAAACTACTCTTGATGAAATTTATGGTATGCTCAAGACTTATGAACTTGAGATGGATCAAAGGAGCAAGAGGTATGGAAAAAAGTCAAGGACAGTTGCTCTTGAGGCTGAGGAGGAATCTCTTAAAATGGCTGCCTCAAAAAGGGGCAAAGGAAAGGCTCTCATCATAAAGTTTGATTCAGAGTCATCATATTCTGATGATGATGATTCAGAAACTGAAAGTTTACCTGAAATGGATGCTGATGAAGAGATGATGAATTTGTGTGCTCTTATGGTAAAGGGTATCACAAAGATAGCCTACAGGAAATTCAGAAAAGGCAAGAAATTTTCCAGGAAAAGTGGAAGTTCTGATAAGAAAGGGTTCAAAAAGTCTGAAGGTAAAGGAAAGTATGACAGAGGAGACAACTCAAATGTCAAATGCTACAATTATGGTGAAAGAGGCCACATATCTCCTAACTGCAAGAAAGGAAAAAGTGACAAAGGCAAGGCACTTGTCACAAAGAAGAAAAGCTGGACAGACACTTCAGATTCTGAATATGAGGTGAACTATGTCCTGATGGCAAATGCTGATAGCAGTCCTGAAACTGTTGAATTGAAGATACCTCAAACAACTTATGTCTTCCATACTAATGATATTATTGCGTTGAGATTATATCTTAAAACCGTGTTTATTAGTTATAGAGATCAGACTTTAACATGTGAAAGATTAACATCTGAAAATCTTGCTTATAAAAAGGGAAATGATTATTTAGAAAAGGAGTTAATTTTTCTTCATCAAACTAAGAAAGAAAAAGATGATGCTTTATATGTTAGAGATGAAGTGTTAAAATTGAATGAATCTCTAAAAGCTGACTTAGAAAAGGAAAGAGAGATTATCAGAAATTGGACTAACTCTGGCAGAACAACTCAGAATTTATAAAGTAATGGAAAATGGAAAGAGGGCTTAGGTTATGGAGATGATAAAAGTGAGAAAGGAACTGAAAACATTAAGCCAATTATTGTTAAACAGACTGCTATGCAAAAGGTAAATCCTGTTAAGTTTGTAGCAAAAACTGTAAAGTCTGATTCTGAAAAGATGAAAGAGTCTAGGACAGAAGTCAAGGAAAAGTCAACTTCTGACAAATTAGAACAGGATAAACCAGCTGAAGTCAACATAGGCTTAATGACAAAGAAGCAGCTTAAGCATAAGCTGAAAGAGATTAGGAATGTCAACAAGGTAAAGGAAGCTAGGAAAAATAGGAATGGAAAGTAAGGTGTGAATAAAAGCAATAACTATATGCCTGTTCCTAATGCTCCTAGAAAGAAATGTTATAACTGTGGAAACTCTAACCATCTTGCTTCTTTTTACAGGAAGAATAAATATATAAACTCTTTACCTCCTAGATCAGGAGTAAAGAGTCAGTCTGTTAGGTTTACACCACAAAATCCTTGTTTTCATTGTGGTAGTTTATGAAATTCCATTTATACTTATAAGGAATATCATGGTCTGTACTATGATTATTATCAAATAAAACCTTCTTTGAAGAAAGTTACTTTAATTATTTCTAGTATAAATTCTGATGCAAAGTCTGATATAAACTCTGATAAACAGAATGTTAGCATAAACTCTGAAATAAAATCCGCTGCAAATGCTAACAAACTTAAAAAGGCAAAAGGATCCAAGCAAGTCTGGGTCCTTAAAACTAACCATTAGTGGTCTTTGTGATTGTAGGGAAACAGGAAAAATATCCTAATGCTGGACAGTGGATGTTCGTGGATGTTCAGGACATATGACTAGAAATAAAGCCCTGCTATCAGACTTTGTGGAGAAAGCTTGCCCAGGAGTTTCTTATGGAGATGGCAACATAGGAAAAACTCTGGATATGGCAATATCAATCTTGGGAATGTCATCATTGAAACAGTAGCTCTTGTCTCAGGACTTAAACACAATCTGCTAAGTGTGAGTCAAATCTGTGACAGAGGTTATCATGTGGATTTCTTTGAAGAACACTGTGAAGTTGTAAGCCATTCTACAGGAAAAGTGATTCTGAAAGGTTACAGGCATGGTAACATTTATGAAGTCAGAATTTCAACAAGTTCTGATGGTTCTACAATCTGTCTGTTGAGTAGAGCATCAATTGAAGAAAGCTGGAATTGGCACAAAAGACTCTCTCATTTAAATTTTAACAACATAAATGAGTTTGTAAAGAAAGATCTTGTGAGAGGACTGCCAAAATCAGTATTTGCTCCTGATGGCCTTTGTGATTCATGTCAAAAGGCAAAACAAAGAAAATCTTCTTTCAAGAGCAAAACTGAATCCTCAATTCTTGAGCCTTATCACCTACTGCATGTTGATCTATTTGGTCCAGTCAATGTCATGTCTATTGCAAAGAAGAAATATGCTATGGTTATAGTGGATGAGTTCACAAGGTACACTTGGGTGTATTTCTTGCACAAGAAGAATGAAACTGCATCTACTCTAACTGATCATTTCAGACAGCTGGATAAGTTGGTCAAAGATTCTGTTAAAGTTATAAGAAGTGATAATGGCACTGAGTTCAAGAATTCAATTATGGAAGAGTTCTGTAAAGAGCATGAAATCAAACAGGAATTTTCTGCACCTGGAACTCCACAGCAAAATGGAGTTGTAGAAAGAAAGAACAGGACTCTCATTGAAACTGCACGAACTATGCTTGATGAAGCAAAGTTACCAACCTACTTTTGGGCTGAAGCTGTGCAGACTGCTTGTTTTACACAGAATGCTACACTCATAAACAAGCATGGAAAAATACCATATGAGATGGTGAAGAAAAAGAAGCCAAATATGAAATACTTTCATGTATTTGGATGTAAGTGTTTTGTTCTTAAGACTCATCCTGAACAGCTGTCAAAATTTGATCTAAAAGCTGATGAAGGAATTTTTGTTGGATATCCACTTTCCATAAAAGCCTTCAGAGTCTACAATTTAAGAACAAGGGTTATCATGGAATCTATCAATGTATCTTTTGATGATAAGAAGATTACTGGACTTGAAAATTTCAATGATCATGATCAACTGAGATTTGAAAATGAAGATTTAAATTCTGATTCTGTAAATTCTGATGACTTAAACTCTGATCCTGTAAGTTCTGACGAGTTAAGTTTTGATGTCATTAAAACTGTGGTAACAACTCCAAAGGAAAATGCACCTATCCAGGGGGAGCAAGCTGAAGATCCTACCACAACTCAAGACTCTCAAGGAGCATCAGAACCTGTCACTGGCTCTTCAAGTTCTGATTCATCAAGTTCTGATGAGCTAAATTCTGATAATTCTGGACACTCTGATTCTTCAAATCCTGAAGGATCCAACTCAAATTCTGAAGTTTCAGAGAACATAACTACAGGGGGTGCATCAGAAAATGCTGATGGAGACAGCATGGATCATGGGGGAGGATCAAGTTCTAGAGAACAACTTTCATCTGCAAGGAAGTGGACCAAATCATATACACCTGACTTAATAATTGGAGATCCTGAAGCAGGTGTCAGAACTAGAACTGCAACATCAAATAAATGTCTCTATCATTCTTTTCTATCTCAGACTGAACCAAAGAAAGTGGAAGTAGCTCTTCAAGATGCTGATTGGGTGCAAGCAATGCCGGAAGAGTTAAATGAATTTGAAAGAAATAAAGTCTGGACCTTAGTGCCAAGACCAAAGAATTGATCAGTTGTTGGCAAAAAATGGGTGTTCAGAAACAAAACTGAGAGTGATGGCATAATTACAAGTAACAAAGCAAGGCTGGTTGCTAAAAGGCTACTCTGAACATGAGGGTATTGATTATGATAAAAAAATTGCACCGGTTGCTAGATTGGAAGCCATAAGAATCTTTTTGGCTTATACTGCTCACAAAAAGTTTAAAGTCTTTCAAATGGATGTGAAAAGTGTTTTTCTCAATGGAGAATTGGAAGAAGAGGTTTATGTGGAACAACCTCCAGGCTTTATAGATTCAAAATTTTCAAATCATGTCAACAGGCTTGACAAAGCACTTTATGGCCTTAAACAAGCTCCTAGAGTATGGTATGAGACTTTAGCTCAATTCCTTCTGGAAAGTGGATTTCACAGAGGCACAATTGATAAAACACTGTTCTACCTCAACCATGGAAAGGACTAACTTTTGGTACAGATATATGTTGATGATATCATATTTGGTTCTACAAATGCCAAACTCTGTGAAAGATTTGCAAAGCTAATGCAGTCAAGATATCAAATGAGTATGATGAGAGGACTTAGTTATTTTATGGGACTTCAAGTCAAGCAAAATGAAGAAGGTACTTTTATCTGTCAATCTAAGTACACCAGAAACTTACTCAAGAAATTTGGAATGCAAGACTGTTCAACTGCATCCACTCCCATGGCCACTGCAACCAAGTTAGATAAAGATACTGGTTCATCAGTAGATATTACTAACTACAGAGATATGATTGACTCTTTAGATATATTTGAGATGTCATGTCTAATATGATTCATGTTTAGTTTTCAGATCTTAACAAAAAGGACATATCAGGACTTACTGAAATCAGGACTTACTGGAAGTCGGAACTTAATATCAAAACTTAAGGTCATATCAGAACTTAAGTGCGGGAAGACTTACAGTTACGGAAGGAAGCTGATTTACAGTAGAAGATCGAGACTAAAGCAAAAGAAGATATGCATGGAAAGAGTTAGAAGACTGAAAGACTTGTAGAAGATATCTGATTGATATATTTACACTATATGTGTTATCATTAACGAGAAGATTATACATTGTAACCTAGCAGTTTTTATTGTAACAGAATTTATTCAGTTTCCGTTGGTTATGCTTTACTAAATACTATAAAGTCAGAATGCTGCATGTTTGTTACATTGGACTGAGAGCGGGAATACATTATCATTACACAGCTCTGGAGACTTTGGTCTCGTTCTTATGCTTTTGGGCTTCTCGATTTCATTGATTGGCACAAAACTAGTGAAGACTACCTACTAAAAAAAAACTTAAAACTGATTTCTTTTATCATTATTATGCCATCTTTGAAAGGATAGCTTGCAAAACAAATAATCCATTAAATTAGAAGTACTGAAAGAAAGATTCAAGTTCACAGGAGAAGACAAGGCAGAGGAAACCACCCTCATGTTTCAAATCCTAACATCCAACAACATGTGCTCAGCAAGAAATGGTTGATAGACTGTCTATGTACTTCTATACAGAATACTGAAGTGATCACAAGAGTATCACCTCCAGAAGTTAATATCAGAATGCTTAAAATGCCAGATGGTCTCATGGTGCATATTTAGCTAAAGAATAGGTCCAACTTTCAATGTGCTTTGGATGTTTCAGAAAGAACAACACCAGCTCTTCTCTCCTCAAAAGAGCATTCTGTCTCCTGATCAATATGAAGAAATGGAGTAGCCGGAGTTGCGGCTGTTCGCATGGCGACCGACAGAGTCGATGGAGTTGTGGGCACGGGAATAGGCATCTTCTCTGGAGTTTTATTCTCATTAATAGAGGAATCACTCTTCTGCGAAATGGCCAATGGAATTTTTTTACTTGGAGGTGTTCTATCAAGAACCACACACTGTGGAATGCTCTCAAATTGAATATTAGCAGCAGAATTTGCAGATAAAATGGAAGAATTTGCAGGAGAGAGTGGCTCCCGAGTGGTTCGAGTTTCACGTGCATTAGAAGCAATTGAAGGATGTTGTGCATCTAGGAGACTGGTAACACGCAAGCTTCTCTTACCTAAAATAACAAAAAAAAACATAATGAATTGCCTCTGGGATTACTAGATCTGTTATTAAAAAAATGATCCCTGCAGGCAGTATAATATAGAAGTGAACTGAGCTGCATGTTGAAAACTTTATATTATAGCACAGGCTTTTTCCACTAAGGTTTCTAAGAATGCAAAACCACTGTATCAATTTTTATTCATGATTATAAATATATTTTGTCATGTAGACAAATTAACATGGAACGTCAAAGTTTTCTTGACAGTAAGATGACAAGGTCATTTACAGTAACTAGCAATTCATCAACCCCCTCAACAGTTCTTATAAGAAAAAAATCTGAATAGAAGTTGAGAGATAAGTCCATGGTAAAACAAAAGACTGTTATATAGATTAAATGTATAAGTAACTAAAATGAAGAAGAGCTATGAATCTGGAAAAGAAATGAAGTTGAAGTAGATACCAGAAGATGAAGCCCCATAGCCACCACTTGGTTGGTTTTGCAGAGAATGCTGTTTCGCTGAGTAACTACTCGTGACGGTTTGAGAAGATTTAGCAGTCCTCCCCATAGGTGTTTGCTGAATGTCTCCTACATGCGAGCACCTTTTGTTCATTGCTTCTCTTGTATTTGTTCTAGAACCCTTATTTCCACTTGTTACTGGACTTGGTTTTGAACCAAAAAGTACTTCCTGCTTTGCTAGTAGCTGTCTATGAAGCTTTTTCTGATCCTAAAGTTAAATATATAAATGACATGTCAATCGATAGAAGAAAAAAACCAAGATAGGAAGGCCAGATCTTAAATAAATCAATGTTCTGATAAACCAGGTAACCAGCTAGACTCTTACCCTTTGTCTTTGACGATCTTGCTCTTTCTCTTGCCTTAAGGTGTTGTACTGTTCGAGCATAGAAGTAAGGGGTACCTGAAAAACAAAGAACATGTGAATCTGATAACCACTTAACATTACAAGCAGCAAGGGACATAATTAAAATAATAAAGAAACTGCGGTTGTCTTTGTAACGTTCACCATCAGTAAGATACTAAGATCAACTGAATTCAGCGTTGGACGAAAAATGCTTACCCCATCATATAAAAACTCAGTTCTCCTATCTAGTTCCCAAGCTCTTATTTTCAAGAGTAACGCTTCCACCATTGCTTTATAGAGAAAAGAAACGTTTTAAAAACCCAAAGTTTAAACACAAAAATTTACATATAGACAGGAAAGTAGGAACTAAAAGGGAGCAACAAGTTCATTGTTCATCACAATAGACATTTATAATGTGCTGAAATAAAAAGCTGCTAGGTAATGGTCAAATATGTTTCTTCTGACATAGATCCTAATAATTATGTTATAATCAGGCTTTTGAAATAATAGGAACATCTATGTACCTCTTAATTTATAAAAGGTTGCACACTTAATTTATCCATCTTCCTTTTGAGCAGATGAAAAACATACTCCACGATTGTTGATGTAAAACAACATTTTGGAACTAAAGACCATATATATAAGAACAATGATAACTTAATATATGGATGTACACATGTGTGTGGACATATGTGCATGTGCATGTCTATGTAAATGACTACATATATAAACATTCCATGTGTTTCAGAGCTTTTTATGTTCATGAAGATTGGTTAGAGGGCAGTCATAAAAATACACACCTGGAATTTTATTCACGACGACTCGAGCTTCTTCAGCACGCCTTAAAACAAGATGAGTACCTCTTCCAGAATTATAACGATTGTCATCCTACATAACAATCAATTTTAGGGTTAAGAAGCAAGCTCATAAATGAAACAGAACTAAACTTAAAAACAAATAAATATCCAACCCTATTATACTCCTCCAGCCAGCACTCCTCTTCGCATGCCGCCAACCACTTATCAACCTTCTCAAGTATGTCTTTCCTGCTAAAAGCTTCTTCTTTAACCTTTGAGATTTGAAGCTCAATTTGTTCAAGAAGGTATGAAGGATCAACGGTTCCTAGAAGATGTTAATGGTATGTGATTAAAGTGAAGAAAAATAGTAAATTACTTTATTTCTGTGGACAAGCTGACATATTACTGAAACTAAACTACAGTAACACTTTTGTATTGAAGATATACTTCAAATCAGATAAAATTAGTAGATTTTTCCTAACCTTCAGGAACTCAGGGTCAATTACAGTTTACAATTCGAGTGAACAGTAACAAGTTACAAATACTTCTTAAAATCTATTTTTTGACACAATATTTCTTAAAGACTTAAGTGAAGTCCAATCTACAGAGCCTTTTTAGAGGTTGAGCAACCGAAACGTACCAGACGCTATAGCCTCAACTGAGTAATTTGCTGCATTATTTGCTTCTGCAATCATGTGTGCCTTCCTGCAACGGTCTTCCAAGTCTAACCTCTTTTTACAAATAACTTCTTTCATTTTGCATGACTTTATCTGCTGTAGCCTCAGCACTTCAGCCTCAGCCTGCCAAAAAAGCCTTCCATAAGATTTTTTACTAAAATAACTATCAGATACTATAAGCAACTTCTTGTTCCTCTGAGATTGAAGTGGTAACATACGAAGCTGATGAAGTCTGGAGAGAGAATATTAGGCTCGTTAATTTCATCAACCGAGGCAGCTATATGTTTTGTAACACTGTGAAACCTTTCTTGTTCTTCAAATGGAGTATCCATCAAACTCCACAAATCAACCATAGTTGCAGCTAGATCTTGAAGCTAAAACACAGAGACACTAAAATGATTTGCACAACTGAAAGTACAGTTTTAACGACGACACTAACCTTTTGCAATCTTTGTATTTTCACTTCTTTAAAGTTAGATACTGCAGTAGACAATCTCTCAACTGTATCAACACTGTAATTTTTCGAGCTTGAATCATCAAGAGTGAGCTGGACGTCTCTGACTGTCTGTTGGAAATCCACACCAAGCACCACGCATAATGAATTCAAAGTATTCAACAGGTCCAGTACCAGCTTCAAACGGTCACTCTAGAAATTAAAAAGCATAAAGATTAGAGTAGAGAAGCTTTATTATGCAAAGTGCTGCATCATGAAAAGCTCATGACGGTATGCAATTACATAGGTACAGAATATTTACTTAGACCATCATGTGTTTAAATAGGTACATGCTCCATGAATGTCATCATGACGGTGTACAGTTAAATAGGTATATGCTCTATGAATGTCATGCTAAACCTTTTAGAAACTCCCCTGGAAGCAATGAATATATATATTTGTTATGAATCCCTTCCAACTTCCAGGACATAAATGCATATCAAATGAAGCATTTACCTTCTCCTTCTCTAGGTCATGTAACTGACTCTTTAACCCATCCAATGTTTTCAAGGACAAATCACTCTCATCCATGACCTTAATATCTGAGTAATCTTTATCGGATATATACAGCTCTTTTGAGATATTATAAATTTTATCCACAACTTCAGCAAACTGATTCAACCTCTCAACTTTCCTCTTCCGCATCTCCTTTAGTTCAGGCATGATTGCTTCCAGTTCTCTCTTCAAGCTCCCAGTACCTTGCACAAACTGTAGTAATAAACCAGGATGACAAGTTATAAAACTAGAAAGAGCTCATATAAAGAACAACCAAGATTGAATTTCATATAGAAACCTTTTTTATTGGTGTCATTCTCTCCCCAATTGCAGAACAGATGATAGCAAGTTCGGCTCTGGATTCAGCAACTGCTTGCCGCATAAGATTTCTGTTATGGCTTGCTTGATCCACTCTTCTTTTATATGCTTCTAGACACTCTTGTTCAAGTTGAACGAGCATTTTGTCCCTCTCACTGGAAGACTCCCCAACTTCATCCCAAATTGTCTAATTCAAAATTCAACAGTGAGAATGAAAAAGTCATTAACCCATGATTTTTTCAACAGAAAACAATATAAAATGATAGATGTTACAGAGTTAAAAAGGGAGAATTGCAATCACACCTGCAGCTCTGATAATAGAGAATCACACGTAGTTTGACTTGTTTCCTTCTGTAGGAACTGATTATTATTGGTGAACATGCTTAGAGAACTATCCTCTGGTAAAAAGCAGAAAGAAAACAGAATGAATGCAGCGAATTTTTCTCTGAAATACAATATCAGCAGGGATGCACGCAACATATATTAATTGATAAGGAAGCTAAATACAGGATGTTCATAAAAAGGTAAAACAATTTTTCAAGGCGAGTCTCACAAACAAGTTCTCATTCAAAGTGTTTATAAGCTATTCCATTCTCCCCTCCCCCCTTCCCCTAAGACCACACAGTAATTTAATCTATCCGTTCTAAGGTATTCTCTTTAGCCTAGAATACACAAAATCACTTTTGTACTCATAAAGGACTTTAACATGCTCTGGGCAAAAATTTATGATAATAACTCAAGCTGCCTAAGCACAACTTAATTACCAAGACTCACACACAAGCTACATATCAAGTACATACTAATAACTCGAATGACAACCTTTGCACCTCGATTCAAACAAATTTCTTTAATCTTTCATATACATTTCCGCTAACAAATTGGTCCAAATTTTGATAATATAAAAATTAATTCGACAAGAAATCCACAAACTATGATCATTTCAAAGCTAATCACTATCACTAATTCTTTCGATTATAACAAAACAAACATTGTTTATACGTAATTTTATAGTAAACTAACACACAATCAAACCAAAATGTAGCTAAACAACATACACACATATATATATACGCAGAGATATACACACGATATGATCAAATCACTATGACTTTTACTTTTAATTAAGAGAGGTTAAACATTTTTGTAACGCAATGGAACTTAAAGTGACATTATATACAAATTAAGCGTAAATGCACCTGATCAGAAGTGAAATAGTAGCCGGAGAGTGACGTAATCGCCGGAGATAAACTAATTTCCGTCGAGAATTGAGCGATGATCGGCAAAACCCTAGCAAAAGGTAACGGAAGAAATGATGTTATGTATATGTGTGTGTATAAATGCAGGAAAGATATGATTAGGGAGAAACCAGAGTCCGCGGGGGTTTATATATGATGATGTTTATGGTGAGTGGCTAATTACCCGGCTCCGTTTCATTTTTTGAATTTAGAAAAAAACGTTTATATTTATTTGTTTAAAGTATTAATTCCTTATATTGTGCTCCCGAGTTCAATCAGAAAAGAATGGAACGGAAGAGAAATTTATATATTTTTCCTTCACAGCTGTGCTCTCGAATTTTTTCAGGAGAGAAGAGAAAAGATTTAGAGAGAGAAAATTTTCAAAATTTTTCAAAATTTTCAAAATTTTTCATCCAAAAGTTTCATTCCCAAAAATGGAACGATTTGGAAAAAACTCTCACATCCTTTTCAACATATTTCCCTCCAAAATAATATTTTCAAAATTTTCTCTCTTTGGGAACATCTTAAAAAAAATTGCTTCTCTTCTTTTCCTTTCTCTTATCTTCTGTTCTCTTCTTTCATAAAAAATTTGGGAGCACAACATTAGTTCCCGACATTTAAAAAGAAAGTAAAGTAAGTCGGGCGTAAATAAAGTAGTTTTACTTTCCTCCGTAAGTATGTTCCCGAGTTTTTAAAAGGAGCGAAAGTAAGTGTTAATGAATGCAAATTTGATAATTTTCACTCCAAAAAATGGGATGAAAAGTACTTTACCTTCTAATTACTTTCTTTCTTCTCATTAAAAAACTAGGGAGGAAGCCCTGCTGTGCTCCAGAGTTTGAAAATGGAGAGAAGAGAAGAGAAATGATAATTTTAAAATTTCCTTTCTGAGTCATGCTCCCGAGTTTTTTGGTGAGAAAAGAGAAATGATCAATATAGAAAATTTCCTATAATTTCCCCCCAAAACTTTCTTCCCAAAATGGGAAGATTTGGAAAGATCTCTCACATTACCTTCTTCCTTTTATCACTTTCTCTCATTTTTTAGACAAACTCGGGATCACATGATTGATTTATTTTCTTCTACTATTTATTTTCTCTTCTCTTCTCTCACAAAAAATCTCGGGAGCAGCGTAAATGTCTTTATGACGACTGACGAGGGGAAAGTATGGCCACGGGCTAGTTCGGGACGACTTTTGAAAAAAACAGGAATCAGAACTATATATTTCTGGTTTTAAAAACTAAAAATAGCAATTGTAATTTATCACCGATTTTAATTTTTGCTACATTTTTGATATGTTTAGTTCAGTTTTAAAACAAAATGAAATAAAATTAAATAAAAAAATATTATAACTAGTAGCAGTGGCAGAGCCAGCCATAAATGGTAGTGGGGAAAAATTAGTAAAATATTATTTCCTCTACCTCATATTACATGTCCGTTTTGAAAAATTATAAATATTAAGATTTAAAAAAATTGGCCTTAAATTTGTATAAAAATAGGAAATGAACAAGTAATTTAGGGTAAAATTGCCCTAGCCTAGTAGAGAAAGCTTAATAAAATAAAGAACTAGTTAGTTTACGGAGAGTTATGTTTTAATATGTTGGTGATGCTTATTGTCAGTCAAGTTTAAAACTGAAAGAAGTTACTAGTGCTTGCAAGTTGCAAGGGTGCAAGTGCAACTTTCGGTGACTCCAAGAATCATTGCAATGTATGTACAATATATTTTCACTACATTCTCCAAAGTAATAGTCTATAGACTTGTAGTTTAAAACATTCAATTGAAAATGTGTATAACATGAAAAGAAGTTATGCATTGGTATTTTGGCATAATATAATTTACGAAGTGAACGCAAACAGTTGAAAATATACTATGTTGATCTATATAGAAAAAACCAACACCTAGTATAGTGCAGGGGATCAATCATGAAAGTTCATATATTAAGTCTTTTTTTAGAATGACTTATTCGATCATAAATAGCCTTGAAATGTATAGCTAGAGATTCATGGTTTTTTTCTTTCAAGAAAATTTATCATCTTCATCTAATTAAAAATCACGCATGTTGTCTCCGAACACTTAAACAATAGGACTTTAATGTATAGAAATTATCTCCTTAACCCCGTGAGTTTGTTTAAAATACGAATAAATAAATTATGTGATAAATAAGTTACATGATTATTGATCACAATATTTCACAAAAATCTCTCGTTGAGTGCGAGTTTACGATTTTTGAATGACAACACTTAGACGAACTTTATTTTACAAATTATCTAAATAACCAACGTCTAGGAGACTTATACATTTCCAAATCATGTGTGTTACATCGTAGAATGAAAACGAAAATAATTGATAATAAGAAGTGAATCAAAAATACGTTTAAAACATAGAAGTAAGACAAACAATATAACGACGATGGGAATAAAAATTCACAACGCATACACAAAGGTACATCAAACAGTTAACATAAAAAACAACGAAAAGTAAACCAAGATCCACTTTATAAGGAGAAATGGGATTCGATCGTAGAAAAACCAACATAAACGAAAAGTACGGGGAACAAAACAAGTTCATGGCAAAAGCAAATATAAACATAAAGTCATTCGTCATCAGGGTTGTCGACTTGTCGTCCTTGGGGTATTTCATCTCCACATCATCAACTGGAGTATCAAACTCATCCAAGGGGAAAGCATCGTCGGGAAATTCTTTGTTATAAATCTTCACAGTATCGAGCATGTCCCAAGACTTCCACTCTCCCATGTGGTACTCCAATAAAATATCCACTCTGGTCCTCATAATTTGTTGGTGGACAACCTTTTCAGCTTCAGAACGCATATCATGCTCAATGGACTGCACCTTGGTGGCAAAATCATCAAACTCCTTATGCAAATTATTCATGGCGGCTAGCCTTTCTTTGGCTGGAACCTTTGTAATCTCTAAATTATTAGCACAAGCTTTATGCTTCACTTCAAGTTCTTTGTTCATCTGTATCTTGCGATTATAAATCTCACAAGCAACAAAAACACTTTGGAGTGTCTACATAACAACATGGATATGTTAAAAAAATGGCAACATGAAATAAATAAAGTACAAAGACAAAAAAAAAATCTTATGACAAGACATACGTGAAATGCGTAACTAGCGCTATCATTAAGAATGTCTTTGTTTTCTTTAGCAGAAATATCTTCCATTGACCGTGAAAGTATCATGTCGTCAAACATATGGGCAAATGTATAGGGATTTGCGTGGAAAACATAACTTTAAGTCAAAAGTGGCATAAAAATATCAGAGCTGATAGTCATTGGGCTTGCAGTAGGGCTCATCAAGGGACTCGTTAACATGGGGGCTTTGGAGGACCCAGTTTCTGTGGACTTTTTTCACGGAATTTTTTGTTGAACAAATATTTATCAGAAATGATGAGGGGCTTAATGACCGGGGGTTTAAATTCTACAATCAAAAATCATGGCTCAATCCATGATAGTAAAAGAATCCACACAAACAAAGCCAAAAAGAGATATGTCATATAAGAGAGGACACGATATATAGCTTTGGCGTACATTTATCCTGAACTCATCTCAATATTCTGATCACTCTCGGGGCTCTCTAAAGTTTTGGAAGAGAGACTCTGGATGGATTGAGATGGCATGACAATATGGGAAATAACCAACTTGCCCTCAGTCCTATTTGCAACAGTCTAGGACCCAATCTTCATTGAACACCAACTTCACTCTTTGGTTGTGACTTCTTCATATTGGAAACAAATTCTTCAACATTAACTTGTCCGGCATTTCGTATGGGTCTACCTAAGCAATTAGGCCACAACCTTGTAATAACTGACAGAGTGCGGATCTTGCTAACGATCGCCTTAGTAGTAACATTGCTTTCATTAAACTCAAAATCACAGTCTATATTTGATAAAAATAAATAATAAATTACAAATAAAATAGATCAAAATATATATACGAAAGAGGAATTGAATGACGACGTGTTATATGATAAATTTGAGGGAAACAACGGGATGTCATACAGAGAAGCAGACAAGAAATTAAAGATATTTTGACAAGGAGACAGGAAAAATCGGAAAATTATACAGTGCATCATGAATATAGTAAAAGAGGTCAAGACATGAAGAAAAGAATGAACAAAAAACAAGTTATTGTCAAGAATAATACATGTGTTGTTCCAGCGTTCCAAGAGATAATCGACACCTTCACCAAGTGTTTTCTTCTCGGCAAAAATGTAATATTTTTTTCCAGTTTCTGTCATTGACCACGTCATTGTTAAGAATCAAAGGGTCCTCAGTGTCCTTGTTTGTAAAACCAATCCTACAGTTGCTGAATTTCTTAAGACCGTATGAGTTCTTCACGACTTCAACATCAATATTGAATCTGTGTTTCTCTTTGATAGCATCAAGACATGCCAATGTCCTCCATGCAAAAAGCATGAGTTGTCCATTGGATACATTCAACGTCTTCAGCACATTCACGATGAATTTGGAAAAAGGAAACGTAAGGCCGACATTAAAAAAATAGAAATAGAAGCATACCCAACCTTTTTTGTATGAATCAGCCCGTATAGACGAGTCGGGCATGATGATGTTGACATTAGTATGGAAAATCAACTTCATCTCTTTAAATCGATCCGATTTCATAACACTAGGTTGGTTATTGTTAGGGCGAAAACACGCGCTAATATTCACGCAAGTATACGCGTTTGCAAGTAGTATAAGATATAAATCAGATTCGTTCCCACAGAGACTGGTTTAGGTTAAGTTCAATTTATGCACCTATGCAACAATGTATGGTTATAGCTCAATGCTAAGACAAATAACAAATTGGGTTTTTATTAAACTAAGAGATTATACTAAATAACATTAACTAAGAGAATTGAGGTTGAATTACTATATATGACAAATATAGGATTCTAACTTCATTAAATACTTCATTCAATAGCCTTTTCATTCTTAACCTTAGCATGTGATGGTGATGACACTAATCAGATAACACGAAACTGATAAACGCCAACTTTCGTTGCACGAGTACCATTCCACCAGACATCCACAAAAGAGATAGAAGCTGAATATGCACCAATTATATTGAGACCCTATATGTCTATAGAATTTGACAACATAATGGTTTAAGCATAAGTTATCCATAATGATTACATAGGGCAAGTAAAACAGTTAGAGTTACCCACTAATCATGCATACAATACATGAACCTATGCTAGCATGGCAAGTTCTAAACCTCTATATTCACTTTCGCTTCAATAGAGATTAACACGTTATCTTATATGTTAGCTACGCACATAAGACGAATAAGCACAACCAATAC
Source organism: Apium graveolens (assembly GCF_009905375.1). Classification (NCBI taxonomy): domain Eukaryota; kingdom Viridiplantae; phylum Streptophyta; class Magnoliopsida; order Apiales; family Apiaceae; genus Apium; species Apium graveolens. The sequence goes on along the minus strand of NC_133656.1, from coordinate 73,435,939 downwards.
TAGGATATCAATCAATCACCACACACCAAGATATCGAAACAATTAACTATTGAAATCCATAAGTAAATCCGCTCGAACCTCATGATAACGATTAGCTCATAATTGAACTCATCGTCACCATGGGTTCCAATGAAAGCATGGTATAAACAAGGTCTTAATAAACTGAATAATAGTTAAAGTATGAATAAACGAGATCTAGGTTGAACAAAAATGAAAACGAGCATCCAAAATTACAACTAATTCAAAGAATCACAAGTTGAAAATAAGATCTTCTTTTTCAGAGTTGTTCTGTGCTTCTAGGTCTTTTCCTTGGTATCCCAATCTTCCCGGATGATGAAAACCCTTTTTTTAAGTATATATACGCCTCTAGTGGACCTGGACCCTTAAAATCGTCAAATTCCACTCAAAAAAGGCTTTTTCAGTGAAATAAGCGACCAACCGCGCCTCGGGCGGCCGCCTCAGCTCTCCGGGCGGGCGCCTCAGCTCCCGGCGGGCGCCTGGAGCCTGTCTGGAAAAATTTCTGATGAATCTTATTTTGGCCATAACTTGAGTTCTACTCGTCAGAATTAGGCGATTCAACTGCCCACACGAAGCTAACGAGATTCTCTACAACTTGACAATGGCCTTGGCTTCCAAATATGATCACCTTTTATAATATTTCGTTTAAAAGCTCATTTCTTCCTATAACTGATACCTGAAATGCAATAACACAAAACACATCAAAATACCAACAACTTGAGTCCAAAATACCAATTTAAGCTTGTAATAAAGCATTCCAAGTGGATATAAAATCCACTTATCACACCCCCAAACTTGAATCGATGCTTGTCCTCAAGCATAAATAGACTCAAAACTATAAAACAAACATAATGCATGAATGCAACTACGTGAATGCAACTAAATGATAATGCAATCGATCCCCTCAGAATAACCATAACCAAATGAATAAGCCAATGCCTCTAAGAATGCAATGACTTTAAACAGAGCTCGAATAAATCCCACAAACCAACTCACAAACCAGAAACGTGTGTGTGTGGAATGCTTAACAGATATCTCTCGATACTAGATCAATAACCATAACTTATCTATCATCGAAACAATCTAAAGTTTATAAACATAATAGACAATAAACGCATTATGACTCACAACACCTCCTTTCTACTAGAGTTATACAAGGATTCACACTATTATTGAACACATAGCAAAGATGCTTATTTGACCGTGCAATGAATGAGGTCCCAAAAGACTTATGCAATGATACCCATGTAGCGAGCGTTAGGTTAGCGGATCCTAGACTATAAAAGCCTTAGGTCACTAGGTACAAAGTCCCCTAGAACTTAATAACTCGAGTATTAAAGAGCTCACTCTTGATCAGTTATGCATAAACACATACTTTTTTTCTTTCTTTTTTTTTCTCTTTTTTTTTCTTTTTTTTTCAACAATTTCTGAATGAGTGCGTTTCGCTCCATCTCATTCAACCCTAGACTCCTCATAAAAATATGAGCCGGCTACTAGCCATTTGACGCCTAGCCTTACAACAACTAGCAATGAAATCCAAGTTTTTCTCCAGATATGTCTTTACGAGAATATCACAAATTCTAAATATAACCAAGTGATTAAATCTCAACAACAAACAAGTATGATCATGATCTAGATCAAAAACAACCCTATAAGACTTTGTAAAAATATTTGTTTCTGGCATGCAAATTAATTCATTAAGACTTAAACATCCCTCTATTCGTCATCACCACACTGAAATCAACATCAACTTATCAAATATCATAGTTCATCTTAAGGGATCATGCTAAATATGCATGCAAATGTAACTATATAAAATCATATAAAAAAACAAATATGTCCTAAATGAACAATCATGCAAAAATATGAATGAACTAAACTAAACATGCAATATGAATCTATATGAATCTATATGGACACACACTACTAATCCTTACATTATCACCCCCAAACTTAAAATTTTCAATGTCCTCATTGAAGGTAATAATAAGGATTTCAGGCATACCTAGTCATCAGAAAGATCACCCTCTTCGGGTGGAGGATCAAGTGGCCAATTAACCTCGCCACTAGTGTCTCAGAAAATAGTACCGAAAGCGTGTGTCAAATCTTCATCAAAATGATGGTGAATGTCGTGCATGGCCTCCATACGCCTAGTCACTCGCCTGTACTGCTCATCACCAACACCAGTCCTATCAACTACTTGTGGCGCATGAGAAGAACCCTCTGTAGGCACTGGAAGATCCGTCCAGCCACTCTCTACATCATCAAAAATATATCCCAACCCCTTATCATGGGGTGCACCTAAGAATGAATAACTCAAGTGATCTGGCTTTCGGTTGAGCTCAAGTATGGGAGCTTCTTGAATAAATGGTTCAAAATGCTCCTGAGAAATTTTCAGCTCTGCTAACCCAAGATAATCGAATGGCATATCCAACTTCCTCTTCCACGGAGGTGCATTCAAAACCTGTAGTTGCTCTACTTTAAAGCACTCCTCTTTAGCTACGGGTAACTTTATTTCCTTGAACACATTAAAAGTGACCTTTTGATCGTAAACCTTCATCGAAAGCTCTTCTTTTTGCACATCGATCATAGTTCGGCCTGTAGCCAAGAATGGTCTTCACAAGATGATGGGAATCTTCTTATCTTCCTCGAAATCAAGAATTACAAAGTCAGCAAGGAGAAAGAGTTTATCCACCTTGACCAAGACATCCTCCACTATACCTCGTGGATAAGCGATGGAACGGTCAGCTAGTTGCAATGACATGTATGTTGGTTTTGGATCAGGCAGACCAAGCTTCTTGAAGGTAGATAAGGGCATTAGATTGATGTTCGCTCCTAAATCACATAAATATTTGTCGAATGACAAGTTTCCGATGGTGCAAGGAATAGTGAAGCTTCCAGGATCTTTAAGCTTCGGAGGCAACTTCTGTTGCAGCACAACACTGCATTCCTCCATTAGAGCAACGGTCTCTAAGTCATCGAGCTTCACTTTTCGAGAGAGAATATCTTTCATAAACCTCGCATATCTAGGCATCTGTTCAAGAGCTTCAGCGAAAGGTATGTTGATATGAAGTTTCTTGAACACCTCCAAAAACTTCTCAAACTGCTTATCCAGCTTTTTCTTCTGCAGCCTCTTAGGAAAAGAAGGTGGAAGATAGATCTGTTTCTCCCCTGAATTACCCTCAGGAGGAATGTGTTCCATAGTAGTCTTCCTTGGTTCCACCTCTGCTTCCTTCTGCACTTCTTCTTCAGCCACAACTGTATTTTCCAAAACTTGAGATTTTTTAGGCTCTTCATCTTGCTGAATTTTGGGGCTTGCGACCTTTTCAGACCTCAAGGTGATGGAGTTCACGTGTTCTTCAACTTTCCTCTTCCCTGGATTTATTTTTGTATCACTAGGAAGCGTTCCTGGTTGTCGATTCAATAAGGCATTAGCAATTTTCCCTATTTGGTTATCCAGAGTCTTGATAGAAACAGCCCGACTTTGGCATATAAGAGCCTGGTTTTGCACATAAGCCGCAACTCCTCCAATTCATATTTTTCATTCGAAGATAGAAATGCACCATGAGTTGTTGTTTTGGTGTAATTTGTTGCTGAAAACCAGGAGGGTTGAATAGCTAATTTCCAAACTGCTGGAATGGCTGTTGCATCACATTCTGATTGTTGCTCCAGCTGAAGTTAGGATGATTCCAGTTGTCAGGATGATAAGTGTCTGGAACTGGTTGCTGCGATCTCTGAAAGTTGCTCAAAAATTGAGTTGAGTCACTAGATATAGCGCATTGCTCCGTCACATGCGGACCTGCACACAGCTCACAAACACTAATTATCTGCTTGACACCATAGTTAGCCAGAGAATCGATCTTCATAGACAACGCCTTTAGTTGAGCAGTGATAGCCGTATCTGTATCCACTTCAAGAACTCCTGCTACCTTGCTCTGTGGCAATCTCTGGGATGGATACTGATATTCATTAGCAGCCATCAGTTCAATTAGATCATAAGCTTCCTCATAGCTCTTTACCCATAATGTTTCACTTGCTGCTGCATCGAGCATGGGTCTAGACTGTGCTCCTAACCATTGTAAAAACAATTGATGATCATCCAATCAGGCATTCCATGATGAGGACACTTCCTAAGCATCTCCTTATAGTGCTCCCAAGCTTCATATAAAGATTATCCTGATTGCTGCGCAAATTGAGTAAGAGCATTCCTGATTCCAGCTGTCTTCACCATAGGGAAGAATTTAGTAAGAAATTTCTGAGCAAGATCTTCCCAAGTAGTAATCGAACCAGCTGGTAGAGAGTGTAAGCAGCTCTTAGCCTTGTCCCTCAGAGAGAATCGGAACAGTCTCAGCTTCAGCATCTTCAGAAACACCGTTGAACTTGAAGGTGTCGCAGATCTCAATAAAGTCTCTAATGTGCATATTGGAATCTTCAGTTGGAGAACCCCCAAACTGGATTGAATTCTGCACCCATTAAATTATGCCAGGCTTGATCTCAAAGGTATTAGCTGTGATAGCTGGCCGGATAATGCTAGATTGAATGTCATTGATCTTGGTTTGAGAAAAATCCATCAAGGCTTTCGTTCGTGCTGCTGGATCTCCCATTGTAATGAGTACCTGAAACACAAACAAATAAACTGTGAAAATAAAAGAATCTGAGTCAGTGAACTTTAACGACCACTGATAATAAGCACATAAACTAAAAATAAACACCGAGTCCCCGGCAGCGGCGCCAAAAACTTGTTAGGGCGAGAAAACGCGCTAATATTCACGCAAGTATACGCGTTCGCAAGTAGTATAAGATATAAATCAGATTCGTTCCCACAGAGACTGGTTTAGGTTAAGTTCAATTTATGCACCTATGCAACAATGTATGGTTATCGCTCAATGCTAAGACAAATAACAAATTGGGTTTTTATTAAACTAAGAGATTATACTAAATAACATTAACTAAGAGAATTGAGGTTGAATTACTATATATGACAAACATGAGATTCTAACTTCATTAAATACTTCATTCAATAGCCTTTTCGTTCTTAACCTTAGCATGTGATGGTGATGACACTAATCAGATAACACAAAACTGATAAACGCCAACTTTCGTTGCACGAGTATCATTCTACCAGACATCCACAAAAGAGATAGAAGCTGAATAGACACCAATTATATTGAGACACTATATGTCTATAGAATTCGACAACATAACGGTTTAAGCATAAGTTATCCATAATGATTACATAGGGCAAGTAAAACGGTTAGAGTTACCCACTAATCATACATACAATACATGAACCTATGCTAGCATGGTAAGTTCTAAACCTCTATATTCACTGTCGCTTCAATAGAGATTAACACGCTATCTTATATGTTAGCTACGCACATAAGACGAATAAGCACAATCAATACTAGGATATCAATCAATCACCACACACCAAGATATCGAAAAAAATAACTATTGAAATCCATAAGTAAATCCGCTAGAACCCCATTATAATGATTAGCTCATAATTGAACTCTTCGTCACCATGGGTTCCAATGAAAGCATGGTATAAACAAGGTCTTAATAAACTGAATAATAATTAAAGTACGGATAAACGAGATCTAGGTTCAACAAGAACGAAAACGAGCATCCAAAGTTACAACTAATTCAAAGAATCACAAGTTGAAAACAAGATCTTCTTTTTCGGAGTTGTTCTGTGCTTCTAGGTCTTCTCCTTAGTATCCCAATCTTCCCGGATGATGAAAACCTTTTTTTAAGTATATATACGCCTCTAGTGGACCTGGACCCTTAAAATCGTCAAATTACACTCAAAAAATGCTTTTTCAGCGAAATCAGCGACCAGCCGCGCCTCGGGCGGCCGCCTCAGCTCTCCGGGCGGGCGCTTCAGCTCCCGGGCGCCGCCCCACATCCCGGGCGCCGCCCCACATCCCGGGCGGGTGTCTGGAGCCTGTCTGGAAAAATTTCTGATGAATCTTATTTTGGCCATAACTTGAGTTCTACTAGTCAGAATTAGGCGATTCAATTGCCCACGCGAAACTAAGGAGATTCTCTACAACTTGACAATGGCATTGGCTTCCAAATCTGATTACTTTTTTATCATGTTTCCTTTAAAAGCTCATTTCTTCATATAACTGTACCTGAAATGCAATAACACAAAAACACATCAAAATACCAACAACTTGAGTCCAAAACACCAATTTGAGCTTGTAATAAAGCATTTCAAGTGGATATAAAATCCACTTATCAGTTATCACGAGCGTCGAGTAGGTTGGTTGCAATCCAATCGGAGTTTTTGTTTGACATTATGGGGGATTTGTTATTGTGACACTCAAACTACGGGTGGTTTTCTTAGCCATTACTTGGAAGCAACCAGAGGTTTGGTTTTTTGATTAGAACGGAAGAAGAATGCGGAGAAATAAAGACATTGAAAGAGGGTTTATAAGTAGTGTATATAGGGAGATGGGGAGATAGCAGATAAACATGGAGAAGGTTTTTTGATAATAGAGAAGCCAATGCATGTATATCACGAGGCATGATTACACGCGTATCAATAGGAGATGAATGATTCACACACGGTACTTGTATCTACACTTAAGGCTATTGATTTTAATTCTTGGTTAAAGATTTTATAAATTAAATTTCCTAATTATTAAAATCTGGGGCTATTGTTATGTCTGGAATTTTTGTCATGTCAAGACATGATCAAAACATGAACAACAAATTTGCGGGCGAGACATGAAAAGAAGGAAAACACGAGATCAGATGGTGAAGGACTAATAAAGTAAACGGGAGACTGGGTCTACTACTACCCGAGTCTGTAGAGATTGCAGTTGAGCATTAAAACCTGTAAAAACACACATTCACACATCCTACCAGCATATAGTCGAGTAGTAATTCGAAGATCATTCAAACATAAACGCATACACTTACGCACATTGCACAAGTATATAGTCAGAGTGGTAGCTAGAGTTGATGAACATAGAATTACCATTGGAAACTCATCCATGTATAAAAGTTCCACATTATATCTTTGATTATATTATAGTAAAATTCATTAGGTTGGTTACAAAATCCCACCCGCGGTTTTTATCATTTCACGGTGATTTTTTGGTTCACCAAATTATTGTGTCCTTTACATTCTTGTTCGATTTGTTTTGTTTATTTACACGAATTGATTAAATTGATCCTTAGTAATTAATTTATAAATTTTGGTAAAAACAAATTCTATTGATTATGTCGTAAGTTTAATTCATCTGATCAACTGTTAAAAAGTATCTAGAATTGCATTGTATATAACTGTTACTCCCTCTGTCCCATTCATTTCTCTACACTTTTCTTTTTGGGGTGTCCCATTCAATTCTATACATTTCAAAATTTACCAAAAATATTAAAAATTTTATAATATAAAAATTAACTACACCCACTCATATTCACTATTTTCTTCCACTACACTAACTTTATACATTAAATATTGATTGACCCCACCACTTTACCCACTTTTCTTACTTTTTCTCTCAACATTCCATTTTTTCTTAACCTCCGTGCCCAAATCAAATGTATACTTCTCAATGGGACGGAGGGAGTATATAATAATTAATGCCACTGCAAGTGGTTTGGTAAGTACTTGATGTTAATGCAGCAATTAAAGATAAATTGAAAAATCAATATAAGTAATTGAAATAAGTACGTCATTCATAATTCTTTGATTTCAACTTAGAAATTACTCAATTTAAGTCTTTCTTTTCAACTTGCAAGTCGCCCGTAAGTATTTTTTTAACATTTAAGTATCTTGTAAGGGTATAAATACGTACACTTACAAATGTAAAGGTGACAAAATGGTTATATTGTTCAAGGTATGCTGTGATTTGTTTCTTAGTTGTTGAGGTTAATTTTGGTGATTTGTTCAAATTAGTTTGGTAATTTGCTGGTTCTCACGGTTCCGATTAGAGCATCACCCTAGGTATGTGTAACTATAGTTAATTTCATCGAATAATGGTAGTCCAACTTCTCTGTGATTATTATGGAATACCAAGTTTAGAATGGTAATTCTGTTCATAAATCTTGAATTTTAAATTATTATTATGTATATTTGTTAATGAACCAGTTACTCTTAAATTTTAAAGTGTTAGAAAATGACCATTTCCAGAATCTTATATTATTCTAAAACTCCCCTCACTCGAAAGTCCATTTATGGGTCGAATAGTGGATCACGGGCGCCTATCTTTGGGGCATAAATTTGCCATTCGTGTCCCTCATAAATTGTGAGAAATATTGGGGGTGGCAGAGATCGAACCTGAGTCTTCTACCAGCCTGAGCTCTGATACCATGTTAAGGAACCACTTACTCTAAAATCATAAGGTGTTAGAGAATGAACCTTTACAGAATCTTATATTATTCTAACAGTATTGTTGATCAATTTGCTTTGACGAGCATTAGAGAAACTAGCTGAGGAGCTTATACAGACGTTTACTTTGGAATTAATTCTGAAGGTTTATTGCATCTATAGATGCTTCCAGAATTTATTGTTCTATTTCCATATTAGTTTGGTCACTTCATTCTTCCTTTTGTTGTTTGTTGGTTTTGGTGTTTCGAATGTGTTGGTAAGAAAGCACAGAGGCTGCTTGTCATACACTTTCTCTCCATGAGCAGCGATGATATATGGTATTGAATGGATTTGGATGGAGGAACTCTATTCGGGCGAGTTTGATGACTTGAGCAAATGCAGTTTGTACTCAACACAAGCTTGTGCACCATCTTTTCGAAGTTTGAGGGTAGAAGCCCGGATAAACTAAAGCTTCAAATAGAACACCAGCTCGATGAAGAAGTTTTACAGGTACAATCACCATCTAAATTCTTAATTTCTTATATAATTTAGTTAGTCCATTTCCAGAACAAGAATTAACTTAATTATTATTGTAGTACTTCTTTGACATCCTACTATGCCTGATTAACTGTTGCTTTAGATACTTTTGATAAAGATCAACACTTCGAACAAATTCAATCGTTTTCAATAGGGGTGAACGCGGTGCGGGCGGTGCAGTTTTTTCCTCAAACCGCAAACCAAACCGCACATGCGGTTTGCTCAAATTTCCAAACCGCAACCGCACCGCGTACCCTCGAAAACCGCATAAACCACACCACGAAAATGCGGTGCGGTGTGGTGCGGTTCGCTGCGGTCTATACTTTACAAGTTCAAAAAAATTTAATAAATACAAAACTTACATTTAATCAAATTTCTGAAAATAATTTTAGTCAATCAGAATGCAACATCTTAGTTCACTAGTATAAACAAGAGATTTTGGTTTTCCTAGTGCAGAAATACAAACAAGAGATTGTGTAGTCTCATTTTTATTTGTCAGAAGATCGTGTGGTCCATTTGAATTTCTTAATGAATTTAACATATAATTCTAACTCAATGAGGATGTTATGGCCATCTGGTGAAATTCAGTTTAACTAAGAACATATAATGGTTCTTTATGTTAACCGATAGGAATATAAGTGTATATATATGTATATATATATTTATAATATATTAAATATTGCGGTGCGGTGCGGTTTGAACCGCATTTCAGAAATTTAAAACCACAACCCGCACCGCACCGCGCGGTTTATTAAAAATTCAAGTCGCAACCGCACCACGAAAATTAAAAACCGCGTTTTGCGGTGTGGTTTGGTGCGGTGCGGGCGGTTTTTGCGGTTTGCGCGATTTTCTGCTCACCCCTAGTTTTCAACTAAAGTAAACCGTGTCATTGTGTTTTTTCTCAGTTTTGAGCTAGGAAGCAAGGACACGGGTGCGGGAGTGCGAATACGCAATGCGGGGATACGAGAATTCGACAAATATAAAAAAATGGGAATACGAGTGCAGGGGGACACGGGAAAAAATAAACAAAAAATTTGTATTTATTTCATGTTAAACATAATAAAACTTACTAACAAAACCAAAAATTGTATGAAAAATTAATCAAATGCATCATTTATTAATCTAAAACACAAAAATACAAGTAAAATCTTTTAGTTTATGTACAAATAAATACGATAATCAAGACTTTTGTAGTAACTAATTGACATGGATAATTAATTTTGTGAATGTAGTTTGCTAAAATAGATTTTAACTACGATTTCTAAAGATAAAATTTCATATTAGTAACAGGGAAGAATCCGCATGTCCGATACGGGAATACGTGTGTCCGAGAATCCTCGGCACCTACCCAAGTGTCCCGGCTTCTTAGGTTTTGAGGATAAGTTTCTTTCTACAGGTTCCATCAGGTTGGAGCTTCAGTTTATACGTAACAAGATTTGGATATTATAGTTTAAAATTAATAAAAACTCAAAAAGATTTTGTAAATTAGCCCTGATAATACACGTACCGTTTGTATAACTAAGTTAATGCCCGAGTCATAAATTTGGGTTTATTATAAATATACCGGATATCTTACCCGTGCTTCACACACGGAATTATTTTATATACGATCATTTTTTAATTTTTAAAGATATATATTGATGAAGTTGCGGTAATGTGTACCAATATTTTTATACCAATATCATCATGTATAAACAATCACAAAAAACATTCGATAAAGTCTCTTCCCTTTTCCTGTATCACTTAATTTTCTGGGTAAATACTGTAATTAAAAACTTTGAAGAGTTCTAATTTTTGTATATAGTTTAAGCACGTTCATAGTTTAAACATGAACCACATAACGGAAAGGATAATAATCAAATTACAGGACAATCTAAATGCCATTATAAATTCATGGTCCATTAATTTACAAACTTGCAAAAATATAAAGATCATCCAAAGTTTGAAGACAACCGTATTAAAGCAACAAAGTTTATGTATGCAAAACAGTAAAAAATAATGGAACTAAAAATTAAAGTTAATTATCGAAGTTCTGAAATGAAAAAATGAGATAATGTTCATTCAAGATTCCTCGACAAGGAGCGATTGTATGAATCTTGAGTCCGCTACAAAACTAATTTACTTTTCCTGCATAATGGAATATGATATGATGTTACACCAATATGAAGAAATGCCAAACTGTAAGTATATTCCGTATGATAAATCACATCTCATGGTGGGTAGAAAGACAACTGAACACCCTTTTTAACTCGTTTGCTGGTCAATAGAGCTGAACCTGAAGTAGCTGCACCATCGGATATACCGGGAACACTTGTCTGCAAATTTGGATGTAGTATGAAAATATTTATCAATTCAAAAGCTCACAAATATCTTAAGGATAGACAGTATGGTAGCTATATGGTGCAATTTCTTTAATAATTCTTAAGATGTGAAACATAAAGCTCACATTTGTATAATTTGAAACGGAAGTCCCAACATCAATGTCTTCAAGCACAGAAGAAGTGTTAACTAAACATTCATATGCATCATGAGCATAATATATTGTGCTGCTAACTAATATGTTATCATCAGTGAGCTCAACTTTAACAGTAATTTCTCTTCCCACAATTTGCTTCATGTTAGGAAATGAATAACACACAGGGGGGTGAATGTGTTTTTCTGTTTTTGAGCTTTTCTTGAATCTTTTATGGTTGAACAAAGTAAATTAAATCTTGTAGTAAAAATATGTTCATGCAGAAATTAAGCTTGCAGAAAATAAAGAACACAAATCATCAAAACTCACTTAATTTTATATTAAAATTAAGAATGTTTTACTACAAAATTTCTAGGCTATTTGTTGATAAAGAGCTTAGCTTCTTCTTGAGAGATTTACAAGATTTTCTATCTAAATTGGTACTTCTGACTAAAAAACCAGTGTTATCTCTATGAGTTCTCTAGTGCATTTCTTGACTTCTCGATAAGTCATTTTTGAGTTCTCGAATGACTTCTCTATAACACTAAATCTGTGACTTGTAGAGATCTTGACTTATAATATTTTTCCTAAAACAGATTTATTCAACTCCAAGCTTCTTCATAATTCATCTAAAGCATGATCTTCTTGATCTTCTTCCAGATAGAATTCTTAGGCTTGACACTGTTTATAGAAAAAGACTCCAGTCTACTCGTTTGACATTTTTACAGACTTTAAGTGTTACAAGTACAAAATACAAATGAAGATAACAATACAACTTACTTAGGGTTGACAAATCGTCTTAGTCTTGTTAAAGTACAGACATGTCTTGCACAATACTTCACATGTGGAGGATATGATGCATGATCCTACAAAGTATACAATCAGTAGATAAGTTGATTTAATCATAAAAATAATAACATCTGTTTCGGATAAAATAATTAATTGACAGTAATGTGACGCCCTCAATATCGGGGTTAGGAAATGAGGACCCACACACCTTTAATCTAATAATTAAATAAGCATAAACCCCGATTAACTACTAACAGGATCAAACAGGATAAAATATGAGATAAGATTACAACTACCAATCATAAAATATAACTTACAACCCCAAATTAATATTAAATAAACATAATCGATTCTGGCTTGGAACCGACAGATAACCCATTGTATCTTTACAATTCTCTGGCTAAGTGCTTGTTCACTCAAAAATACCACTACCTGCTCTGGCAACCGGAAGTCCTCAACACGATAGGGACCACCAGGTACGCTCTTACGAGCAGTGCACCTAAGCCTGACCATCTTCTTACTTAACTGCCATGGTTAGATTGAAACAAAACATATGAGTATAAAACTCAGCAATTAACTATAAAGCAGTTCTATGATATGAAATCCACAATATACTTTACCAATCTCAGGGCATTCTACTTTATTTGTTCTAGGTGGCAGATTTCCATCTTTTGGGTTAAGGAAGGGTTATGAAGGAAAAATGTAGGGCTTTCAAGGAACTAGGCTCAAAGTAGGGTGAAAGCCGACATTCATCACAAATCATTAAAGGATCAGAACAGATTTTTCAGAAAGGAAAGCAACAGTATTTCACTATATGAACCAATTGTATGATCAACAGATTAAGATCAGGGTTCATGAGCTTTAAGCTTTACAATATCACAATCAACTCTTTTCAAAGCGATATAAACCATTTTCATTTTCAAGAATCAATTACTGAACAGGATGTTTCAGTTCCATTTTAAATAATCAATATAGAACCCTTGATTGGATCACTTTATCTTTCCATTTCATTATAATACGGGTGATCAGCCCGTACCGACCTCTATCCGGTCTTTAAGGTACCAATCAGCATAATTTCAGCTTTAAATTGGACTAGCCCCGCTAGCCTCTTACCATGACTGGACTAGTTCCACTAGCCTCTTACGTCCTAATCCAATCCATCAGGAATTCGTTTGGAAAACCTTGAGTTGGAAAAAGTAGGTTTTTCTAAATTTATTTTATCATTACCAAGAATATGATATCATTCAGACTCTTTCGAGTTGAAACTAATTCTTAGTCAAATTTCAAGAAAGCAAAGGTAAGGAAGTGATTCAAAGACAAGCAAGGAACAACTCTAAGGATTCTGAATCAGGGATAACAAGGTACTTAAATCAGAAGGATCAATATATGTTTCAAGGATCAATAGGGTGATCAAGAAATAAGGTATCATTAAAAAGGGTTCGTAAAGGTAAATATAGGGTTCAATACAATTCATGGCTTAACAAATAACTTGAACAGAAAGGACAGGTTACCAAAGGGTTGAATCAGTAAGCTTATCAATAACAGTTTATCAAGATCAAAAATAGGGTATCTCAAATCATTAGCAGTTCCATACTCTACATGGTATGAATAATAACCTCTCTATAACTATTCTCACAAGTAATGAGAGTTACCTGCCTGAATTCGCTTTCCTGAAGGTTGAACTACTGCCACCTAGTATACCCTTTCCTTTCTTAGCCTGAATGCCCTCACGCTCCGAATCTACAATAAAACCAAAATCTTAATCAGTTTCTCAACTCTCGTTCCCGGAACGATTACTCAATACGATAGCTCGATTATACCCTTGACTCGAATATATGAGTATAGCTTATACACATAAGCACATAGCACATCACACGTCATATACTTTACTCTTAACCTTTACACCTTTATATACTCGACAATCGACTTATAAACATCCTTATCTCAACTCGAAGTCAAATCATACTTTATATTAGTACACATAGCTCTTTATACTTGAAATTCTTATACGAATAAACAAACGACAAAACTTACAATAACGACCCTAAAGTCATTCCTTCCCTTATGTCATGCTTATATCACATTTCCTATGTCATCTTGTTACACTTGTCTTCCTCTTGTTGGTGTGATGACATCATCATCCACTAACCCCTTGATTAACTCCTAATTACTTGGCTAATGACCGCTGATCTGTTATGCGGTTCACTTAACTTTCATTTTCGTTTATCGTTTGAGGGATCATACCCGGGATCTTATTTCTTAGGTTTCCTTAACCTTTCTCAATACATTATATTCCTTTTATGATCCTCTCTTATAATCCTTGAATTTAAATCCTTTTTATTCTGTTACCTTATACTCAATTCTTTCTGTATCTGGTAGATTTCCGGGAAAAATCAAAGTGTTCGGATTTGGATTCTGACGATCTTTACATACACTTATATACCACATAGAGTACTAATAATATCCCAGAAGATCAATAAAAGAACCTCTACATAGTGTGGCATGAAAAGTTTTCTTATTCAGCATAATCAGCAAAACACTATTCATAAGGGTTTCAAAAATTTCCGAAAATTGGGGTTATTACAGTCTCCCCTCCTTAAAAGGATTCCGTCCCGGAATCAGATAGAAAATGAATAGGGATACTCTCTTAGCATTGCACTTTCTAACTCTCGAGTAAATTTTCCCACATTGTGGTCCTACCACCAAACTCTGCCTAGTTTGATAACCCTTCTCCTAAGCACTTGTTCCTTTTCACTCTATAACCCTTCCTGGTTGCTCCATATAGGTTACGTCGGGTTGCATGTCTATGCGCTCATATGCCCCTATTTATCTGGCATCCGAATTATACTTCCTTATCATTGATACGTGGAACACGTTATGAACTTGCTACAGGTTCGGGGGTAGGGCTAGCTCGTATGCTAACTTCCCAATATGTTTTAGTATATCCAAGGGTCCGACAAATTGTGGACTTAGCTTTCCTTTCTTTCCGAATCTCATCAATCCTTTCCAAGGGTTTCCAAGGGGATACCTTTAACAACACTAGGTCCCCTATTTCATACTCTTTTTCCTTTCGAGTCAAATCAGCATACTTCTTTTGTCCAACCTGGGGTTGCTACAGCCGTCCTCTGATTAGATCCACTATGTCTTTGGTCCTTTGGACCAATTCAGGTTTGAGCATCTTGCGCTCTCCAACTTCATTTCGATACAAGGGAGATCAACAGTTTTTTTTGTACAGAGCCTCGTAAGGCGACATTCTGACACTGTCATATCATCTATCGTCGTAAGAAAACTCAATCCGCGATAAATGATCATTCCAAATTCTTTCAAGTCTATCGCACAAACTCTCATTATATCATCAAGCTCTATAGCTTTTGCTTCTCATTACCCACTCTTTTCCAGTTCGTAATCGTTACTATCTTCCATACCAAATTTGATATTGATTACACTTTTGCTCGTTAGCGTTCCATAACCTTTTAATAATCGTGTCAACCTTAGTATCACGAACGCGTTAGAATCGGAATACCACCGCACTGGTACCACTTCATCTCTAGCTGCCTCCATTTTCGAAAGCTTGGTCCTTCATATAGAAGTAAAAGAATTTATTGAGAGATCACTATGATCATGAACACTTGTTACATCGCATAGTTAGTACAGAAGGTGGCCAGCCTTTAGTACTTGACAAGCAATTAAACAATATATGGTATCCTACTAGGCTTCTATCACACAGATAGATAGTCATTCGGCAATACCTCCCCTTCTGGAAGGGTTGTTCTTCTCAGCTTATATGAAATGAAAAGGAGAGAAAAGAACGAATTGAAGAGAATTATATATATATAAAATATACTGCCACAAAATATCTGGCTTGGAATCTACCTCTGAACTATAGAGGTTTGTCATAGGAGAACAAAACATATACGTATATATCTCAACATCAAGTATTATAGCATCGCATTTCACATGCCTAAATATTTCTGCTATCCGTCCATCATTCTATGGACCCATGCTCTTGCTCGAGCTTATAAACAATCACCTTTGAAACTCCCTCGACATCGAAAATCGAATCTGGGATTTCATTCTAGACATCATCGTTACTAAAATCCATTGCTACACCGCAACCTTCTTCATATAATAATACTAATCTTTATCGATAAGAAGGAATAAATATACAATATATAAATAATCCACTAGTAAGTCTATCAATGATAACTTATACATCACCACGACCCGATTAGTGGTACTCAATCTCAACATCCATTACACTACAACTCTCACAGTTGTAATCGGCTCATTATTCAAAGAATCGTTGATGCATTACTATGGTCCACCACTGACCTACTGTCGTCATTCACTTTCCATGAAATATTAATAGCTAACCATACGGAGTCCATACATGTCGTATCAAATCCTTCTAAGGAGGTAACATAATCACCATTCCTGATTCATGAAGAACACTCATGATCCTGACATACATACATGACATGAAGCAGATAAAATTGCAGAAGAGTTTCAATCAAAGCAACGATAGCAGGTTAATACCATTCTTAATCATATGCCTTCGATAGAAGACTTAACTCAAAGGTTCGTTTAGTCCTTTTGGAACATGGTCCAGGCTCATTCTCAAGATAGTACCTTCTAAGATAGATAGCCCGCTCATGGCGATTACACAAATTAAACCTTTACCAAACTACTATTACGGTTGGGTATTGCATAGTCATCAGAAGGAATGTCAATCTTTCAAACCATAATACAACCTTTACGGCTTCAACCATTATCACTGTATTCCTCTGGCACAAGCGCCTATAATTATCCTCTTACCTTTAAAGTGTCGGCCACCTCTTTGGCCTTTCCTGATAGTAAAATTTCCTTACAATCAATGTCATTTTAACCACATCCAACTAAATTTTCTACCTCATTTCAATCACTACTTATGTGAAAATGCTTTCCTTAAAATCTGGTGAGTAAAAAAAAATACCACAATTTTTCCATAAGTTATTGCCTCAGTCTTTAGAGGTTAATCATTGTCACGACTGACTCTTGATCGTACTTAGGACGTCTCTTATCTTGGGTCCTTCTTGTTTTCACCATTCTTGACCTTCGTTGGGTTCAATCTATACTTTCTCATAGTTTAACATGTGCCCCACTTGGCATTATTTTTATTACATCATATTTCCTTTATCAAAATTTCTATTCTTGAGAATTTTGAATATTACCCTTCTCCTTGTAAAACCTCTAAGGTTATCCTTGAATCGTTCCTCCTGTATTCCCTAGATACAGGGCATATCAAAATACCCTATACTAATACTAGAACCATTGTCTATATGTTTCTGAAAAATTTTCTCCACTGATACTTAAAGGTTGTTATTACCTTAATCTTTTCCAATTCATACTGTCAAAACTCATACTATCCCTATTAAGGGTGAAATGCCAACCTTTATGCATTCCCCTAGGATTCGTTTTAAGTTACCGATGTTCTATCCTTAATTCCACCTTTAAAAAGGTACATGCATCCTTCCATGGATAAATCAAGTCATATATCCCTGATAAGGGTGTCTTATTCAATCATTCCCACCTCGATGGTATATGCCTAATTTCACAAGAACATCTGTATTCAAATTGAGGCCAATCCATATGGCCTCCAAAAGATAACAATGGTTATCCGCTTTTCTTTCCTAATTTGGTAATGATAACATGGATGTTCTGGAAGATATTGGTCGTGTTCAACGTGAACATCTTCTTAATAAATCCTCATTTTCTTTTGTTGTTTATCTCAACAGTCATCTCAATGTCGGGATATCTTTCATACATGGCGTTTCCCTTTCTGGGTATCAAGCCACCGGTCTTACACTTCACATTCTTGAAGGTCACTTCCTTCATCCAATTTTCCTAATTTCTTACTTCCTTATCTCCTCAGTCCATTCGCGTCTCATTATTTATCCTTCGAACTATCTCAAGGTTTCCTCGAATCCTTCCAACTTACAGGGGATAAAATATATGTATCTCTTATGCCTTCAACCATCAATTTCAACTCATGGTGAATCATCCTCATCCTGACGATCATATATTTTTCTCTTTCTATTACTACAAGTCTTTAAGGATTCCTCATACCCGACTCCCTTATCATTCCTCAAACTCTATTGCCTTTATGCTCCTTTCCACTTCAGTTTCTTTTTATTTTCATTTCTATTACAATCATTTCACGTACCCACTAATCGTTGACTTCAAACATCATGTCGTTCTGGGATTCTTGTCCTCCAGACGAATCTTGACAAATTTTACAATCTTAGATTCATAATTCATCATATTCGTCCGCCTTTGTTCTGGCTCTTAAAGCTTTTACACTATCTCCGTAACCTTGGGATTTTGTCACACCCCCAACTTAAATAGAGAAATAAATATAGCTATTACATCATTTTAATGAAGGATACACAACCAATCCAAGATCTTACATTTTAGGGTTTGGAACAGCCCATCACTACCAGCTATTACATCTGATTACAAATACCGAATCCTCACAGCTATTATTACTTATTCTACCTGAGCTCGAACATAAGCATCAGCATCACAGGTCTTACGGGCAGTCTGCTTGAATCTAACCATAGCTGCTAGCTGTAATATCAGGGTAAAGCAAGAAGTGAGCCAAAAGCTCAACAAGTGCTAACAGTACAACGCAAAACATAAATCGAGATATACCTTTAGGAATGACAATGGAAAGACATAATCAATGATAACGAGAGATAAAACTTATGTGAGTTGGCATCATTTTGCTTGCATCAAAACAATTTTAAAATCATTCTTAATCAAAATCATTTTATGACGCTACGGATTACAGCCGGTGATCAGCCGCGAAGTAATCCCGAACCTCGCTGGGTTCTAAAACATTATTGGGAATCCCTAGGCAACTTTTAAGCCTAATATAAGTGTGGAAAGGACTCGCGTCTCAGTCCAGATCCACCATTCAAAGAAAACATTTATCCCCCTTTGGGACTGAAAAATCCACATTTTAATCATTTTAAAAACTGATGCCGATTTATGACAAAATCTCTTTCGACTGTAATCATTTTTATCAAGGGATTATAGATCAACTTGAAACACTGGAAATATGACACTAAATCTCAGGGCCATGATCCACTAGACTTTACTATATTAGGGTAATTGAGAGGTTTTCATAAACAAGAACTTTGACAAGGAAATTGAGCAAGGCTATTGGATAATATGAAAGAGTAATGCCAAACTAGGCTTAAAGCAATGGTTGTAGACAAGGTATAGGTATTAGAACATCAAGAAGATAAGCATCACTGGTTCCAATAGGATAGAGGTGTTAAAATATAAAGAAAGTGATCATCAGCTCAAGATATAACAGGGTATCAAGCTTTAGGGTAAGGATAGGGTTATCAAACAATCATGAATGAATTTAAGAAATGATTGGCTTTTAGGTATCAAGATAAAGTTTCTATCGAGGTTATTTCAAGAGTTGAATCAAAGCATCAGGGTGCAATATCAAGATTTCTCAGGGATCAATAGCATGATAATCAAAAGGATCAATAAAGTATTATAACAAATCTCTATTTTATCATGGCATTAAACTATCATGAAAGACTTTTGAACTACTTGCAATACGTACTCGAGGGTTCATGGCATCTCTATGTAACTCAAAGATAAACAAAAGATACGCTTGATTTAAATATATCAAAATGACTCAGGATAATTGCATCGATATATATATGAACTGTTTACAGTAAATACGAAGGTCAAGTTGAATCACTTGCCTTGAGATAGACTGGTCTGGTCTGACTGGTAGGAGCAACAACTGGAGCTTCACTCGACTTTTATGGCAAGTTTTCCCTCGTCTCGAGATCCTACATAAATAATAATAATCCTCATTATAATATATTCTTACCATCTTAACCTATTTACAACCCGAAATTAAACATGGATGGCACTTAGGCCTATACGCACTTAATTCATATCCACCATTATATTTTCAAATGTACACACGTAGCCACATAATCACATATCGTATATTAATACCAAATAACATCATATACACCATAATGCCACACTAGGCTTGGATGATCTCGACTCACCACTTAAGTCTCTTGGTCGCTAACTAAACAAAGTCTTCAAATTTGGGCTTCCTAACTCAATGTGCCTTTCCTAAATTATCCAAAACCTATTGACCCTCACTTGTGCCTTTTTCTCTAATGACCTTATACTATCTTACAACTATGGTGGTCGACCTAATACTCACTTCTAAGTGTTCTAAAGCTATGTGATAAGTGAAAGTGCTCACTGGTGCAAATTTCAGAATGGTAACTAAGGTTTCTTGAGTGCATTAGACACTCTTAAACTACAGGTTTTTCTTCAAAATTTTTACACAAGACTCTCCTGACCTAAGGGCATCTCACAAGCTTGATGTGGCTCAAAGGCCTGGCTTGGGCCTTCTTGGGCCTAAGCTAAAAGTCCAAGGTTCCCCTGTTTTTCTGGGCAGAAAATGCCCTGACTTGAATTATCTTGTGACACATGGTTCTAGCTCATATCCTATGAACTATGGTTAGAAAAACTTCTCTGACATACCCTCTAACTAAGGCCCAATTGGGCCTAATGAGGGCCTACCCATGACATGGCCAAATCTCCCTATTTCTAAGTTGCAACAAAACTGTCCCCTGCTGGACAGATTTTGTTATTCTACTTGTGCACCTAACCAAATGACATGCAAACCTCCAACCAACTCCTAAAACCTATTATATACTCCCCATACTAACTTCTGGTAGCTTGGGCCTCAAAGTGCACATCAATGACATGGTCAAAACTCACTCTAAACCTCAGGGTACTAAACTGATTTTTCTGCAGAAACTATAACTCTCATTTTTCCAAGGCTTTGACTTGACAAACCTATCTAACAACAACTCAAAACTTAAACAAAGACTTATACATGGTATTCTACTGAACTAACTCCCTTTTTCTCAAAATAACCTTGGTGAGATCATCCTTACCTAAGGTGCAACTATGGCAAAACAAAAGAGACTACTCTTTACAAATCACAAACCTTTATGCTCTTGAAGCAACGAGATATATATATATTTTTTATAATAGATAACCACGAATTATTACCATGCAATAAGAAGTATAAATCAATATTAATACATTATTCCTACTGAAATTAAGGCTCACTAACAACATGAATCTAAATGATCAAAACTTCCAAAAAATATCAAAAGTGATTTACATGCATGCATGCTTTCGGATCTTTCAAGCCAAAGCAACATGATTTCCAAATAAATTTTTATCATAATTCAACATGCAAGCCTAACATGGATTACAACTAAATGATCAACTAGCATGCAAAAGGGTTTTATCAAGCTTTTACAATAAAATTCACGTTATCATCACAAAATAAACAAAAATGTAACAAGGCAACAAAACACCATCCATTCGGCTCCTATCAAGTCATGGCCGAATGGATTAGGGTAAGAACAACATTTCATAAGTGTAACACTCTTATGTCTAGCCATTCTTGACCCTATGATACTATATCTCATGGTGAAAGCCTTAGATTCACAAGAATCAAGGAGGTTCACTTTGAGTTTAACAAAAACATCACCATGCAAGGTCAAAACATAGGTTTTTCACTCTAAACTTTTGAAATATATATAAGAATAACATATAGGGAGTAAAATTACTTGGATATAAGATGATTGTTTGAGTGAGAGTTGAAGAAAGAAGGGGATGGGGCTCGGTTTTGGTGGTTGCCGAGAGGGGAGGGGAAAAACCGAGAGGTGAGGGAGGAGGGAGGGAGAAGAGAGTGAAGTGGTGGGGTGAAGTGAGGTGATGATCACTTCTTGGACTTGTTTTTATGCATTGATTTGACTATAATGTGAGTGGGTTTGAGATTTTACAAGAGTAACCCTCCAATATAGTTAGGTAGATTTGCATGCAAGGGTAAAGGGGTAAATTGGTTAGCAAAATGTGAGTTGGTGGGGTTGAGAATGTCTTCTTTGCCCTTTGATTAAATAGAAGAGAGTTTGCATGCAAGGTTATTCATGTAATTTGATAAATATGACAACTAAAATTTATAATGATTTATTTTTATAAAATAAAATAGAAGTTCAAAAATTATAAAATTTATACCATAAATTAACTTGTATTTTTAGAGACTTTATAAAATCATTTTCAAAATTTGTGAACAAAATGCCTTTTAAAAGAAGATTTTTCCAAAGCTTAGAATATTCCTTATAAATCAAAAATAAAGAAATTAAATAAACTCTTGCTTTGAAAAATCATATACTACCCAAAGCAAATTTATAATGCAGAAATTTTCACTCACACAAACTTACAATCATTGAATATATTTTCATTTGACTTAATATTATACCAAATTCACAAATAATATTACATAAAATGCCGGTCGTAACATCCTCTCCCCCTTAAGGGATTCTGTCCCCAGAATCTAAGAGAACAGATGAGGATACCGGGAACGCATATCAGACTCTAACTCCCAAGTCGACTCTTCGACCTTAGGGTTCCTCCAAAGTACTTTTACTAACTTTACTGACTTATTTCTAAGACTCTTTACTTTCCAGTCGAGTATTTTAACCGGTTGCTCCACAAATGACAGGTTTGCCTGAATTTCTACGGGTTCATATTCTATCACATGGCTAGTGTCAGGATTATATTTCTTAAGTAACGACACATGGAACACATTATGCACATGCCGATACTGAGGTGGTAAGGCCAACTCGTAGGCCACCTTTCCTACTTGACTCAAAATCTCAAAAGGACCTATGTATCTAGGTGCTAACTTTCCTTTCTTGCCATATCTCATCAACCCTTTCCTAGGTGACACCTTTAGCAACACAGCTTCGCCAATTTGGAATTGAACATCCTTACGCGCTGGATCCGCATACTTCCTCTGTCTATCTTGAGCAGCAAGCAACCTTTTCTGAATTAACTTGACTGAGTCATGCAACTGTTGTACCAATTCTGAGCCGAGAATTCTTCCTTCTCCTACTTCATCCCAACTTGTTGGTGATCTACATTTTCGCCCGTACAAAGCTTCATATGGTGGCATGCCGATACCGGAATGATAGCTGTTGTTATATGAGAATTCAATCAATGGCAGGTGGTCATCCCAACTTCCTGCAAAATCGATTGCACAACTGCGCAACATGTCTTCGATTGTTTGAATCGTCCTTTCGCTCTGACCATCAGTCTGCGGGTGATACGCCGTGCTCATATTCAACTTCGTGCCAAGACATTCCTGGAATTGCTTCCAGAATCTCGAGTTAAATCGGGGATCTCTGTCTGAAACTATTGATACGGGTACTCCATGCCTTAATATGATTTCGTGCACATACAGATGAACCAACTTGTCCAGTGACGACTTCTCATTTATTGGAAGGAAATGCGCCGACTTCGTAAGACGATCAATTATAACCCATATTGCGTCATGTCCGGATTTTGTTCGCGGTAGTCCTACTATAAAGTCCATAGCGATATTTTCCCATTTCCATTCTGGAATCTTCAGGGGCTGAATTAATCCGCTTGGTCGTTGATGTTCCGCCTTTACTTTCTGACAAGTATAGCACTTCGCAACCCATTCTGCCACGTCTCGCTTCATATTTGGCCACCAAAAGTTCTTCTTTAAGTCTTGATACATCTTGGTGCTTCCCGGGTGGATTGAAAATTTCGAATGGTGGGCTTCACGGAGGATCTTATTCTTTAATTCAGGTACATGAGGAATCCATATTCTGGATGAAAACCTTAGTATTCCTTGCTCATCCCTTTTAGTATTAATCTCTTCTCCAGATAACTGATTTTTCTCTTTTTCCATTACTTCCTCTTGACACTTCTTTATCTTTTCCATTAGTGTTGGCTGAAAGGTCATTGCACGACAAACTTCTTTGACTTTCCCATAAGCACAAAGTTCCAATTCTAATTTTCCGATTTCTTCAGATAACTCTTTTGATGTTATCATCATATTCAATCTCTCCTTCCGACTCAGCGCATCGGCCACTACGTTCGCCTTTCCAGGATGGTAATTTATCGAACAGTCATAGTCCTTGATCAATTCCAGCCATCTCCTCTGCCTCATATTGAGCTCTTTCTGAGTAAAAATGTACTTTAAACTCTTGTGATCCGTGTAGATTTCACACTTCTCTCCATAGAGATAGTGTCTCCAAATCTTGAGTGCGAACACTATGGCGGCTAGTTCCAAGTCATGCGTCGGATACTTTAACTCGTGCGGCTTCAACTGTCTTGACGCATATGCTATTACCTTACTGTGTTGCATCAACACACAACCCAAACCCTTATGTGAAGCGTCGCTGAATATTACAAAATTCCCTTGATCATCTGGAAGTACCAACACCGGAGCTGTTACCAACTTCTGTTTTAACTCTTGAAAGCTATTTTCACATTCTGCACTCCATTCAAACTTTTGATTCTTTCTGGTTAACTTGGTCAATGGCGTGGCGATCTTCGAGAAATCCTTGATGAATCTTCTATAGTATCCGGCCAATCCTAGAAAACTTCGCACTTCCGTAGGAGTCTTTGGCCTCTCCCAACTCATAACTGCCTCAATCTTCGCCGGATCCACTTTAACTCCCTCATTTCCAATAACATGCCCCAAAAATTGAACTTCCTTTAACCAAAACTCACATTTGGTAAACTTGGCATACAACTTCTCTTGTCGGAGTATCTCCAATGCTATCCAGAGGTGCTGCTTATGTTCTTCTTCCGACTTAGAATAAATAAGGATGTCATCAATAAATACCACAACAAATTTATCCAAATACTTCTTAAATACTCGATTCATCAGATCCATAAATGCGGCCGGAGCGTTGGTCAATCCAAACGGCATTACTAGGAATTCATAATGCCCATATCTGGTCCTAAATGCGGTCTTGGGAATATCTTCTTCCTTGATCTTTAATTGATGGTATCCCGATCTCAAATCAATCTTCGAAAAGCATTTTGCTCCCTTTAACTGATCAAAAAGGTCATCTATCCTTGGTAGCGGGTAGCGGTTCTTGATCGTTACTTTATTCAACTCCCGGTAATCTATGCATAGACGTATACTCCCATCTTTCTTCTTCACAAAGAGAACAGGTGCTCCCCATGGCGACGTACTTGGTCGTATCACTCCCTTATCCAATAATTCTTGTAGCTGGCTCGCCAACTCTTTCATTTCTGCTGGTGCCATCCTATACGGATCCTTTGAAACTGGTTCCATGCCTGGAGCAAGGTTGATCTCGAACTCAATTTGTCGATCTGGTGGTAAGCCTGGTAGTTCATCGGGAAACACATCGGGGAACTCATTAACTACAGGAATATCTTCCATGCTGGGGCTGCCTCTCTCTGAATCCACTACATATGCTAGGAACGACTCACAACCTTTTCTAAGTAACTTCTTAGCCTGAATAATTGTAAGAAATAGTTGCTCTTGCCTCTGCCCCTTAAATACTACCTTTTCTCCACTCTTCGTCTTTAAATACACTCTCTTGGTCTTACAGTTTATCTGAGCGCTATTCTCTCCTAACCAATCCATTCCTAAAATTATATCAAACTCTCCCAGCTTGAAGAGTATCAAGTCGGCTGAGAACTTATATCCCGAAATATCAATCTCACATTTTGGACAAAATTGATTCACAGGAATCTTCTCTTGGTTTGCAATTACCACATTTACTACCTCACTCATAACCATTTTATCACATTGGAGCTTATCAACAAAAGATTCTGATATGAAAGATCTTGTTGCTCCCGAATCAATCAATACTTTAGCTTTGACATTATTGAATAAAAGTGTACCTGCTATCACCTCAGAATTCTGAACAGCATCTTTCATCTTTAGATCAAATGTCCTTGCTGTTGCTTGCGGGGTTGGTGCGGGTGGTGGAGGTAATGCCAATACCTCAGCTGGCACGCTTGCACTGGTACTTGCCACGTTCATCAGAGCTCTGACTGGTCCTGTTGCCTTACACTCCCTAGCCATGTGTCCAGTCTTCCCACACTTGTAACACGTAACTCCTGGCTTCGGCATCTTGCACTCGTTTGCTAAATGTCCCTTCTGATTGCACCTATAACAGGTCATACTCAGCTTATTGCATACTCCGGGGTGCCTTCTTCCACAGTGCTTGCATTCTGGCCTCTGGAACCTGTTTTCTCCAACTTGCCCTTGGCTTGCCTGATTGTTCCCTTTTGATTCTTGCCTTTTGCCCAAATTTCCCTTCCTTTGAAAATTTCCGCCCTTCTGGAAACCAATCCTCTTTACATTCCGATCTTGCGAACTTCCAGCTTCAGACTTTTCTCCATAAAATGGAACCTTCCTCTTCTTGTTATCCCTCTCTTTCCTTGACTGCATCCCATTATTCTCAATCAGAGCAGCTTTCTGTACTACTCCCGCATAAGTTTCAAGCTCAAATATAGCCACCCTATCTCTGATCCAAGGCTCCAATCCTTGCTGAAATTTCTTTGCTTTTTCTTCCTCAGTGCTAGTATACTTTGTCACAAACCTTGACAACTCAGTGAACTTCTTCTCATATTCCAGTACAGTCATGTTCCCTTGCTTTAACTCAAGAAATTTTAGCTCCATCTGATTCTGCATGTACTTAGGGTAATACTTGTCCAGAAATAACTTCTTAAATCTCTCCCAAGAAACCTGCTGAGTGACTTCCATAGCTTTTACTGATTCCCACCCATAGATGACTTCTCCCTTCAAGAAGTAAGTGGCATACGGCGTCTTCTGATCGTCTCCTAACTGTACCAACTCAAAAGCCCTTTCCGTCTCCTTGATCCATGTGTTTGCTATCACTGGATCAGTGGTATCATGAAATACAGGTGGATTCACATTCTGAAAAGCTTTGAAAGTGACAATTTGTCTAGGTGGTACTGGTGGTTCAGGTGGTTGGTGTGGCTCACGGTTATCTTGGTTTTCAATTCGTTGTTGAAGAGTTAGTTATTGTTGAGCTATAGCATTGGTTTGCTGTTGCAAGGTTTCCAGTAGTCGAAGAATGTTTGGGTCTGTGGTGAAGGTGGTTGTTGGGTTCTTCTTTTTGGGAGGCATGATCCTGAAATAAGAGTTGTGTCATAACAGATATGAATGATAAAATGATTCGAGGGTATCGCATGGCATTCTCATTTACATATGGGGTCAAGTTTCCAAATTAAGCAGATATGATGATAAAAACATAAAATAACAGTTGAGAGCAAATGGAACAATAGCACATAATTATTGAAATTTTTAAAGGTCACAGTACATAGGATTGGGACATAGTCTGATTCTAGGAATAACAGGCTTATTTAAAGGAAAGACGGAAACAACTGGGGATTCCATAGAGTCTGATAGTACAACAACATGAAAGGTAAATGGAAAGAACTAAGGCTCCACTCCATCTGAACGGGGCTTGGTAGTCTTTTCCTCTCGAAGCGTCTTCACAATGCTCTGGAGCTCATCCGCCACCATCTGAATGACATACTGGCTGGTACGGTCCCGGTGTGCTGGCATCTCCTCAAGCTTAGTGTTGACGTACTGAACCAAGGTCTCAAGTCTCGCAATCATCTGCTCCTTGGGCTTCCCTTCGTAGTTTCGGCTGTCCGGATACACGTTCTTCAGTCGGTCTATCAGTCGGTCGTACTTGCCCTGAAGCATGTCGAACTCGCGCCTCAACTCAGCATACACGGAGAAAGCAATAGTGTCGTCCGACCTAGAGGATGACGAGGAATGCGCCCTTTGCTGACAACCAATAAGAGGAGTATTAATAATAATTTACTTAACCTACTCTCTTGCATAATATCTTTAACCTACACACAAATCCTATAACCTATTTGGGATGTCCAGGGACTCTAAACCGTAGCTCTGATACCAAAACCTGTCACACCCCTAACTTAAATAGCGAAATAAATATAGTTATTACATCATTTTAATGAAGGATACACAACCAATCCAAGATCTTACAGTTTAGGGTTTGGAACAACCCATCACTACCAGCTATTACATCTGATTACAAATACCGAATCCTCACAGCTATTATTACTTATTCTACCTGAGCTCGAACATAAGCATCAGCATCACAGGTCTTACGGGCAGTCTGCTTGAATCTAACCATAGCTGCTAGCTGTAATATCAGGGTAAAGCAAGAAGTGAGCCAAAAGCTCAACAAGTGCTAACAGTACAACGCAAAACATAAATCGAGATATACCTTTAGGAATGACAATGGAAAGACATAATCAATGATAACGAGAGATAAAACTTATGTGAGTTGGCATCATTTTGCTTGCATCAAAACAATTTTAAAATCATTCTTAATCAAAATCATTTTATGACGCTACGGATTACAGCCGGTGATCAGCCGCGAAGTAATCCCGAACCTCGCTGGGTTCTAAAACATTATTGGGAATCCCTAGGCAACTTTTAAGCCTAATATAAGTGTGGAAAGGACTCGCGTCTCAGTCCAGATCCACCATTCAAAGAAAACATTTATCCCCCTTTGGGACTGAAAAATCCACATTTTAATCATTTTAAAAACTGATGCCGATTTATGACAAAATCTCTTTCGACTGTAATCATTTTTATCAAGGGATTATAGATCAACTTGAAACACTGGAAATATGACACTAAATCTCAGGGCCATGATCCACTAGACTTTACTATATTAGGGTAATTGAGAGGTTTCCATAAACAAGAACTTTGACAAGGAAATTGAGCAAGGCTATTGGATAATATGAAAGAGTAATGCCAAACTAGGCTTAAAGCAATGGTTGTAGACAAGGTATAGGTATTAGAACATCAAGAAGATAAGCATCACTGGTTCCAATAGGATAGAGGTGTTAAAATATAAAGAAAGTGATCATCAGCTCAAGATATAACAGGGTATCAAGCTTTAGGGTAAGGATAGGGTTATCAAACAATCATGAATGAATTTAAGAAATGATTGGCTTTTAGGTATCAAGATAAAGTTTCTATCGAGGTTATTTCAAGAGTTGAATCAAAGCATCAGGGTGCAATATCAAGATTTCTCAGGGATCAATAGCATGATAATCAAAAGGATCAATAAAGTATTATAACAAATCTCTATTTTATCATGGCATTAAACTATCATGAAAGACTTTTGAACTACTTGCAATACGTACTCGAGGGTTCATGGCATCTCTATGTAACTCAAAGATAAACAAAAGATACGCTTGATTTAAATATATCAAAATGACTCAGGATAATTGCATCGATATATATATGAACTGTTTACAGTAAATACGAAGGTCAAGTTGAATCACTTGCCTTGAGATAGACTGGTCTGGTCTGACTGGTAGGAGCAACAACTGGAGCTTCACTCGACTTTTATGGCAAGTTTTCCCTCGTCTCGAGATCCTACATAAATAATAATAATCCTCATTATAATATATTCTTACCATCTTAACCTATTTACAACCCGAAATTAAACATGGATGGCACTTAGGCCTATACGCACTTAATTCATATCCACCATTATATTTTCAAATGTACACACGTAGCCACATAATCACATATCGTATATTAATACCAAATAACATCATATACACCATAATGCCACACTAGGCTTGGATGATCTCGACTCACCACTTAAGTCACTTGGTCGCTAACTAAACAAAGTCTTCAAATTTGGGCTTCCTAACTCAATGTGCCTTTCCTAAATTATCCAAAACCTATTGACCCTCACTTGTGCCTTTTGCTCTAATGACCTTATACTATCTTACAACTATGGTGGTCGACCTAATACTCACTTCTAAGTGTTCTAAAGCTATGTGATAAGTGAAAGTGCTCACTGGTGCAAATTTCAGAATGGTAACTAAGGTTTCTTGAGTGCATTAGACACTCTTAAACTACAAGTTTTTCTTCAAAATTTTTACACAAGACTCTCCTGACCTAAGGGCATCTCACAAGCTTGATGTGGCTCAAAGGCCTGGCTTGGGCCTTCTTGGGCCTAAGCTAAAAGTCCAAGGTTCCCCTGTTTTTCTGGGCAGAAAATGCCCTGACTTGAATTAATCTTGTGACACATGGTTCTAGCTCATATCCTATGAACTATGGTTAGGAAAAACTTCTCTGACATACCCTCTAACTAAGGCCCAATTGGGCCTAATGAGGGCCTACCCATGACATGGCCAAATCTCCCTATTTCTAAGTTGCAACAAAACTGTCCCCTGCTGGACAGATTTTGTTATTCTACTTGTGCACCTAACCAAATGACATGCAAACCTCCAACCAACTCCTAAAACCTATTATATACTCCCCATACTAACTTCTGGTAGCTTG
The DNA here is from genome assembly GCF_009905375.1 of Apium graveolens. Lineage (NCBI taxonomy): Eukaryota > Viridiplantae > Streptophyta > Magnoliopsida > Apiales > Apiaceae > Apium > Apium graveolens. Next base: position 73,405,537 of record NC_133656.1, on the reverse strand, counting down.
GGCCTCAAAGTGCACATCAATGACATGGTCAAAACTCACTCTAAACCTCAGGGTACTAAACTGATTTTTCTGCAGAAACTATAACTCTCATTTTTCCAAGGCTTTGACTTGACAAACCTATCTAACAACAACTCAAAACTTAAACAAAGACTTATACATGGTATTCTACTGAACTAACTCCCTTTTTCTCAAAATAACCTTGGTGAGATCATCCTTACCTAAGGTGCAACTATGGCAAAACAAAAGAGACTACTCTTTACAAATCACAAACCTTTATGCTCTTGAAGCAACGAGATATATATATATTTTTTATAATAGATAACCACGAATTATTACCATGCAATAAGAAGTATAAATCAATATTAATACATTATTCCTACTGAAATTAAGGCTCACTAACAACATGAATCTAAATGATCAAAACTTCCAAAAAATATCAAAAGTGATTTACATGCATGCATGCTTTCGGATCTTTCAAGCCAAAGCAACATGATTTCCAAATAAATTTTTATCATAATTCAACATGCAAGCCTAACATGGATTACAACTAAATGATCAACTAGCATGCAAAAGGGTTTTATCAAGCTTTTACTATAAAATTCACGTTATCATCACAAAATACACAAAAATGTAACAAGGCAACAAAACACCATCCATTCGGCTCCTATCAAGTCATGGCCGAATGGATTAGGGTAAGAACAACATTTCATAAGTGTAACACTCTTATGTCTAGCCATTCTTGACCCTATGATACTATATCTCATGGTGAAAGCCTTAGATTCACAAGAATCAAGGAGGTTCACTTTGAGTTTAACAAAAACATCACCATGCAAGGTCAAAACATAGGTTTTTCACTCTAAACTTTTGAAATATATATAAGAATAACATATAGGGAGTAAAATTACTTGGATATAAGATGATTGTTTATGTGAGAGTTGAAGAAAGAAGGGGATGGGGCTCGGTTTTTGTGGTTGCCGAGAGGGGAGGGGAAAAACCGAGAGGTGAGGGAGGAGGGAGGGAGAAGAGAGTGAAGTGGTGGGGTGAAGTGAGGTGATGATCACTTCTTGGACTTGTTTTTATGCATTGATTTGACTATAATGTGAGTGGGTTTGAGATTTTACAAGAGTAACCCTCCAATATAGTTAGGTAGATTTGCATGCAAGGGTAAAGGGGTAAATTGGTTAGCAAAATGTGAGTTAGTGGGGTTGAGAATGTCTTCTTTGCCCTTTGATTAAATAGAAGAGAGTTTGCATGCAAGGTTATTCATGTAATTTGATAAATATGATAACTAAAATTTATAATGATTTATTTTTATAAAATAAAATACAAGTTCAAAAATTATAAAATTTATACCATAAAATAACTTGTATTTTTAGAGACTTTATAAAATCATTTTCAAAATTTGTGAACAAAATGCCTTTTAAAAGAAGATTTTTCCAAAGCTTAGAATATTCCTTATAAATCAAAAATAAAGAAATTAAATAAACTCTTGCTTTGAAAAATCATATACTACCCAAAGCAAATTTATAATGCAGAAATTTTCACTCACACAAACTTACAATCATTGAATATATTTTCATTTGACTTAATATTATACCAAATTCACAAATAATATTACATAAAATGCCGGTCGTAACATCCTCTCCCCCTTAAGGGATTCTGTCCCCAGAATCTAAGAGAACAGATGAGGATACCGGGAACGCATATCAGACTCTAACTCCCAAGTCGACTCTTCGACCTTAGGGTTCCTCCAAAGTACTTTTACTAACTTTACTGACTTATTTCTAAGACTCTTTACTTGCCAGTCGAGTATTTTAACCGGTTGCTCCACAAATGACAGGTCTGCCTGAATTTCTACGGGTTCATATTCTATCACATGGCTAGTGTCAGGATTATATTTCTTAAGTAACGACACATGGAACACATTATGCACATGCCGATACTGAGGTGGTAAGGCCAACTCGTAGGCCACCTTTCCTACTTGACTCAAAATCTCAAAAGGACCTATGTATCTAGGTGCTAACTTTCCTTTCTTGCCATATCTCATCAACCCTTTCCTAGGTGACACCTTTAGCAACACAGCTTCGCCAATTTGGAATTGAACATCCTTACGCGCTGGATCCGCATACTTCCTCTGTCTATCTTGAGCAGCAAGCAACCTTTTCTGAATTAACTTGACTGAGTCATGCAACTGTTGTACCAATTCTGAGCCGAGAATTCTTCCTTCTCCTACTTCATCCCAACTTGTTGGTGATCTACATTTTCGCCCGTACAAAGCTTCATATGGTGGCATGCCGATACCGGAATGATAGCTGTTGTTATATGAGAATTCAATCAATGGCAGGTGGTCGTCCCAACTTCCTGCAAAATCGATTGCACAACTGCACAACATGTCTTCGATTGTTTGAATCGTCCTTTCGCTCTGACCATCAGTCTGCGGGTGATAAGCCGTGCTCATATTCAACTTCGTGCCAAGACATTCCTGGAATTGCTTCCAGAATCTCGAGTTAAATCGGGGATCTCTGTCTGAAACTATTGATACGGGTACTCCATGCCTTAATACGATTTCGTGCACATACAGATGAACCAACTTGTCCAGTGACGACTTCTCATTTATTGGAAGGAAATGCGCCGACTTCGTAAGACGATCAATTATAACCCATATTGCGTCATGTCCGGATTTTGTTCGCGGTAGTCCTACTATAAAGTCCATAGCGATATTTTCCCATTTCCATTCTGGAATCTTCAGGGGCTGAATTAATCCGCTTGGTCGTTGATGTTCCGCCTTTACTTTCTGACAAGTATAGCACTTCGCAACCCATTCTGCCACGTCTCGCTTCATATTTGGCCACCAAAAGTTCTTCTTTAAGTCTTGATACATCTTGGTGCTTCCCGGGTGGATTGAAAATTTCGAATGGTGGGCTTCACGGAGGATCTTATTCTTTAATTCAGGTACATGAGGAATCCATATTCTGGATGAAAACCTTAGTATTCCTTGCTCATCCCTTTTAGTATTAATCTCTTCTCCAGATAACTGATTTTTCTCTTTTTCCATTACTTCCTCTTGACACTTCTTTATCTTTTCCATTAGTGTTGGCTGAAAGGTCATTGCACGACAAACTTCTTTGACTTTCCCATAAGCACAAAGTTCCAATTCCAATTTTCCGATTTCTTCAGATAACTCTTTTGATGTTATCATCATATTCAATCTCTCCTTCCGACTCAGCGCATCGGCCACTACGTTCGCCTTTCCAGGATGGTAATTTATCGAACAGTCATAGTCCTTGATCAATTCCAGCCATCTCCTCTGCCTCATATTGAGCTCTTTCTGAGTAAAAATGTACTTTAAACTCTTGTGATCCGTGTAGATTTCACACTTCTCTCCATAGAGATAGTGTCTCCAAATCTTGAGTGCGAACACTATGGCGGCTAGTTCCAAGTCATGCGTCGGATACTTTAACTCGTGCGGCTTCAACTGTCTTGACGCATATGCTATTACCTTACTGTGTTGCATCAACACACAACCCAAACCCTTATGTGAAGCGTCGCTGAATATTACAAAATTCCCTTGATCATCTGGAAGTACCAACACCGGAGCTGTTACCAACTTTTGTTTTAACTCTTGAAAGCTATTTTCACATTCTGCACTCCATTCAAACTTTTGATTCTTTCTGGTTAACTTGGTCAATGGCGTGGCGATCTTCGAGAAATCCTTGACGAATCTTCTATAGTATCCGGCCAATCCTAGAAAACTTCGCACTTCCGTAGGAGTCTTCGGCCTCTCCCAACTCATAACTGCCTCAATCTTCGCCGGATCCACTTTAACTCCCTCATTTCCAATAACAAGCCCCAAAAATTGAACTTCCTTTAACCAAAACTCACATTTGGTAAACTTGGCATACAACTTCTCTTGTCGGAGTATCTCCAATGCTATCCAGAGGTGCTGCTTATGTTCTTCTTCCGACTTAGAATAAATAAGGATGTCATCAATAAATACCACGACAAATTTATCCAAATACTTCTTAAATACTCGATTCATCAGATCCATAAATGCGGCCGGAGCGTTGGTCAATCCAAACGGCATTACTAGGAATTCATAATGCCCATATCTGGTCCTAAATGCGGTCTTGGGAATATCTTCTTCCTTGATCTTTAATTGATGGTATCCCGATCTCAAATCAATCTTCGAAAAGCATTTTGCTCCCTTTAACTGATCAAAAAGGTCATCTATCCTTGGTAGCGGGTAGCAGTTCTTGATCGTTACTTTATTCAACTCCCGGTAATCTATGCATAGACGCATACTCCCATCTTTCTTCTTCACAAAGAGAACAGGTGCTCCCCATGGCGACGTACTTGGTCGTATCACTCCCTTATCCAATAATTCTTGTAGCTGGCTCGCCAACTCTTTCATTTCTGCTGGTGCCATCCTATACGGATCCTTTGAAACTGGTTCCGTGCCTGGAGCAAGGTTGATCTCGAACTCAATTTGTCGATCTGGTGGTAAGCCCGGTAGTTCGTCGGGAAACAAATCGGGGAACTCATTAACTACAGGAATATCTTCCATGCTGGGGCTGCCTCTCTCTGAATCCACTACATATGCTAGGAACGACTCACAACCTTTTCTAAGTAACTTCTTAGCCTGAATAATTGTAAGAAATAGTTGCTCTTGCCTCTGCCCCTTAAATACTACCTTCTCTCCACTCTTCGTCTTTAAATACACTCTCTTGGTCTTACAATTTATCTGAGCGCTATTCTCTCCTAACCAATCCATTCCTAAAATTATATCAAACTCTCCCAGCTTGAAGAGTATCAAGTTGGCTGAGAACTTATATCCCAAAATATCAATCTCACATTTTGGACAAAATTGATTCACAGGAATCTTCTCTTGGTTCGCAATTACCACATTTACTACCTCACTCATAACCGTTTTATCACATTGGAGCTTATCAACAAAAGATTCTGATATGAAAGATCTTGTTGCTCCCGAATCAATCAATACTTTAGCTTTGACATTATTGAATAAAAGTGTACCTGCTATCACCTCAGAATTCTGAACAGCATCTTTCATCTTTAGATCAAATGTCCTTGCTGTTGCTTGCGGGGTTGGTGCGGGTGGTGGAGGTAATGCCAATACCTCAGCTGGCACGCTTGCACTGGTACTTGCCACGTTCATCAGAGCTCTGACTGGTCCTGTTGCCTTACACTCCCTAGCCATGTGTCCAGTCTTCCCACACTTGTAACACGTAACTCCTGGCTTCGGCATCTTGCACTCGTTTGCCAAATGTCCCTTCTGATTGCACCTATAACAGGTCATACTCAGCTTATTGCATACTCCGGGGTGCCTTCTTCCACAGTGCTTGCATTCTGGCCTCTGGAACCTGTTTTCTCCAACTTGCCCTTGGCTTGCCTGATTGTTCCCTTTTGATTCTTGCCTTTTGCCCAAATTTCCCTTCCTTTGAAAATTTCCGCCCTTCTGGAAACCAATCCTCTTTACATTCCGATCTTGCGAACTTCCAGCTTCAGACTTTTCTCCATAAAATGGAACCTTCCTCTTCTTGTTATCCCTCTCTTTTCTTGACTGCATCCCATTATTCTCAATCAGAGCAGCTTTCTGTACTACTCCCGCATAAGTTTCAAGCTCAAACATAGCCACCCTATCTCTGATCCAAGGCTCCAATCCTTGCTGAAATTTCTTTGCTTTTTCTTCCTCAGTGCTAGTATACTTTGTCACAAACCTTGACAACTCAGTGAACTTCTTCTCATATTCCAGTACAGTCATGTTCCCTTGCTTTAACTCAAGAAATTTTAGCTCCATCTGATTCTGCATGTACTTAGGGTAATACTTGTCCAGAAATAACTTCTTAAATCTCTCCCAAGAAACCTGCTGAGTGACTTCCATAGCTTTTACTGATTCCCACCCATAGATGACTTCTCCCTTCAAGAAGTAAGTGGCATACGGCGTCTTCTGATCGTCTCCTAACTGTACCAACTCAAAAGCCCTTTCCATCTCCTTGATCCATGTGTTTGCTATCACTGGATCAGTGGTATCATGAAATACAGGTGGATTCACATTCTGAAAAGCTTTGAAAGTGACAATTTGTCTAGGTGGTACTGGTGGTTCAGGTGGTTGGTGTGGCTCACGGTTATCTTGGTTTTCAATTCGTTGTTGAAGAGTTAGTTATTGTTGAGCTATAGCATTGGTTTGCTGTTGCAAGGTTTCCAGTAGTCGAAGAATGTTTGGGTCTGTGGTGAAGGTGGTTGTTGGGTTCTTCTTTTTGGGAGGCATGATCCTGAAATAAGAGTTGTGTCATAACAGATATGAATGATAAAATGATTCGAGGGTATCGCATGGCATTCTCATTTACATATGGGGTCAAGTTTCCAAATTAAGCAGATATGATGATAAAAACATAAAATAACAGTTGAGAGCAAATGGAACAATAGCACATAATTATTGAAATTTTTTAAAGGTCACAGTACATAGGATTGGGACATAGTCTGATTCTAGGAATAACAGGCTTATTTAAAGGAAAGACGGAAATAACTGGGGATTCCATAGAGTCTGATAGTACAACAACATGAAAGGTAAATGGAAAGAACTAAGGCTCCACTCCATCTGAACGGGGCTTGGTAGTCTTTTCCTCTCGAAGCGTCTTCACAATGCTCTGGAGCTCATCCGCCACCATCTGAATGACATACTGGCTGGTACGGTCCCGGTGTGCTGGCATCTCCTCAAGCTTAGTGTTGACGTACTGAACCAAGGTCTCAAGTCTCGCAATCATCTGCTCCTTGGGCTTCCCTTCGTAGTTTCGGCTGTCCGGATACACGTTCTTCAGTCGGTCTATCAGTCGGTCGTACTTGCCCTGAAGCATGTCGAACTCGCGCCTCAACTCAGCATACACGGAGAAAGCAATAGTGTCGTCCGACCCAGAGGATGACGAGGAATGCGCCCTTTGCTGACAACCAATAAGAGGAGTATTAATAATAATTTACTTAACCTACTCTCTCGCATAATATCTATAACCTACACACAAATCCTATAACCTATTTGGGCTGTCCAGGGACTCTAAACCGTAGCTCTGATACCAAAACCTGTCACACCCCTAACTTAAATAGCGAAATAAATATAGCTATTACATCATTTTAATGAAGGATACACAACCAATCCAAGATCTTACAGTTTAGGGTTTGGAACAGCCCATCACTACCAGCTATTACATCTGATTACAAATACCGAATCCTCACAGCTATTATTACTTATTCTACCTGAGCTCGAACATAAGCATCAGCATCACAGGTCTTACGGGCAGTCTGCTTGAATCTAACCATAGCTGCTAGCTGTAATATCAGGGTAAAGCAAGAAGTGAGCCAAAAGCTCAACAAGTGCTAACAGTACAACGCAAAACATAAATCGAGATATACCTTTAGGAATGACAATGGAAAGACATAATCAATGATAAAGAGAGATAAAACTTATGTGAGTTGGCATCATTTTGCTTGCATCAAAACAATTTTAAAATCATTCTTAATTAAAATCATTTTATGACGCTACGGATTACAGCCGGTGATCAGCCGCGAAGTAATCCCGAACCTCGCTGGGTTCTAAAACATTATTGGGAATCCCTAGACAACTTTTAAGCCTAATATAAGTGTGGAAAGGACTCGCGTCTCAGTCCAGATCCACCATTCAAAGAAAACATTTATCCCCCTTTGGGACTGAAAAATCCACATTTTAATCATTTTAAAAACTGATGCCGATTTATGACAAAATCTCTTTCGACTGTAATCATTTTTATCAAGGGATTATAGATCAACTTGAAACACTGGAAATATGACACTAAATCTCAGGGCCATGATCCACTAGACTTTACTATATTAGGGTAATTGAGAGGTTTCCATAAACAAGAACTTTGACAAGGAAATTGAGCAAGGCTATTGGATAATATGAAAGAGTAATGCCAAACTAGGCTTAAAACAATGGTTGTAGACAAGGTATAGGTATTAGAACATCAAGAAGATAAGCATCACTGGTTCCAATAGGATAGAGGTGTTAAAATATAAAGAAAGTGATCATCAGCTCAAGATATAACAGGGTATCAAGCTTTAGGGTAAGGATAGGGTTATCAAACAATCATGAATGAATTTAAGAAATGATTGGCTTTTAGGTATCAAGATAAAGTTTCTATCGAGGTTATTTCAAGAGTTGAATCAAAGCATCAGGGTGCAATATCAAGATTTCTCAGGGATCAATAGCATGATAATCAAAAGGATCAATAAAGTATTATAACAAATCTCTATTTTATCATGGCATTAAACTATCATGAAAGACTTTTGAACTACTTGCAATACGTACTCGAGGGTTCATGGCATCTCTATGTAACTCAAAGATAAACAAAAGATACGCTTGATTTAAATATATCAAAATGACTCAGGATAATTGCATTGATATATATATGAACTGTTTACAGTAAATACGAAGGTCAAGTTGAATCACTTGCCTTGAGATAGACTGGTCTGGTCTGACTGGTAGGAGCAACAACTGGAGCTTCACTCGACTTTTATGGCAAGTTTTCCCTCGTCTCGAGATCCTACATAAATAATAATAATCCTCATTATAATATATTCTTACCATCTTAACCTATTTACAACCCGAAATTAAACATGGATGGCACTTAGGCCTATACGCACTTAATTCATATCCACCATTATATTTTCAAATGTACACACGTAGCCACATAATCACATATCGTATATTAATACCAAATAACATCATATACACCATAATGCCACACTAGGCTTGGATGATCTCGACTCACCACTTAAGTCACTTGGTCGCTAACTAAACAAAGTCTTCAAATTTGGGCTTCCTAACTCAATGTGCCTTTCCTAAATTATCCAAAACCTATTGACCCTCACTTGTGCCTTTTGCTCTACTGACCTTATACTATCTTACAACTATGGTGGTCGACCTAATACTCACTTCTAAGTGTTCTAAAGCTATGTGATAAGTGAAAGTGCTCACTGGTGCAAATTTCAGAATGGTAACTAAGGTTTCTTGAGTGCATTAGACACTCTTAAACTACAAGTTTTTCTTCAAAATTTTTACACAAGACTCTCCTGACCTAAGGGCATCTCACAAGCTTGATGTGGCTCAAAGGCCTGGCTTGGGCCTTCTTGGACCTAAGCTAAAAGTCCAAGGTTCCCCTGTTTTTCTGGGCAGAAAATGCCCTGACTTGAATTATCTTGTGACACATGGTTCTAGCTCATATCCTATGAACTATGGTTGGAAAAACTTCTCTGACATACCCTCTAACTAAGGCCCAATTGGGCCTAATGAGGGCCTACCCATGACATGGCCAAATCTCCCTATTTCTAAGTTGCAATAAAACTGTCCCCTGCTGGACAGATTTTGTTATTCTACTTGTGCACCTAACCAAATGACATGCAAACCTCCAACCAACTCCTAAAACCTATTATATACTCCCCATACTAACTTCTGGTAGCTTGGGCCTCAAAGTGCACATCAATGACATGGTCAAAACTCACTCTAAACCTCAGGGTACTAAACTGATTTTTCTGCAGAAACTATAACTCTCATTTTTCCAAGGCTTTGACTTGACAAACCTATCTAACAACAACTCAAAACTTAAACAAAGACTTATACATGGTATTCTACTGAACTAACTCCCTTTTTCTCAAAATAACCTTGGTGAGATCATCCTTACCTAAGGTGCAACTATGGCAAAACAAAAGAGACTACTCTTTACAAATCACAAACCTTTATGCTCTTGAAGCAACAAGATATATATATTTTTTTATAATAGATAACCACGAATTATTACCATGCAATAAGAAGTATAAATCAATATTAATACATTATTCCTACTGAAATTAAGGCTCACTAACAACATGAATCTAAATGATCAAAACTTCCAAAAAAAATCAAAAGTGATTTACATGCATGCATGCTTTCGGATCTTTCAAGCCAAAGCAACATGATTTCCAAATAAATTTTTATCATAATTTAACATGCAAGCCTAACATGGATTACAACTAAATGATCAACTAGCATGCAAAAGGGTTTTATCAAGCTTTTACTATAAAATTCACGTTATCATCACAAAATACACAAAAATGTAACAAGGCAACAAAACACCATCCATTCGGCTCCTATCAAGTCATGGCCGAATGGATTAGGGTAAGAACAACATTTCATAAGTGTAACACTCTTATGTCTAGCCATTCTTGACCCTATGATACTATATCTCATGGTGAAAGCCTTAGATTCACAAGAATCAAGGAGGTTCACTTTGAGTTTAACAAAAACATCACCATGCAAGGTCAAAACATAGGTTTTTCACTCCAAACTTTTGAAATATATATAAGAATAACATATAGGGAGTAAAATTACTTGGATATAAGATGATTGTTTGAGTGAGAGTTGAAGAAAGAAGGGGATGGGGCTCGGTTTTGGTGGTTGCCGAGAGGGGAGGGGAAAAACCGAGAGGTGAGGGAGGAGGGAGGGAGAAGAGAGTGAAGTGGTGGGGTGAAGTGAGGTGATGATCACTTCTTGGACTTGTTTTTATGCATTAATTTGACTATAATGTGAGTGGGTTTGAGATTTTACAAGAGTAACCCTCCAATATAGTTAGGTAGATTTGCATGCAAGGGTAAAGGGGTAAATTGGTTAGCAAAATGTGAGTTAGTGGGGTTGAGAATGTCTTCTTTGCCCTTTGATTAAATAGAAGAGAGTTTGCATGCAAGGTTATTCATGTAATTTGATAAATATGACAACTAAAATTTATAATGATTTATTTTTATAAAATAAAATACAAGTTCAAAAATTATAAAATTTATACCATAAATTAACTTGTATTTTTAGAGACTTTATAAAATCATTTTCAAAATTTGTGAACAAAATGCCTTTTAAAAGAAGATTTTTCCAAAGCTTAGAATATTCCTTATAAATCAAAAATAAAGAAATTAAATAAACTCTTGCTTTGAAAAATCATATACTACCCAAAGCAAATTTATAATGCAGAAATTTTCACTCACACAAACGTACAATCATTGAATATATTTTCATTTGACTTAATATTATACCAAATTCACAAATAACATTACATAAAATGCCAGTCGTAACAGATTTACTTTCCTGAAAACAATTGACTGAACTTTAATCAGTTTATTGTAACCTCTGGCTCTGTGCCTTTCTCGGTCTTTCACCAGTGGGTGGTCTCTCTCTTAGGAGGGTAAGTGACAGAAACAGTCTTTTATGATTCGTCAATCATTTAGAATCTCAAATGATTCCTCTATTTCCTTTAGCTAGGCTCTTGCCTCGGCTGGGCCAGCTTGTTCCTTGGAACTCTGAGAGCTTAGCGACTTGGAGGTCCTGAAAGAATTTCCCACTACATTGTTTCCCTCAAGGTGGTGGTTGGGAATAAAGTATAAGTTCTGTTTAGACAGGTCCATGAATTTCCGTATAGGAGTACCATCTCGGGTCTCCTTATCTCGCTCGACTTCTATTTTCTCAGTCTAAATATTTCTTCCTATTCCCCATAATTGGGGTCATCTTTTAATTTAAAATCCTCATTTTCCACTTTATTATATTCTGGGTTCCTTATATCTTAATTGCGACCTCCCTGATTATCACATTAAAGGTTCGCCCCTAATCTTATTCCTTGTGGGGGCATATTACTTGAAATTTTTTTGAGAATCTCTGGATATTTATCTTACTTACTTTGCTTAAGTCTTTCCCTCGTTCAGTCCTTGCACGATTGCAAATTATGAATTCTCAAGTTCGATAAACTTCATGACACTCTCTTAAGTGTTAACAGTGCAATTAACAATGAGATCTTATCACAAACAAACTGATCTGAACTGAAATTAACGAATATATACATAACCATTTGTTCGAGGGTACAACAACTGAACGTATTAAAGAGAATTACATCATTTGATCTGATCACTTCTATCCCAAAAGTACTACCATAGATAATCATCTAGTCATTAAAACTAATCATCCATAACTTAGGCTAATCCTCCAAAAGCGGTGCTGCATGAAATTCTTGTCAGATTGCTCAGACTCTGCACACTATTATGGATCAAGAAATACGGGCACGCACAACATCCCTAACCTGCTCCATTAAAGCGGTGATGAGGTCCAAGATAGTTGCAAGGAGAGCTGGATCAATCTGACCCTCAAGATGGCCTCTAGCTGTAACACGGGTGGTAGCCTCAATCCTGTCCATACTATGAGCTAATCCTGCCGGAAGTACCTCGCCCTCAATTCTTGGTGCAGTAAGTCGATCCAACAGATCACTCCTAACATTACGGGCCTCAGACAGGCCACCCAACGTCATATGATAATTGGCGATAAGAGAAGCCTGAGTGGTAGCATCTAGCAGTCCATGGGGTGCAGGTGGCGTAGACCCAGGAGATCCAAACGGATAACCAAGCACGGTATCAGGTGACAATGGTGCAGGAGATAAAGGTGGCATTTCCTCAGTAGGTGCTGGGCTCTGTACCGGGGATGGAACAAGAATTGGTGGAACCTCATGGATGTCTACAGGAACCTCTGAAAGAGGGTCTAATACTGGTATAATTGGTATCGTGGAAGGCCCCACTTCTTCTGCCCTCATTAACCTTTGTGCCCTTGGTAACTCTTCATCCTCTAGTGCCACCCTCACGGCCATTCTTGCTCTGGTAGTCGCCCTGACTACGGTCATTAATTCCTCAGCGGTCCTTTCTTCATTCTCATCAGGATCCTCCATGAGATCCTCCTCAGCCACAATCCTTTCCGGAATAACATCCCCAACCGCAACATTCTCAATATGAATCTCATCCCGTCCCTCATAGGGTACTCTATCGGATTCACAATTTGATCTCCAACTTGTAATAAAACATCCTCATGCTGATGCTCCTGAACCTCAGGGTTCGGTGCCCCACTGCCCTATACGAGAACGAACTATGTTACTATCACGATATTTATAAGGGTTCCCGTAAGGGTTTTAACTGTCAGTACTACGTTAGGTAGCCCGACTATGAACTTTGCAAGAGTTCTTATTATCTTAGTGAACTTATTATCTTAACGTCACATCATCTCTAAGGTTTATAACGCTTGGCTCTGATACCACTTCTGTAACACCCCCAAATCCGGGGTCGGGGATCCGGGTTGTCACGAGTTCCATTTCCCTTAATAACACCCAATCTTAATAAATAATCAACTACTCTGTACGGTGACCCCACAATAAACACACACACCACAAGTTATAGTCTCAGAGATGAATATCCAAAAATAATCACAAGTCATTTTATTCCACAATTATCTGCCAATACACCTTAAAAGGGTTTCTGAATAAATTTACATTTCTTTGCCATTATTACAATTCATAAATATACATAAATCTGGTACATCAAAAGTTGAAGCCTAGCCTATTGGTAGTTCCTACCTCAGCTACAGCGACATCAACGCATATAGGAAACTGCGGAACATTTCCTATCCGCTCGCGAATTGGGAGCTTGGTCCTGTTCATCTTTTCTATCTGTTGTTGTGTGATGAAAGAAGAAAGCAAGGGGGAGCAGCAAGCCCACCAAAATAATATGTATAATGATTTACAATAGATGAGCATTCTCATAGTACTCATGAAAGTCTTGGTCAAGAAGAAATGAACCAAGTTTGATATCTTACCGCGACCAAGTCACAAAATATTCAGTAAATATGTACATATATACTTTTCACAATCTTTGAAATCCTCTGACATGTATAATATACACAGAGTCCCCGTTTATAACTGTATAAAATATTGTTGCAAGGTGATCTCATATATCTAACCGTATCTCAACGTTTTTCCGAAAATCTTTGACATGCACAAGATAATCATTTACTAGATATAAGTTTAAAAGATGAAGTTACAAGATACTCCAATATACTTATATTTGAATACTACTTGAACTACCACCATTCAAGTTATAATCAGTTTCAAAAGTTCATCACCCAGATGAGGCTACAAGATAAGACTTGAATATATTCAATCTTTGAAATATTATTGAATGAAATGAAGTTACGAGATACTTCATTAAGTCCTGATATATATATCCATATATATATATATATATATATCTCATACATTTCCTGAAAATCTCTGTCATGTAAAGTATGAACAGAGTTGTAATATCCAATGAATTTGGAAAGAAAAAGAATTTTGGCATAAACCCGATATCTTGCTGATCAGGCAAAGATACCAATAAGTAACCTTTTCTACTAGTAGATGGATGAATCCCCCACCGGTCATCACCCTGGCCACATAAGGACCTTGTGCTGGACCGCGACCCGGCCTCTTACGCGTTGATGGACAGCCACCCAGCCACTTACACTTTGATAGACCGTACCCCGGCCTGTCGCTTATGCCGACTCAATTAGAGGGACTTACTTCCCGAACGTTGGGCAAGTAATCAAATTGTTTTCTCAAAACAGCAACCACGTTGCGAATGTAAAATACACCACAGAGCCGGATCCCCAGGTTTTGAGCGAGTATTTAAATACCCTTTGAAAGGAAGATCTTAAATATAAAAATGAGTTTTGGGGTCCACTCTAACTTTAAAAATCATTTTGAAGACTTGAAAACATTTTTAAGAATGTTTGGAGTACTGTTGATTTATTAAAATAAATCAGTCCCGATATATTAGAAATATCTGAATATTATTATTTAAATAATATTCTCATAAAAATAATCCTTATAAAAACATTCGAAGTAGAAGTTTTAAAACTCATACTTGAAATGGATATTAAATAACCAAATATATACTTATACGAAAGTACTATCTTTATTTGAATAATCGAAAATAAGTTTGATTATCGAAACATTATTCTTTAATAAAATAAAGAATATTATTAAATATAAGCGGAGTCATAATACCTCGAATGAATATTGCAAATAATATTCATTAAATAAAATACACGGAGTCATACATCCTCAAATGAATATCCAATTAATAATCATTAAATAGAATAAACAGAGTCATAAGTCCTCGAATGACTATTCAAATAATATTCATTAAATAAAATAAAGTTATCGAATAAACCTTATTCGATCAATAGTTTTGAAAACTATATCCATATATATATAAATATATATATATATAATATACTCGGGAACATCGACTCCCGGTTTAGAAATATGTTCACCTTTTGATCCCCTATACTAAGGGTAAACTCAAATACCGCTTATCTCTAGCATAGGTATTATGCAACTGAATCAACAGATATATAAATCAAGAATATGAAACAGGCATGCATATATACCATATCACATGCTACAATATATCGCAAGAATTTGCTAATTAACCAACATGCATTTATCACAAGACAATGCATATACATATATACATCACAACAACAGTATAACGGGTAGAAAACTTGCCTGAGTGCTCCCGGATAGACTTAAGCTTAAAGTGGGTCCGATAACCTATGAACAACAACATAAGTCGGAATTAAACCCCGGTCGCTTAAGAAACTAGACTTTAACCATTTAGAGTCCTAACGTTCGCTTTCGCGCTTAACGATTCACTTAAGTCGCTCGAGTACCCTCGGCTCCACCATTTTTAATAAATTAACCATTAAGGGTTTTAAGGCGATTCTTTCGCGAGTACCTTACCAACTGCCTAATCCACTTAACATAATTGTTTCATACCCCAATTAGTCCTTTAAGGTCTTTAACCTATGTTTCAAAGTAAGGCGAGGGGTAATGGTTCGGTCGCGAAACGCCGTTACTTAAAACGGTCGTTTCTCCTAAACCGTACATCGGATTCAAGCGTACCACATATCAAAACGAAGCTCGTAACATGAACTATCTAAAAATGGCAATGGTAAAAACCTAACAGTGAGTTCAAGGGTTCTGATGTTAAGAACAAAAACAGTCTACGGTAAATCGGGCATTACGACGGCTATGTTTACGCGATTTCCCAAAATTTTACCAAACCAATTCAACACCAAACTATCACCAATCAACCCCAATACAACCATATGACAATATCACTCATCAACCACTTTAAACCATTTAAACCAAGCCTAAATCATACCATGAATCATCAAGAACAACTAGTGCTAATCTTAACTGCCAAAATCAACAAAAACACTTAACAACTAAGATCTCAACATGACAAAACAACTACTACACTTAACCTATCCTTCCATCATCATAATCATTTATACCAAACAACTTAATGCTAAGATAATTTAGAGTTATACCTTCCTTGAAGCTTTTAATCAATGAAAGATCCTTGGAATGCCCATGGAAGCCTTGATCTATGCTTAAGCTACCTTGAACTTTCAAAAAACATCAAGAAAACCAAAGTTATTTCTTGAAGGTTACTATTCACCATCTTCTTCCTTGATTTATTGGAAGAGATTGTGAAGGAATTAGAAGCTTAAACTTATAGGACATCCATATCTATGTACGAGGAACCTTAGATAATTACCTCACTAATTAACAAGGCTTGGATCTTGAATTTTGGAATTTTCTTCTTTGAAAAAGAAGAAAAGCCGAGAGCTCTTCTTGAAAATGGAAGAGTTTTGTGTTTTTTTGATTTGTTTGCTTGGTTGCTAGCTTTTTTTTTGATTAATTACCTTTTTACCCATGAAAAATTGTGTGGTTATTAATCAACCACACCTCCTTCCCTTATGTCATGCTTATGTCACCTTTCCTATGTCATCTTGTTACACTTGTCTTCCTCTTGTTGGTGTGATGACATCATCATCCACTAACCCCTTGATTAACTCCTAATTACTTGGCTAATGACCGCTGATCTGTTATGAGGTTCGCTTAACTTTTGTTTTCGTTTATCGTTTGAGGGATCATACCCGGGATCTTATTTCTTAGGTTTCCTTAACCTTTCTCAGTACATTATATTCCTTTTATGATCCTCTCTTATAATCCTTGAATTTAAATCCTTTTTATTTTGTTACCTTATACTCAATTCTTTCTGTATCTGGTAGATTTCCGGGAAAAATCAAAGTGTTCGGATTTGGATTCTGACGATTTTTACATACACTTATATACCACATAGAGTACTAATAATATCCCAGAAGATCAATAAAAGAACCCCTACATAGTGTGGCATGAAAAGTTTTCTTATTCAGCATAATCAGCAAAACACTATTCATAAGGGTTTCAAAAATTTCCAAAAATTGGGGTTATTACACCAGCCATGACTACAAACAAAGTGTGTGTGATATGTGATATTTGGTGTGCAAAATAGTGGTAGCAGTGTGTGTTTTTATACTACATAATGCATTAAAACCTTGCTCAACCCCCTTCTATATTTAGTCAAAAATTTAAGTTACAAAGCATTCAAATTTGTAAACCTCAATATAGGTACACATTTAAGCCAATAAGAAAATAGTAAAAGTAAATCCTTCATTAAACCATGCAAAAGAAACTGACCACATCAATGTTTGAATAAAATTTGTACAATAAATTTTATCAAAAATATAGTTAGCATTACACTAGCTACAACAAAATACATAATAAAAAATCAGTTTCTACTGCATCATTCTCCAACAATTTTTACTACTTCCAAGGAGGTCTTTTACCCAAGTTTTCCTTTCTTGCATTAGCCTCAGCTTCAATTTACCTCAAAGTGGTGAAATGACTCTGCTTAACCATGAATCTTTCAGGTTGTATGCCTAGTGGTGTATCATCCATCCTAGCAGGCTGAGCGTATGAACCAAATATTCCACCTTGACCACCACTTGACAATTCTGGGACTATTATTGTAGGCACTTGGTTAGAGGGTTCTGGAGATGCATTTGGCGTGCCTTGAATTTTGTTGTCTTTTAATTCCACTGCACTCTTTTGTTTCTTTTTTTTAAAAATTAGTTTTGGCAACACCATTTGATTGATCAACTTTCTAAAAAGTATAAAAAATAGAGAATAAGAAATAATGATAATAAGAAAAATAATGATAACAAAAAAAATTAATCAAACAATGTACCTTAGCAGGACAAGTTCTGGCATTGTGGCTCTTTTCTTTGCAATAGCTGCAGAAAATATTTGTATTTTGCCTTCTCAATTTGGTGGAATCAATTAGGACATCATTTTTTTTGTTTCTTTTTTTTTGGCCTTCCAGGTTGAACCTTGATCATTGGTGGTAAAGGGCCAGGATTACCAGTTTTCTCCCAATATTCTGAGTTATTAATTGGTTCAATAGTGTGGCTGTAAGTGGCTAAATACATGTCCTGCCCATATGTAGGATGAATATAGTCTACCTGCAGCTTTAAATTTTTTCACTGTATACAAGCACATGCATTATAGCAAGGGAGTCCAGTTACGTCAAATTTCCTACAAGCACAAGTCCTAGCATCAAGATCAACTACTATTTCATATCCCATGTCTGTTATTGTGACTAAATATTTGCTTTTTCCAGATCATTGCACTATACAACCACTACTGTAACCCATAGCCCTGTAAATGCATGAATATTTTAAAAATTAAATATAATTATACAACTAACAAGCCACAAAAATAAAACACAATTTACACTAACTTACTTGTTAACTTTTCTCATGGCATTAGGACATATGGGATTTCCAGTATAACTTTTAGCCATTTTATCTCTTCTATTTTTAATCCTCCTCATTGCACTCTTTTGTAAGCCCATTAGAAGTCCAATAATAGGAAGATCCATGTATTCTCTAATGCTCTAGTTATACACCTCACAGTGGTTATTGACAAACATATCAGAGAAACATGTAGTCCTAAATACTGCTCTTGACCATTGTGACGTTGGTTTTTCCATCAACCAGTCATAACATTTTTTGGACAACTAAGAAAGGTAAAAAACATTCATGAAATAAGTAAATTTAGGAAAAAAGCATCAATGAAGCAACTCCCAGCTTAGCAAAAAAATAAAGCAACTTAAGTACCTTTTTCAGCACTGACATGTGTTTGTTAAACATAAATTATGTTGTGGATCTTGCAGCAAGCCACAATAAAGTTCTACCGCCAACCACTTTGTGATCTTTGTACATTTTCATGTACAAATGCATAACAAAAAACTTATGTTCCGCATTAGGTACAACAATAGTAAGAGCATTGATGAGTCTATGCATTGTCAACATAATAATTTTAGTCCCAGTTTTGCACATTTGTTTAATTTAAAATTACAACAAATAATGTATAAGTACCTTTTGCCTATCTGATATAAAGGTCCAACCACCAGAATTGATGATGTTAACATCATAAGCCAATAAATTGAGAAACCAATTCCATGTTACTGAATTTTCTGCTTCAACTACAACCCAAGCAATTGGGTATGTTCCATCATTAGATTCACATCCTACTGCTGTTAAAAGCTGGCCACCAAATGGCCCTTTCAGGTGACAACCATCTAGACCTATTATGGACCTACAACCTTGAGTAAAACCTCTCCTTAAACGACCTAAACATACATAAATTCTTTTAAACCGGCTTCCAACAGAATCAGCTTCAGGTCCATCTAATACAAGGTCTATTTTGCTATCTGGCGTAGCTTTTTCTGACTACATTTACATAATCCCATAACTGGCTATATTGTTTATAATGATGGCCCTTTATGACTTCTAAAGCTTTCCTCTTAGCCCTACCAACTGCAAAAATGCTTACTTCACAACCCAATCATTTACAATCTTCTTATGGAATGCACCAAGTGGCCAAGTAGGGTTCATCCTTATCTCATTTTTATAGTGCTATGCTATCCACTTTGAAGTCATATACTTCTGCTTAAATGTTGTTTGACATGTGTGAGTTATTAAATATGTTTTCACTTGATAAGTTTTTGTATCCTGTAGTACATAGGAAAATATACTCCACTTACAGCCTTCACCCTTGTAGGTACAACAATAGTAAGAGCATTGATGAGTCCCTGCATTGTCAACAGAATAATTTTAGTCCCAGCAGTGCACATTTATTTAATTAATAATTGCAACAAATAATGTATAAGTACCTTTTGCCTATCTGATATAAAGGTCCAACCACCAAAATTGATGATGTTAACATCATAAGCCAATAAATTGAGAAACCAATTCCACGTTTCTGAATTTTCTGCTACAACTACAGCCCAAGCAATTGGGTACATTCCATCATTAGATTCACATCCTACTGTTGTAAAAAGCTGGACACCAAATGGCCCTTTCAAGTGTCAACCATCTAGACCTATTATGGGCGTACAACCTTGAGTACAACCTCTCCTTAAAGGACTTAAACATGCATAAATTCTTTTAAATCTCCTTCAAACAGACTCAGCTTCAAGTTCATCTAATACTAGATCCATTGTGCTATCTGGCATAGCTTTTTTGACTGCATTTACATAATCCCATAATTGGATATATTATTTCTAAAGATGGTCCTTTATGACTTCTAAAGCTTACCACTTAGCCCTACCAACTGCAAAAATACTTACTTCACAACCCTAATCATTTACAATCTTCTTATGGAATGCACCAAGTGGCCAAGTAGGGTTCAACCTTATCTCATTTTCATAGTGCTCTGCTATCCACTTTGAAGTCATATACTTCTGCTTAAATGTTGTTTGACATGTGTGAGTTTTTAAATATGTCTTCACTTGATAAGCTTTTGTATCCTACAGTACATAGGCAAATATACTCCACTTACAGCCTTCACCCTTGTAGGTACAACTGTAGTAAGAGCATTGATGAGTGTCTGCATTGTCAACAGAATAATTTTAGTCCCATCAGTGCACATTTGTTTAATTTATAATTGCAACAAATAATTTATAAGTACCTTTTGCCTATCTGATATAAAGGTCCAAACACTAGAATTGATGATGTTAACGTCATAAGCCAACAAATTGAGAAACCAATTCCATGTTTCTGAATTTTTTGCTTCAACTGCAGCCCAAGCAATTGGGTACATTCCATCATTAGATTCACATACTACTGTTGTTAAAAGCTGGCCACCAAATGGCCATTTCAAGTGACAACCATCTAGACCTATTTTGGACCTACAACCTTGAGTAAAACCTCTCCTTAAAGGACCTAAACATATAAAAATTATTTTAAATCTCTTGCCAACAGACTCAGCTTCCGGTAATCTAATACAAGGTCTACTGTGCTATCTGGCATAGCTTTTTTGACTGCATTTACATAATCCCATAATTGGCTATATTGTTTCTAATAATGGCCCTTTATGACATCTAAAGATTTCCTCTTAACCCTACCATATGCAAAAATGCTTACTTCACAACCCCAATCATTTACAATCTTCTTATGGAATGCACCAAGTGGCCAAGTAGGGTTCATCCTTATCTCAATTTCATAGTGCTCTCCTATCCAGTTTGAAGTCATATACTTCTGCTTAAATGTTGTTTGACATGTGTGAGTTATTAAATATGTCTTCACTTGATAAGTTTTTTTATCCTGTAGTACATATGCAAATATACTCCACTTACAGCCATCACCTTTGTACGTACAACAGTAGTAAGAGCATTGATGAGTCCCTGCATAGTCAACAGAATAATTTTAGTCCCAGCAGTGCACATTTATTTAATTTATAATTGCAACAAATAATGTATAAGTACCTTTTGCCTATCCGATATAAAGGTCCAACCACCAGAATTGATGACGTTAACATCATAAGCCAAATAAATTGAGAAACCAATTCCATGTTTCTGAATTATCTGCTTCAACTACAGCCCAAGCAATTGGCTACATTCCATCATTAGATTCACATCCTAATGATGTTAAAAGGTGGCCACCAAATGGCCATTTCAAGTGATAACCATCCAGACCTATTATGGGCCTACAACCTTGAGTAAAACCTCTCCTTAAAGGACCTATAACACCTAAACATGCACAAATTCTTTTAAATCTCTTGCGGACAGAATTAGCTTCAGGTTCATCTAATACAAGGTCCATTGTGCTATTTGGCATAGCTTTTTTGACTGCATTTACATAATCCCATAATTGGCTATATTGTTTCTAATGATGGTCCTTTATGACTTTTAAAGCTTTCCTCTTAGCCCCACCAACTGTAAAAATGCTTACTTCACAACCCCAATCATTTACAATCTTCTTATGGAATGCACCAGGTGGCCAAGTAGGGTTCATCCTTATCTCATTTTCATAGTGCTCTGTTATCCACTTTGAAGTCATATACTTCTGCTTAAATGTTGTTTGACATGTGTGAGTTTTTAAATATATCTTCACTTGATAAGTTTTTGTATCCGGAAGTACATAGGCAAATATACTCTACTTACAGCCTTCACCCTTGTAGGTACAATAGTAGTAAGAGCATTGATGAGTCCCTGCATTGTCAACAGAATAATTTTAGTCCTAGCAGTGCACATTTATTTAATTTATAATTGCAACAAATAATGTATAAGTACCTTTTGCCTATCTGATATAAAGGTCCAACCACAAAAATTGATGATGTTAACATCATAAGCCAATAAATTGAGAAACCAATTCCATGTTTCTGAATTTTCTGCTACAACTACAGCCCAAGCAATTGGGTACATTCCATCATTAGATTCACATCCTACTATTGTTAAAAGCTGGCCACCAAATGGCCCTTTCAGGTGACAACCATCTAGACCTATTATAAGCCTAGAACCTTGAGTAAAACCTCTCCTTAAAGGATCTAAACATGCATAAATTCTATTAAATCTCCTGCCAACAGACTCAACTTCAAGTTTATCTAATACAAAGTCTATTGTGCTATCTGGCATAGCTTTTTTGACTGCATTTACATAATCCCATAATGTGCTATATTGTTTCTAATAATGGCCCTTTATGACATCTAAAGATTTCCTCTTAACCCTACCATATACAAAAATGCTTACTTCACAACCCCAATCATTTATAATCTTCTTATGGAATGCACCAAGTGGCCAAGTAGGGTTCATCCTTATCTCATTTTCATAATGCTCTCCTATCCACTTTGAAGTCATATACTTCTGCTTAAATGTTGTTTGACATGTGTGAGTTTTTAAATATGTCTTCACTTGATAAAAATTTTTATCCTATAGTACATAGGCAAATATACTCCACTTACAGCCTTCACCCTTGTAGGTACAATAGTAGTAAGAGCATTGATGAGTCCCTGCATAGTCAACAAAATAATTTTAGTCCCAGCAGTGCACATTTGTTTAATTTATAATTGCAACAAATAATGTATAAGTACCTTTTGCCTATCCGATATAAAGGTCCAACCACCAGAATTGATGATGTTAACATCATAAGCCAACAAATTGAGAAACCAATTCCATGTTTCTGAATTATCTGCTTCAACTACAGCCCAAGCAATTGGGTACATTCCATCATTAGATTCTCATCCTACTGATGTTAAAAGATGGCCACCAAATGGCCATTTCAAGTGACAACCATCCAGACCTATTATGGGCCTACAACCTTGAGTAAAACCTCTCCTTAAAGGACATAACATCTAAATATGCATAAATTCTTTCAAATCTCCTGCCAACGGAATCACCTTCAGGTTCATCTAATACAAGGTCTATTGTACTATTTGGCATAACTTTTTTGACTGCATTTACAAAATCCCATAATTGGCTATATTGTTTCGAATGATGGTCCTTATGACTTCTAAAGCTTTCCTCTTATCCCTACCAACTGCAAAAATGCTTACTTCACAACCCCAATCATTTATAATCTTCTTATGGAATGCACCAAGTTGCCAAGTAGGGTTCATCCTTATCTCATTTTCATAGTGCTCTGTTATCCACTTTGATGTCATATACTTCTGCTTAAATGTTGTTTGGCATGTGTGAGTTTTTAAATATATCTTCACTTGATAAGTTTTTGTATCCGGTAGTACATAGGAAAATATACTCCACTTACAGCCTTCACCCTTGTAGATACAACAGTAGTAAGAGCATTGATGAGTCCCTGCATTGTCAACAGAATAATTTTAGTCCCAGCAGTGCACATTTATTTAATTTATAATTCCAACAAATAATGTATAAGTACCTTTTTCCTATCTGATATAAAGGTCCAACCACCAAAATTGATGATGTTAACATCATAAACCAATAAATTGAGAAACCAATTCCATGTTTCTGAATTTTCTGCTACAACTGCAGCCCAAGCAATTGGGTACATTCCATCATTAGATTCACATCCTACTGTTGTTAAAAGCTAGCCACCAAACGGCCCTTTCAAGTGACCACCATCTAGACCTATTATGGGCCTACAACCTTGAGTAAAACCTCTCCTTAAAGGATCTAAACATGCATAAATTTTTTTAAATCTCGTGCCAACATCTCAGCTTCAAGTTCATCTAATACAAGGTCTATTGTGCTATCTGACATAGCTTTTTTGACTGCATTTACATAATCCCATAATTGGATATATTATTTCTAAAGATGGTCCTTTATGACTTCTAAAGCTTACCACTTAGCCCTACCAACTGCAAAAAACTTACTTCACAACCCTAATCATTTACAATCTTCTTATGGAATGTACCAAGTGGCCAAGTAGGGTTCATCCTTATCTCATTTTCATAGTGTTCTGCTATCCACTTTGAAGTCATATAGTTCTGCTTAAATGTTGTTTGACATGTGTGAGTTTTTAAATATGTCTTTACTTGATAAGCTTTTGTATCATGTAGTACATAGGCAAATATACTCCACTTACAGCCTTCACCCTTGTAGGTACAACAGTAGTAAGAGCATTGATGAGTCCCTGCATTGTCAACAGAATAATTTTAGTCCCAGCAGCGCATATTTGTTTAATTAATAATTGCAACAAATAATGTATAAGTACCTTTTGCCTATCTGATATAAAGGTCCAACCACTAGAATTGATGATGTTAACGTCATAAGCCATCAAATTGAGAAACCAATTCCATGTTTCTGAATTTTTTGCTTCAACTACAGCCCAAGCAATTGGGTACATTCCATCATTAGGTTCACATCCTACTGTTGTTAAAAGCTGGCCACCAAATGGCCATTTCAAATGACAACCATCTAGACCTATTTTTAGCCTACAACCTTGAGGAAAACCTCTCCTTAAAGGACCTAAACATATAAAAATTCTTTTAAATCTCTTGCCAACAGACTCAGCTTGAGGTCATCTAATACAAGGTCTACCGTGCTATCTGGCATACCTTTTTTGACTGCATTTACATAATCCCATAATTGGCTATATTATTTCTAATGATGGCCCTTTATGATATATAAAGATTTCCTCTTAACCCTACCGTATGCAAAAATGCTTACTTCACAACCCCAATCATTTACAATCATCTTATGGAATGCACCAAGTGGCCAAGTAGGGTTCATCCTTATCTCATTTTCATAATGCTCTATTATCCACTTTGAAGTCATATACTTCTGCTTAAATGTTGGTTGACATGTGTGAGTTTTTAAATATGTGTTCACTTGATAAGTTTTTTTATCCTGCAGTACATAGGCAAATATAATCCACTTACAACCTTCACCCTTGTAGGTACAACAGTAGTAAGAGCATTGATGAGTCCCTGCATTGTCAACAGAATAATTTTAGTCCCAGCAGCGCATATTTGTTTAATTAATAATTGCAACAAATAATGTATAAGTACCTTTTGCCTATCTGATATAAAGGTCCAACCACTAGAATTGATGATGTTAACGTCATAAGCCATCAAATTGAGAAACCAATTCCATGTTTCTGAATTTTTTGCTTCAACTACAGCCCAAGCAATTGGGTACATTCCATCATTAGGTTCACATCCTACTGTTGTTAAAAGCTGGCCACCAAATGGCCATTTCAAATGACAACCATCTAGACCTATTTTTAGCCTACAACCTTGAGGAAAACCTCTCCTTAAAGGACCTAAACATATAAAAATTCTTTTAAATCTCTTGCCAACAGACTCAGCTTGAGGTCATCTAATACAAGGTCTACCGTGCTATCTGGCATACCTTTTTTGACTGCATTTACATAATCCCATAATTGGCTATATTATTTCTAATGATGGCCCTTTATGACATATAAAGATTTCCTCTTAACCCTACCGTATGCAAAAATGCTTACTTCACAACCCCAATCATTTACAATCTTCTTATGGAATGCACCAAGTGGCCAAGTAGGGTTCATCCTTATCTCATTTTCATAATGCTCTACTATCCACTTTGAAGTCATATACTTCTGCTTAAATGTTGGTTGACATGTGTGAGTTTTTAAATATGTGTTCACTTGATAAGTTTTTTTATCCTGCAGTACATAGGCAAATATACTCCACTTACAGCCTTCACCCTTGTAGGTACAACAGTAGTAAGAGCATTGATGAGTCCCTGTATAGTCAACAGAATAATTTTAGTCCCAGCAGTGCACATTTGTTTAATTTATAATTGCAATAAATAATGTATAAGTATCTTTTTCCTATCCGATATAAAGGTCCAACCACCAGAATTGATGATATTAACATCATAAGCCAACAAATTGAGAAACCAATTCCATGTTTCTGAATTTTTTGCTTCAACTACAGCCCAAGCAATTGGGTACATTCCATCATTAGAATCTCATCTTACTGATGTTAAAAGCTGGCCACCAAATGGCCATTTCAAGTGAAAACCATCCAGACCTATTATGGGCCTACAACCTTAAAGGACCTATAACACTTAAACATGCATAAATTCTTCTAAATCTCCTGCCAACAAAATCAGCTTCAGGTTCATCTAATACAAGGTCTATTGTGCTATTTGGCATAGCTTTTTTGACTGCATTTACATAATCCCATAATTGGCTATATTGTTTCTAATGATGGTCCTTTATGACTTCTAAAGCTTTCCTCATAGCCCTACCTACTGCAAAAATGCTTACTTCACAACCCCAATCATTTACAATCTTCTTATGGAATGTACCAAGTGGCCAAGTAGGGTTCATCCTTATCTCATTTTCATAGTGCTCTGCTATCCACTTTGAAGTCATATACTTATGCTTAAATGTTGTTTGACATGTTTGAGTTTTTAAATATGTCTCCACTTGATAAGTTTTTGTATCCTGTAGTACATAGGCAAATATACTCCACTTACATCCATCACCTTTGTACGTACAACAGTAGTAAGAGCATTGATGAGTCCCTGCATTGTCAACAGAATAATTTTAGTCCTAGTAGTGCACATATGTTTAATTTATAATTACAACAAATAATGTATATGTACCTGTTGCCTATCTGATATAAAGGTCCAACCAACATAATTGATGATGTTAACATCATAAGCCAATAAATTCAGAAACCAATTCCATGTTTCTGAATTTTCTGCTTCAACTACAGCCCAAGCAATTGGGTACATTCCATCATTAGATTCACATACTACTGCTATTAAAAGCTGGCCACCAAATGGCCCGTTCAAGTGACAACCATCTAGACCTATTATGGGCCTACAACCTTAAGTAAAACCTCTCCTTAAAGGACCTAAACATGCATAAATTCTTTTAAATCTCCTACCAACGGACTCAGCTTCAGGTTCATCTAATACAAGGTCTATTGTGCTATATGGTATAGCTTTTTTGACTGCATTTACATAATCCCATAATTGGCTAAATTGTTTCTAATGATGGCACTTTATGACTTTTAAAGCATTCCTCTTACCCCTATTAATTGCAAAAATGCTTACTTCACAACCCCAATCATTTACAATCTTCTTATGGAATGTACCAAGTGGCCAAGTAGGGTTCATCTTTATCTCATTTCCATAGTGCTCTACTATCTACTTTGAAGTCATATACTTCTGTTTAAATGTTGTTCGAAATGTGTGAGTTTTGAAATATGTCTTCATGTGATAAGTTTTTATATCCTGTAGTACATAGGAAAATATACTCCACTTACAGCTGTCACCCTTGTAGGTACAACAGTAGTAAGAGCATTGATGCGTCCCTTCATTGTCAACAGAATAATTTTAGTCCCAGCAGTGCACGTTTGTTTAATTTATAATTGCAACAAATAATGTATAAGTACCTTTTGCCTATATGATATAAAGGTCCAACCACCAGAGTTGATGATGTTAACATCATAATCCAATAAATCGAGAAACCAATTCCATGTTTCTGAATTTTCTGCTTCAACTATAGCCCAAGCAATTGGGTACATTCCATCATTAGAATCACATCCTACTGTTGTTAAAAGCTGGCCACCAAATGGCCCTTTCAAGTGACAACTATTTAGAACTATTATGGGCCTACAACCTTCAGTAAAAACCTCTCCTTGAAGGACCTAAACATCCATAAATTCTTTTAAATCTCCTGCCAACAGACTCAGCTTCAGGTTCATCTAATACAAGGTCTATTGTGCTATTTGGCATAGCTTTTTTGACTGTATTTACATAATCCCATAATTGGCTATATTGTTTCTAATAAAGGCCTTTTATGACTTCTAAAGCTTTTCTCCTAGCTCTACCAACTGCAAAAATGCTTACTTCACAACCCCAATCATTTACAATCTTCTTATGAAATGCACCAAGTTGCCAAGTAGGGTTCATCCTTATCTCATTTTCATAGTGCTCTTCTATCCACTTTGAAGTTATATACTTCTGCTTAAATGTTGTTTGACACGTGTGAGTTTTTAAATATGTCTTCATTTAGTAAGTTTTTGTATCCTATAGTACATAGGCAAATATACTCCACTTACAGCCTTCACCCTTGTAGGTACAACAGTAGTAAGAGCACTGATAAGTCCCTGTATTGTCAACAGAATAATTTTAGTCCCAACAGTGTACATTTGTTTAATTTATAATTGCAACAAATAATGTATAAGTACCTTTTGCCTATCTGATATGAAGGTCCAACCACCATAATTGATGATGTTAACATCATAAGCCAATAAATTGATAAACCAATTCCATGTTTCTGAATTTTTTGCTTGAATTATAGTCCAAGCAATTGGGTAGATTCCATCATTAGAATCACATCCTACTGTTGTTAAAAGCTGGCCACCAAATGGCCCTTTTAAGTGACAACCATCTAGACCTATTATGGGCCTACAACCTTGAGTAAAGTCTCTCCTTAAAGGACCTAAACATGCATACATTCTTTTAACTCTCCTGCCAATAGAATTAGCTTCAGGTTCATGTAATACAAGGTCTATTGTGCTATCTGGCACAACTTTATGGACTTCATTTACATAATCCCATAATTGGCTATATTGTTTCACATGATGGCCCTTTGTTACTTCTAAAGCTTTCCTCTTAGCCCTACCAACTGCAAAAATGCTTACTTCACAACCCCCAATCATTTACAATCTTCTTATGGAATGCACCAAGTGGCCAAGTAGGTTTCATCCTTATCTTATTTTCATAGTGCTCTTCTATCCACTTTAAAATCATATACTTCTGCTTAAATATTGTTTGACATGTGTGAGTTTTTAAATATGTCTTCACTTGATAAGTTTTTGTATCATGTAGTAGAGAGGCAAATATATTCCACTTACATCCTTCACCCTTGCATTTATACTTAATCCTTTTGCCAAAATTTCTGCAGTGGAAAACTGGTTTTCTATTCACTATGGCAAATTTTTGCACTACAGCCCTAAATAATTGTGCACTGGAGAACAACATGCTAACTTAAACTTTGGATCTTTCATATCTGTCCTTTCATTGAACACAGGATATGTGAAACGTTCTTCATCAGTTCTATTTGCAGCCATCCTTTCATCCTCACTGTTATAATCATTGTCAGTAATATCTTATACAAGCTCATAATTCAAATATTGATAACCTTTGTTAGCATCATCTTTTGTGCCTTCTTTAACATTATTTCTTCTCTCTCTAGCTTGACAGACCTCATCATCTTCACTATCTACATTAGAACTATCATCATGAAAGCTACCTTCTTCACCATCACTAATCAGTTGTGGTTCAATAACTAAGTTCTCATTCTCACTAACCACATTTTCATCATCTTCATTAATTTCATTTTCCAAACCCTTTAATAAAAATATTTGTTTTATTTCTTCTCTTTCAAGTAGATTCATATTATCAAAATGTTAGGCCCTTAATCAACTATAAAGGGGGGTGAATACAATTAATACAATCAAATCGATAAAGCTTCAATCAGAATCAACAGTTTTTATATTAATTGATAAAAACTGATTATAAACGTACTCTCTCGAATGGATGAACAATTATCCTTGAGAGCTTCTAGGTTTTACGAAAGATATAACAATGTCGCAATGCTTATAGCATGAACCTAATATGTGCTTTATATAGAGCACAACTACACAATGTATACGGAATCTTATTCTATCAACAACAAGGAAACCTATACAATGCTTTTGAGATAAAGTATTTCACCGCCTTGAGTTCATATTTTCTTTTCCTTATCGAAGATTAACTGATGTGACAAATACTGATTACATCATCTGTTGAAATCAACATCCGTTAATATCATTATCCGTTGATATCATCATCCATTGATATCATCATCATCCGTTAATATAGTTCTGATATGAACTTTTGATAGTTTCTGCTTGATATCATCAATTACTCCTAACAATCTCCCCCAGCTTGTTCACTATAGAAATATGGACAAGTTCCAATTGATGATGTCAAAACTATCTAAATGTAGGAATCAAGTAAGCATATTCAATCTTGCTTCAGTGAATATTAGATTTTACTCTTCCTTCTAATTAACAACTTCTTCCTTAACTTGAGCAATATCAGAGGTTAATTTCTGTTTATTAGCCTAGTCAGCTCCCTCAATCTTCCTTCTTTGGTGAACTTGGCTTATTTCTTCTTCTTTATTTTTTCTTCAGTATCATGAGCTTGTACTACTGTATAGATTGGATATATCAGTATTTGAGATTTAGTTTCCTTAGATACTGAATTCTTCTTTGAAACAACTTTGGCTTTAGACTTTAAAATCTTTGACTTCTCTCATATCTTCTTTTTTCCTTTAAGCTTTTTTTCAGCAGTTACAACAATAACTTGTGATTTGATATCTTCTTCCTGACTGATTTCCCTTATAACTACACCTCTGGTTGGTCTGTTAGAAGGTTCATCTTTATAAAGTACTTGAGAGATAACATCAATATCAATATTTGTTGTCTTCATGGAATTCTTGAAGTTTTCCTCCATTTGCCTTAGCTGTTCAAGATCAACTCCAGGATTTTCTCTTTCAAATATTCTTCTACTTACCTCCGAGTCAAATGCTTGAATCCTTGAATCCTTATAGAATAGAGTTGTCTTCCTTCCTTTTTCTTTTAGAGTTTGAAGATATTGACATGATTCAGCACCAGCTTCTATCTCCAAAATACCTTGGTCTTCATTAGCAGTTGTGACTTGTAAAGATTGTTGCATATTTGTAGTCACAGTCAAATATTCTACTCTTCTTTCATTCCTCTTACTCTATCCACCTTATCTACATTGAAATCTAGTGATTGTTTTTGATGAACTACTAACTTCAACTAGCTCTTCACCTTTTTTCCTTACACTATCCTTCAGACCCCCTTATTACCTCCATCAGGATTTTCATCATCAGTATTTGTCATTGTCAACTATTTGTATTTAGATTGAACAATTTTCTCCCCCTTTTGGCATCATCACCAAACAGTAGAAAAAGAATCAGCTCCATTAAATTATGTACTTCTGTAGGTTGATCAGACATTTGAATTTGTTTAGCTTCCAATCTAGCTTGACTGGCTTCAATTGCAGTTTGTCTAGAAACTATTAGTGCAATTTGTTTCTGAATTTCCTGATGAGTAGTCAGCTTGGAAGCAATCAATGATTTTTTGATCTGATTGATTTGAGAAGTAGTTGCTTCTTGAGCTGTATGTAGTGATCTGACAACTAAGGTTGATGCTTTCAGATGATTCAGCATATCAGGATCTTTAATCTTCTGTTCTGTTATTTCCAGATGTGCAATAACTTTTGTTCTGGAAATAGGATATGTATCATCTTTCCAACGAGCATTCCAGATATTATCAAAATAATCCTTTTCTTTCTTAGCATCTAACTCTTCCATTTTCTGTTGTCTCACATGCATAGGCATATCTTCAGGGAAGAAAATACCATCCTCAGGATCTATAATAGCAATAGAAATATTAGCTTCTTCACCATCATTAGATTCTTTAATAGCAACTGGATTTTGCACTAATTTCTGAACTTCATCATCAGCTTCAGCATGTAGAATAGAATTAGAAATTGGTACAGTATGTGATCCAGCAGTTTCAGAAGCTTCCACACCTTCAGCAGTTAACTCCACATCTTCAAGTATTGTAGATAAATGAATTAGAGCTTCAAAAGATACTTCCAGAAGCTCAGTTCCTGTAACATGCTGTGGTGATTCTGAAATGGATGAAACTTTATGAATGGACTGTTGTGCTACTACAACTTCAGCAAAGATAGGGATTTTTTCAGGTGATGGAAAAGTAAAGTAAATGGACTGTTTTTCAACAAAAACAGGGATTGTCTCATGTGGTGGAATAGTAGAATGTATGGACTGCATGAAAGTATCAGTACTTAGACTTGCAGGGAGATTAATAGAACTTGGTACATCAGAGTTTATTTGAGGTTCAACAGATTGTTGTTCAACATCTGTTTCTTTAGTACTCTAAACACCTGTAAACATATAGCAACTAAAACTTAATCTCTCTGTTCTTTTAAAGTAGTCTCACTACCCCTCACACCACACATCTCATGACTTTTAATAGTCAGGGCTTCCTCACAAGGATTACTAAATCCTATCTCTCATCTATCTCTCCTTTTTCCAAGAAGGATCATGCCCCTCTTTAATACTGTTTTTCTCTCAATATTTTCACACATCTCACAGAAAAAGATCAGAAAAATTGTCCTACAGAAATAAGAGGTGGCTAAAGAAGGGTGATATGTGGTCATATAACTACAGGTAATCCTTAAATAAGGTCTAGAAATAATCATACCAATAGGATTTATATCATGAAAAATAAATGCTGAAAAGACTGAATCAGTATTTAGAATAAATATTGATAAAGTAATAACATTATTTATACCTTGTGAATCTGAATAAGCAGCTTCCGTGTGAACATTCAGTGGTATTACTAATCAAGCATCAATAGATAACTGAGACGGATGAATTCTGCCTCCAGCATCTATAAAAAGAGTCAATCAGTAGGAGTAAGGTTTGCATTACAACTTTGATGTAATGGTTCTTGTGTAGCTGGAGAATCAGGAGTTGCTGGATGACTTTGACAACCAGGTTCTTGTGTACTCTTCTTCACAATTGCAGTAATAGACTCCTGAGCAGCTTCAATCAGAGGCTCTTGTTCTTCAACAACTTTTGCACCACTTTGAGGTGCAGGTTCTTATGGGATTGGATCAGGAGATGTAGCTTATGTACCCCTTTGAGATACAGGTTCTTGTGTGCTTGATCCATGGAAAAGTCCTTTCCCTTGCAGCCTCTTGACACTAGCTTCACTTGCTCATGAGAGACTTCCCTCTCTCTCTCTCTCTCTCTCTCTTGTGATATTGCGTGACTGGAGTTTCAGACAGTTCTACAAGTGCCTCAGCAGTAGACTGGATGTCAGAATTTGGATTTGATGCACTCTGTGTCTCCTCAGCAATTTCCTGTTTAATCTGGAGCAAGTGCTGATTGTAATAGGCTTTGACCAATCTTCTTTTATTTGGTCTGGGATTTGCACTAGTATGAGCAGCTGTGTCTTTTGTAGTTGATGGAACAACTGGTCTTGGAGAAGAACTAAATGAAAGGTTTGGAAATCTGGAAGATAAGGTAGCAATGTCCTCATCTGAATCTGATTCTAATCCAGCAAGTACAAATCTCCTTTTAACAATTTCCGAAGGTTTAGAAGAATGAGGAACTTGAGATGCTTCATCTTTTGACTTAGCTACAACAGAATTTGTAGCTTTCTTAGCCAATTCTTTCTTTCTTT
This sequence comes from Apium graveolens, assembly GCF_009905375.1. Taxonomy (NCBI): domain Eukaryota; kingdom Viridiplantae; phylum Streptophyta; class Magnoliopsida; order Apiales; family Apiaceae; genus Apium; species Apium graveolens. Next base: position 73,371,680 of record NC_133656.1, on the reverse strand, counting down.
TTATAACAAGTGTCTTTTGGGAGACACCCGAGGTGGCTTGTATTTGAGATTGTTCTGGTGGTTGAGTTTGTGTTTGAATTTGTGTTTGAGTTGTTGTGCTGGGGTGAGCTACAGGGGGGTTTCCAATGGTGATTTCCTGCAGCTTAGCACTCTGACTGTTAAGAAAACCTTAAATCTTAGGAAGCCTTGCTAAAATCAAGTTTCTTGTAACTAGTGGTAACCTCAAAGGGGCTAAATTCAACCGCTTTTCATCTTGTGAAACTAAGTCAGAAAAATCCCTTTTTGTCAACTTAAACACCGACACTATTTGATTAGAAGGGATAGGGGTATCTAAAAATAAACATTGAAAATCAACTGACATAATATAGCATAATATATTATATTTCTATCAGTATTTATCCTATCACCAATAAAAGACAGAACTACTCTACCATAATCATAATGTGAACCATGAATTAGAGAGTATCCTATCTGCTGTGTCATAATGGGCAAGGCATCAAAATTTGAAGATCTGTTGTTGAAGGCCTTTGTGATGCAATCAAAAAAGAAACTCCATTCCTTCATTAGCCCGTTCCTTTTTAGTTGACCAAGGTTCTTCAAATCCTTGTCATAACCAATCTCAATAAAGAATCTCATCATCTCAGTATCACCTATCATACTTGTGTAGGAGGTATGAGTAGGCAACTGTAATTCATCCCTTACTGTTTGAGGAGTTACAATCCTTGTTGTATTATCAAATTCAAATACAAGGCTTGGAGATCCATTAGCTCCTCCATCATCAAATACTCCAGTCCTCCATATAGCAAGCACCTGGTCACCACAGATTGTGGGTGGAGATGTGAGAGCAAACCCAATCTCACTAGATCTAAGAAAGTCCTGAAAAATATGAAAATCAACTTTCACACTGTTGTTAGTTAGGATAGTTGAATAATTATTAGTCACAAACTTTGCACCACCATAATCAAATGATTTAGAAGCAGCAGGTGAAGTCATGGTTAATTTTCAAGAAAGATTTACGAACAGTGTTTAGGGTTTCAGAGTTTACGGTTTTGAGAAGGGTAAAGTAGCATAGAGAAAATAATGAAAATAAGTAAAGTATTATCTAAAATCAAAAATTGTTTTTATACAACACTTCTCTCCACTAATTTAGTCCCAATTCAGTTTAATGGGACACGTGGCAATAAACGATTTACTGTAAAAGTAATCATGTAAACGTATCTTACTACATGCACAGTTCCCGAGAATAAAGTTGTATATTAAACGAATGTTTCATATCTTTACTCAACATGTAAACATCTATAACTATGAAAAATTACCCATCTGTGGCTAACTTCAACCCTGTAATTACAATACTTACTAAAGCAACATCTTCATAAAAATAGTCAATCAAAGTTTGACCATTATCAGTATGCAATCAAAACTATCAGGATTTATCAGTCAAAACTGGTTTGACCAATATCAGGATTAACAACTACTGACATAAACTATTAGTCAAAGCAAGTTTAACTAATAACAGAGCATATACGCATAACCAGTAGTTCAACATACAGTTTTCACATAAGATCATAGAAGATAAATGCATGTTATGATGGTATCAATATTTAACACAATAATCAGTATCTAATAAGTACTGACACGTAATAAGATACCATGCCTCAATAATATCATCAATCTTAATTATCAGAGTTTGAAAATTGTCCTGATATCATTTCCAATTCATTCACCAGTCTTGTGAAAGTAGCTTCACATAGAGGCTTGGTGAATATATCTGCTACTTACTGATCTATTGGAACAAAGACCAATTCCACTGTACCTGCTTCCACATGTTTTGTTTTGTTTGAAAAAAGCATGAATCCGTATAAAACTCCAATATAAGAATTGAAGTGTTAAAAGTTATTTTGAGTTTAGCTTATTATTTTATTTATAACCTTGCGATTGCCTTGTTGAGCAGTGAGTCATGATTATTGATCTAGTTGCGATAGTATATCTGTAAGCATTTGCACACACGCACGTCTCTAGTTTGTAAGTTGATTTTTATGATTTGATTGATCTTTACGCGAGTAACTGCATTTTTTGAGATGTTGCTCGTTGATTGGTTTAGCTATTCTATTGGGATCGTTGCATTCATATTAGTTCCATTCATGCATTTTTGTTCTTATTCTTTTAGTCTGTTTATGCTTGAGGACAAGCATCGATTAAAGTTTGGGGGTATGTTGAGTGGCATTTATGACACTGTATAATGCTCTAATAAGCTTTGAATTGATGCACTTGTACTCAAGTTGTTAAGTGTTTTAACGTGTTTTCTAGTGTTTCTGCATTTCAGGCATTATCTAGGTAATCAGGTCAATTAGCATTGTTTTGGTGCTAATTTGGTGTCAAGGTGGTGTTGGAATAAAAGCTTGTGGAAAGCCGGATCGAAGCAGCAAGGAAAAGAAGAAAAATCTGAAGTTTTTCCAGAAGTATGACGCGCCCGCGCGCTGTCACAAAGGTAGCGCGCCCGCGCTGTGATAGCGCGCGGCTGCGCCGGTGTGAAATCAGAGAATCCTGATTCTATTATAATTACAATTGGAGGACTTCTGGATTGCATGGGGCTTTTATTTAAACAATTTTAGGTCATTTTTCATATGTAAGCAAGTCCGAGATATATTAGAGCGCAATGAGAAGATGACAAGAGACCTATAGCACAATTTAACAAAGGCGAAGACAATCTAGTTTATTCTTGTGAATCTTTATTTTGAGTTGTAATCTTGGATGCTCGTTTCTTGTTTTATTGAACCTATACTCTTGTGTTAACTTGGTTTTGTTTATTCGTTATAAGGACTACGTCGTTATACCATGCTTTCATCGGAATCCACGTTGATGATGAGTCCGATTATGGGCTAATCATTATCGTGGGATTCTAACGGATTTATTTATGGATTTCTTTAGTTAATTTGTTTCGATGCCTTAGTGTGTGGTGATTGTATGATAACCTAGTATTGGTTGTGCGTATTCGTCTTATGAGCGTCGCGAACTTAGAAGATAGTGTGTTAATCTTTAATGAAGCGACAATGAATTTAAGGATTTAGAACTTGCCATACTAGCATAAGTTCATGTATTTATATACATGATTCGTAGGTAATTTTAACCATCTTACTTGCCCTATATAATCAAGATAGAAAACTTGTGCTTAAACCGTTATGTTGTCAAATTCTATAGACATATAGGGTCTCAATATAATTGGTGTCTATTCAGTATCTATCACTTTTATGGATGTCTGGAAGTATGGTACTCGTGCAACGAAAGTTGGCATTTATCAGTTTCGTGTTATCTGATCAGTGTCATCACCATTACATGCTAAGGTTAAGAACAATAAGGCTATTGAATGAAGTATTTAATGAAGTTAGAATCCCATATTTGTCATATATATTAATTCAATCATCTTTACTCTCTTAGTTATAATTGTTAGTTTAATTCTCAGTTATAAACAACCTCAATTTTTTATCGTCTTAGCATTGAATAATAACAATACATTGTTGCTTAAGTGCATAAATTAATTAGTTAACCAAGCCAGTCTCTGTGGGAATAAACTAGAAAAGATTCGATATTACTTGCGAACGTGTATACTTGCATGTATTATTAGCGCGTGTTTAGCGACTAACAAGTTTTTGGCGCCGCTGCCGGGGACTGCAGTGTTAATTTTTAGTTTATGTATTTTCCATCAGTGGTCGTTAAAGTTCATTGACTCGGACATTGTTACTTATTTGTTTCCTTGTCTTATTTCAGGTACTCTAGCGAGGGTGTATGCATGCGCGTTCACATACTCGTAAGTGAATACTGGATAAAGCTGAGTAAGAATTTGTGGTGGTTCGAAAGGAAGTTTTTGAAGAAGAAAAGAAGGTAGAAGAAGAAGAGAAAGTCGAGGAACCAGTTTTAGTAGAGATGGATGATCAAGCAGAAAATCCTAAGGCTTTGATAGACTATTCTCAGCCTAAGATCAATGACATTCAGTCAAGTATCATCAGGATAACCATCAGGGCTAACACTTTTGAGATCAAATCAAGCACAATTCAGATGATACAGAACTCAGTTCAGTTTGGGGGTTCTCCTACTAAAGACCCCAACATGAACATCAGGGATTTCATCGAGATTTGTGACACATTCAAGTTCAGTGACGTGACTGAAGATGCTATCAAGCTGTGACTCTTCCCATTCTCTTTGAGGGACAAAGCTAAGTGCTAGTTATATTCTCTACCAGCAGGGTCTATCACCACCTGAGAAGATCTTGCTCAAAAATTTCTCACTAAATTCTACCCTATAATGAAGACTGCTGTAATCAGGAATTCTCTTACTCAGTTCACTCAGCAAACTGGAGAATCTCTGTGTGAGGCTTGGGATCGATATAAGGAGATGCTAAGGAAGTGTCCATACCATGGCATGCTTGATTGGATGATTATTAACTGTTTCTATAATGGATTGGGTGCTATTTCTAGACCCATGCTCGATACAACATCAGGAGGAGCCTTGTGGGCTAAAAGCTATGATGAAGCTTATGAACTTATTGAACTGATGGCTGCTAATGAGTACCAGAATCCTTTCCAGAGACCGACTCAGGGAAAAGTAGCAGGAATTCTGGAGTTGGATGCAACAACTGCTATAGCTGCCCAACTCAAGGCTTTAACGATGAAGGTGGACACTTTGGCTAATCATGGGGTTAATCAAATCGCTAGTGTCTGTGAGCTTTGTGTTGGTGCCCATGAGACTGATCAATGTGCAATTTCTAGTGAATCAGCTCAGTTCATGAGCAACTTTCAGCATTCACAGCAACCTGTGCCAGCCACTTATTATCCCAACAATCGCAATCATCCTAATTTCAGTTGGAGCAACGCTCAAAATGCGGTTCAATAGCCTTATCAGCAGTATCCAGCTAAGCAGTACAACCCCCCTGGTTTTCAGCAACCGCAATATGCACCGAGACATCAAACTTCAGCTGCAACAAGCTAATAAAAATCTGAATTAGAGGAGTTGAAGCTAATGTGCAAGAGTCAAGTTGTTTCTATCAAGACCTTGGAAAATCAAATTGGTCAAATTGCCAATACCTTGCTAAATCGTCGGCCTGGTACTCTACCTAGTGACACTGACGTGCCAGGAAGGAAGGAAGCTAAGGAGCAGGTAAAGGCAATCACTTTAAGGTCTGGAAAGGTTGCGAATCCTGAACAAACTGAAGCATTGACTGAAGAAGCTGAGGTTGAGAAAGAAGTAGAATAGCAGGAAGTAGAAGTGGAACCAAGAAAGACTACTGTTGAGCACACTCCTCCTGAGGGTAATAGGAGAAACATATCTATCCTCCACCGCCTTTTCCTAAGTTGTTGTAGAAGAAAAAGCTGGACAAGAAATTTGAGAAGTTTCTGGAGGTGTTCAAGAAACTTCATATTAACATACCTTTCGCTGAGGATCTTGAGCAGATGCCTAGTTACGCAAAGCTTATGAAAGGTATTCTCTCTCGGAAAGTAAAGCTAGATGATTTAGAGATTATCGCTCTTACGGAGGAATGCAGTGATGTGCTGCAACAGAAGTTGCCTCTGAAGCTTAAAGATCCAGGAGGCTTCACTATTCCGTGTACTATTAGAAAAGTGTCTTTTGACAGATGCTTATGTGACTTAGCAGCTAGCATCAATCTGATGCCTTTGTCAATCTTCAAGCAGTTGGACTTACTTGATCCAGAACCGACTTATATGACCTTGCAGTTGGCTGACCGTTCTATTACATATCCGTGAGGTATTGTGGAGGATGTCTTGGTCAAGGTTGATAAACTCATCCTCCCTGCTGATTTTGTCATTCTTGATTTCGAGGAGGATAAGAAGATTCACATAATCTTGGAAAGACCTTTCTTGGCGGCTGGCCGAATTTTGATAGATGTGCAGAAGGGTGAGCTCACAATGCGAGTGTTGGATCAAGATGTAACTTTTAATGTGTTCAATGCTATGAAATTTCCTACGGAAAATGAGGAGTGCTTAAAGGTGGAGTTGTTTGATTTTATGGTTACTTCATAACTTGATCAATTACTAAGGTCCGATGCCTTAGAAAAAGCCTTATTGGAAAATTCAGATAGTGAAGATGACGAAGGTGAAGAACAATTACAATATTTGAATGCTTCTCCCTGGAAGAGGAAGATTGATATGCCTTTTAAATCTCTTGGAATGGAGGAATTGAACAAAGCTCCTAAACGCCTCAAGCCATCTATTGAGGAAGCTCCCGCTCTTGAGCTTAAGCCTCTACCTGAGCATGCATAAAATTCTGCTAGAGGAAGGTAGCAAGCCTACGGTCGAGCAACAAAGAAGACTTAATCCGATCATCGAGGAAATAGTGTAAAAAGAAATTATTAAGTGGCTAGATGCAGGGATCATCTATCCTATTTCTGACAGTTCATGGGTAAGCCCGGTTCAATGTGTGCCAAAGAAAAGTGGAATTACTGTGGTAGCAAATGAGAAGAATGAGCTTATTCCTACAAGAACAGTCACGGGGTGGGGAGTTTGTATGGACTACAGGAAGCTGAACAAGGCCAATAGAAAGGATCATTTTCCTTTTCCTTTCATTGACCAGATGCTTAATAGATTGGCTGGTCATAAGTACTACTGTCTTCTTGATGGCTATTCGGGTTACAATCAGATTTGTATCACTCCCGAATATCAGGAGAAGACTACCTTCACTTGTCCATTTGGTACTTTCGCCTTTAGACGAGTTTCGTTTGGTCTGTGTGGTGCACCAGCCATATTTCGGAAATGTATGATGGCCATTTTTTCTTATATGATTGGCCAGAATGTGAAGGTGTTCATGGAGGAATTCTCTGTATTTGGCGATTCTTTTGATGAATGCTTACAAAATCTTGAACACGTTCTCAAGAGGTGTGTTGAGACCAATTTGGTTCTTAATTGGGAGAAATGTCACTTTATGGTACGACAGGGCATTATTTTTGGGCACAAGATTTCTAGTAAGGGTCTTGAGGTGGATAAAGCCAAGGTGGGGGTCTTTGAAAATCTTCCTTCACCTATTTATGTTAAGGAAACTTGCAGTTTTCTTGGTCATGTGAGTTTCTATAGGCGTTTCATCAAAGACTTCTCTAAGATTTAGAAGCCATTGTGCAGTTTTCTAGAGAAAGACATCCCTTTCAAGTTTGATGACGAGTGCCTTGCAGCTTTTGAAACATTGAAGAAGAGTTTAATCACGGCACCTGTCATAACTAAACCTGATTGGAATGAACCTTCTGTGATGATGTGCGATGCAAGTGAATATGCAGTTGGAGCAGTTCTTGGGCAGATGAAGAACAACGTGTTTCATGTGGTCTACTACACTAGCAAGACCCTAAATGGTGCTCAACTGAATTACACTACTATAGAGAAAGAACTTTTGGCTATTGTCTATAGTTTTGAGAAATTTCGATCTTATCTACTTGGGACTAAGGTGACAGTTTTCACTGATCACGTTGCAATTCATTATCTCGTCTCAAAGAATGACTCGAAGCCTAGATTGATTAGATGGGTTCTTTTTCTTCAAGAATTTGAACTAGAGATCAAGGACAGAAAGGGGACTGAAAATCAAGTCGCTGATCATCTCTCGCGTTTAGAGAATCCTAATGCTACTTCATTGGATAAGACATTAATAAATGAGTCTTTTCCCGATGAGCAGCTGTTTGGAGTGCAAGAAGAAGAACCGTGATTTGCAGACATTATGAACTATCTTGTGAGTAATATCATGCCTCCCGACTTATCTTATGCTCAAAGGAAGAAGTTTTTACATGAAGTGAAGTGGTATGTGTGGGATAGCCGTTTCTTTTTCGACAAGAAGCTGACCAAATCATCAGAAAATGTATTCCTTACAACAAAATGGGAGGGATCTTGCGAGATTGCCACTCAACGGCTTATGGAGGACATTATGGTGGAGAAAAGACAGCAGCTCGTATTCTGCAAGCAGGTTTCTTTTAGCCAACCTTGTTTAAAGACGCTCACCAGTTCGTTTTGAAATGTGATCAATGTCAACGTGTAGGTAATATGTCTAAGAGAGATGAGATGCCTCTTAATATGCTTTTTAAGGTTGAGGTCTTCGATGTTTGGGGAATTGACTTCATGGGGCCATTTATCTCATCCTGTAACAATCAGTATATCTTGTTGGCGGTTGATTATGTGTCAAAATGGGTTGAAGTTAAGGTGTTGCCAATGAACGATGCGAAAGTGGTGCTTAATTTTCTTCACAATCATATAGTCACAAGATTTGGAACTCCAAGAGTCATAATCAGTGATGAGGGGTCGCATTTCTGTAACCGCAAGTTCACTATTATGATGAAATGGTATAATGTGAATTATCGTATTGCCACGACTTATCATCCTTAGACGAATGGTCAAGCCAAGGTATCTAATAGGGAGATCATGCACATTTTAGAGAAAGTTGTGTGTCCATCGAATAAGGATTCGTCTTTGAAGCTTTATAAAGTTGTTTGGTCGTATTGAACAGCATACAAGACTCCGCTAGGGATGTCACCGTATCAGTTGATTTATGGTAAGGGGTGTTATTTGTCGGTGGAGATGGAGCATAAAACGTATTGGGCTTTGAAGAAATTGAATCTGGATTTGGATGCAGCTGGAAAGAAGAGGATGCTTCAATTGAATGAGCTCGACGAATTTCGACTTCAAGCTTATAAGAACAACAAAATGTATAAGGAGAAAGTCAAGAGGTGGCATGATTAGGGTCTAGTGCTCAAATCATTTGTGTCGGGGCAACAAGTTCTTTTGTTTAACTCCCATCTCCGTCTTTTTCCTGGAAAGTTGAAGTCAAGATGGTCAGGGCCATTTATTGTCAAAACTGTGTTTCCATATGGAGCGGTGGAAATTTTTGAGAATGATCCGGGCCAAGCATTCAAGGTAAATGGTCAGAGGTTGAAGCATTACTATGGTGACACGGCAAACCGCGAGGTGGTTAGTGCCGTTCTATTGTCCATTTGAGCTCAAGGTTCTACTTCGAGCTAGTGACCTAAAAGAAGCGCTTCTTGGGAGGCAACCCAGGTTTGTTGTACATTAACAGGTAGAGGAAGCAAGAAAGAGAAAAACACAAAAAATTCAGAAAAAGAAAAAAAATTCAGGGCTGACTACATAAGCCTGGCACGGCGGCGCTGAAAACACAGAAACATGGTGCGCCCGCACTGTTCCAGCGCACGCCCGCGCCAGTTTGGCAGAAGTAGCGTACGCCCGCGCTGTCCTAGCGCGCGGCCGCACCGAGGTCCCGACTAAAAAAAAATAAAGGCAGTTTTAAGGGGGAAAATCGGGAATTTTACTATAAAATCAATTCCCAACCGAACTTTACTCCCCCACATCCCAAATTTCCCTCTCTAAATCAAACCCATTACTCCCATTATTCCCATAATCAAATCCCAGTTCTATTCCATATATAATTCTCTTTTCACCACCTATATATACATACAACTTATACACAAACTTCTTCACCACTTCATAAACTCTCAAACACAAATTCTCTCTCAAACACAACTCTTATTCTCTCTACTCAATTTTAATGGCACCCAAGAGACAAAGAACACAAGTAAGCAGCAGCACCACCGATTCTTCAAGTGTGGGTGGTGTAAGGCCAAGGTTCTCTACTCCTGAGGCTGAAGCGGAGTATACGAGGCTTCTCTCGAAGCCGACCATCAAGGAGTGAGGTTTTCTGCCATCAGGGAAGGATGGTAAGCTATTGGACATGATTCAGGAGATGGGATGGGTGTCTTTTTGTGTGGAGCCTGTTGTTGTACCCATGAGTGTTGTTCGGGAGTTCTATACTAATGCAAAGATGGAGAAGAATGGTTTCACGGTGGTTAGGGGGATGAAGGTGGAGTATAGTGCTGGAGTGATAAGGAGGGTAATTAATCAGCCCGCGAAAAAGCCCGGTCAAGACATTTGGAATGATAAGACTCCGGAGGATTTTGACTTGATTTGATTGTTGCTACTCTATGTGTGCCTAAAGCTCAGTGGAAATTTAAGAGGGGCACAACTGATTATGCCACATTCCCTGCTTCTTGTATGAACAGATTTGCTCATGCTTGGAATGCCTTTATTTGTGCTAATATCATGCCATCGTCTCATATGCATGAGGTTACTATGGAGCGAGCACGTTTATTGTGGGGCATTCTGAAGGGTGATTATGCGGAAATTAGTAGGATTATTCACCATGATATTCTGAGATTTTTGAGAGGGAGCTCTACGGGTTCTATACCCTATGCGTACATAGTTATGAGGTTGTGTGCGATAGTTCGTGTTCATTGGACCGCACATAAACAACTTCAGCTCCCTAGTTCTGCCATTGATAGTTCGATTATATTGCATATGGTGGAGTGGTATGGTGGTAAGCCTGATCCTAAGGGTCTTGGTTATTCGTTTGATATGCTTCCAGGCAAGCGTCCAGCTGATCAGTATTTTGCCGGTGGTTCAAAGAAAGCCCGTGAATCAGGTTGGAGAGCTCAGTTGAGTGAGGAGATAGAGCCGTCTCAGTTACAGGAACATTCGAAGAAGGGCATGACGCAGTCCAAGCGTCTGGCTAGGAGGATGGATGCGATGCATGACATCCACAACAGGTTTGCACATGATCTCACTCAGGCATTGGGGACAGCTTTTAGAGCCACCGGTATTGACATCTAATGGCCAGTTTTTGGTGAGGATTCCATGTATCCACCTCCGGACACACCTGACACTCCACTCGTTGAGGGTGAGGAGCCTGATTCTGATTAGGTATGCCTGAATTCCTTACTATTACCTTCACTGAGGACAGTGAATATTTTAAGTTTGGGGGTAGTAGTTGAAGGAATATGTTTTGTGTGAGTCGCATGTTCATGATAGTTTAGCTCATATAGTTTCATATAGTTTTTTGTTTATTTTTGGTATTTTTTATTATAGTTTGTTCATATAGTTCATGCATTTGCATTATAACATGATCCCTTAGATGATTTTTCCAGTTGATTTGTGATATTGATGCTAGTGTAGTGATATCGTATTTAGTGATGTTAAGTCTTATCAAATTAGTTTGCATGCTAGAGACAATTGTATTTCACTAAGTCTTATAGATTTCTAGAGTGCTAGATCATGATCATGGTTTGTTTGTTTGTCGAGGTTTAATCGCTTGTTTATATTTAAAATTTAGGGTATTCTCTTAATAATAAAATAACATGATTTTTTAGAAATTGGAGAAAATTGGATTTCATTGCTAGTTGTTGTGGCTAGGTGTCAAATGGCTAGCAGCCGGCTCATATTTATATGAGTAGTCTAGGGATGAGCGAGATGGAGCGAAACGCACTCGTTCAGAAATTTGTAATATGGAAAGAACAGGAAAAAAAATTGAAAAAAAAGAAGAAAAAAAGAATAAGTGTTATGTATAATTGATCACGAGTGGGCTCTTTAGTACTTGAGTTATTAAGTTCTTAGGGGACTTTCTGCCTAGTGACCTAAGGCTTTTATAGTCTGGGATCTACTAACCTAACGCTCGCTACATGGGTACTATTGTATAAATCTTTTCTGGACCTCACTCATTGCACGATTGAATAAAAGCATGAATCCATAAAAAACTCTAATATAAGAATTGAAGTATTATAAGTTATTTTGAGTCTAGCATTTTTTTATAACCTTGTGATTGCCTTATTGAGTAGTGAGTCATGATTATTGATCTAGTTGCGATAGTATATCTGTAAGCATTTGCACACACGCACGTCTCTAGTTTGTAAGTTGATTTGTATGATTTGATTAATCTTTATGCGAGTAACTGCATTTGTTGAAATGTTGCTTGTTGATTGGTTTAGTTATTCTATTGGGATCGTTGCATTCATATTAGTTGCATTCATGCATTTTTGTTCTTGTTCTTTGAGTCTATTTATGCTTGAGGACAAGCATCGATTAAAGTTTGGGGGTATGTTGAGTGGCATTTATGACACTTTATAATGCTCTAATAAGTTTTGAATTGATGTGTTTGTACTCAAGTTGTTAAGTGTTTTGACGTGTTTTCTAGTGTTTTTTGCATTTTAGGCATTATCTAGGTAATCAGGTGAATTATCATTGTTTTGGTGCTAATTTGGTGTCAAGGTGGTGTTGGAATAAAAGCTCGTTGAAAGCCGACTCGAAGCAGCAAGGAAAAGAAGAAAATCTGAAGTTTTTCCAGAAGTACGGCGCACCCTCGCTGGTCAAGCGCGCGGCCGCGCCAGGATGTCAAAAAGGCAGCGCGCCCGCACTGTGATAGCGCACGGCTGCACCGATGCGAAATTAGAGAATCCTGATTCTATTATAATTGAAATTGGAGGACTTCTGGATTGCATGGGGCTGCTATATAAACAACTTTAGGTCGTTTTTCATATGTAATCAAGTCCGGGACATATCAGAGCACAAGGAGAAGATGACAAGAGACCTATAGCACAATTCAACAAAGGCGAAGACAATCTAGTTTATTCTTATGAATCTTTGTTTTGAGTTGTAATCTTGGATGCTCGTTTCTTGTTTTGTTGACCCTATACTCTTATGTTAACTTGATTTTATTTATTCGTTATAAAGACTACGTTCGTTATACCATGCTTTCATCAGAACCCACGTTGATGATGAGTCCGATTATGGGCTAATCATTATCATGGGGTTCTAATAGATTTAATTATGGATTTCTTTAGTTAATTTGTTTCGATGCCTTAGTGTGTGGTGATTTTATGATAAGCTAGTATTGGTTGTGCATATTCGTCTTATAAGCGTCGCGAACTTATAAGATAGTGTGTTAATCTTTAATGAAGCGACATTGAATTTAAGGATTTAGAACTTTCCATACTAGCATAGGTTCAAGTATTTATATGCATGATTCGTAGGTAATTTTAACCATCTTACTTGCCCTATGTAATCAAGATAGATAATTTGTGCTTAAACCGTTATTTTGTCAAATTCTATAGATATATAGGGTCTCAATATAATTGGTGTCTATTCAGCTTCTATCTCTTTTATGGATGTCTGGTAGTATGGCACTCGTGCAACGAAAGTTGGCGTTTATCAGTTTCGTGTTATCTGATTAGTATCATCACCATTATATGCTAAGGTTAAGAACAATAAGGCTATTGAATGAAGTATTTAATAAAGTTAGAATCCCATATTTGTAATATATATTAATTCAATCATATTTACTCTCTTAGTTATAATTGTTAGTTTAATTCTTAGTTATAAATAACCTCAATTTGTTAGCATCTTAGCATTGAATAATAACCATACATTGTTGCTCAAGTGCATAAATTAATTAGTTAACCAAGCCAGTCACTGTGGGAATGAACTAGAAAAGATTCTATATTACTTACGAACGCATATACTTGCATGTATTATTAGCGCGTGTTTAGCGACTAGCACCTTTGAGATACTTAAAAATTCTCTTCAAAGCAAATAGATGAGGTTCTCTAGGATCAACTTGGAACCTTGCACAGAGACAGGTAGCATACATGATATCAGGTCTACTAGTAGTTAGATATAGGAGTGAGCCAATCATAACTCTGTAGTTAGTTATATCTACTGATGTGTCCTAAGTCCAATCATGTATGATGATTTAGGAATAACTATTATGTAATCTGTTTTGATTTCATTGATATTAATAAAAGATTTATTTTGGTTTTATTGCGGCCTTTATCTATTTAAGTGTTTAAATAAGATATACCATAGTTTAGAGTAAAACATTTTATGGATTATGATGAGATCATAATAATGAGACCTAAAAGATGATAACTCTAAACTTAAATATTTCCTGGTCGTAGGAATACTAACTGGTAATTAGTAATCCGCAAAGATCGGTACATACTATGCTTGCTTCATTATGAAGGATGTCTGTTCTCATAGACATTTGTGTGGTGACACTATAGCTAGTATGTAGGTGCTTGTTATAGAATAAGTTCACTGAACATGACTCACATAGCTGAACAACTGATGGAGTTCACTCACGTGTCAGCAGTTGTTCACATAGTGATAGTTGTACAAGTATCCTTAGACTTGAGGTCATCATAGTCATCTTGTGTACACTGAACTATGCTTTGGTTTAGTTCTTAGTCTCCAGGGACAATTATAAGGGCTCTACTAGGTATAGGAATTTGTACACGAAGATAGTGTATGATCAATAAAGGATCTACCCCTTCCAGTGAAGAAAGGGAATGTTCAATGCTAATCCACTTATGCTAGTTTAGGAATCTCTGGCCAGAGTGAATGAAAATAGAAAGGAGTTTCTAATTTACATTAAATAGAACTAAGCATAGTGAATCGGAAAGCAAATGATTAAATAAGATAGGCTTGACACAAGTTCCATGCCTTGTATTTAATCGTGACATTGCAGAGTAGAAGGAATTGATTGTACGGTAACTACCCACTGAATAGGTTCTTGGTATTCTAAGCAGTGAATTCGTATTATCCGGATAGTCGCGATATGCTGAGAAGTATCCCTCACGATGTAGAATAAATATGATTAATTTATTAATTAATCATATTTAATGAATTAGAGAATTTATATAAATAATAATAAAATAGTTTTATTATTATTTATTTCTACTACCGGCTTAATATTGAACCTACAGGGTCACACCATAAAAGAGAATGATTTAATGGTGGAGGAATTAATTAATAATGGCTGGTAATTATTTATTTGTAAAATAAATAATTAATTAGCAGATTTAATAATTGATTAAATGAGATTTAATTAATTCTTAATATTATTAATTAAGAATTTAATTTTGGAAATTAAATCAAGTGAGAGAATTATTTTTCTAAAGTGTTTAGAAAAGGGATTAATGATTAAAAGGTGTTTTAATTATTAGTTAATTGGTTAATAAGAATAATTAATTAAAGGGTTAACAATAATAATATTTTATGGAAAATTTTCAGCTAAAAATTTTGCCTATAAATATACTATTATAAACCCTATTTGCCTCAACCCAAATAATAAACCCTAATTCTAAAGTAGAAACTAGAGGGAGGCAACTAATTCTCTCAACCTCTTCCTCCTCCATTACATTGATCTCTTGGTGGATATCGGTTGAGTGCTTCACACTTGAGGAGCAGCTGCTAGGGATTTCTGTTCATCGTTCTTGGATCGCAATTAAAGACCTCCATCTTTCCATTAACGTAAAGCTTCTTAAGGTAAACATATTGAACTACGAATTAAATATTATTTTTCGCATGGATCCTGCAGAGGGTTTCATTTTTTTTTAAGATTTAAATTTACGTTTTCGTTGCGTTTATGTGCTAAAAACCCTTCAATTAGTAGATCCAAAAATGATATCATCAACATATATCTGTACTAACAACAAGTCAATACCATGGTATTTATAAAAGAGAGTTTTGTCAATTGTACCTCTTGTGAAACTACTCTCTAGCAGAAATAGAGCAAGTCTTTCATATCAGGCCCTTGGACCTTGCTTTAGACCATAGAGTGCTTTATCCAGTAAGTAGACATGATATGGATACATTGGATCAATAAACTCTGGAGGCTATTCAACATAAACTTCTTCTTCGAGTTCTCCATTTAAAAATGCACTCTTCACATCCATTTGGAACACCTTAAACTTCTTGTGAGCATCATAGGCAAGAAAGATTCTTATTGCATCAAGTCTTGCAACTGGAGTAAATGTTTCATCATAATCAATGCATTCTTGCTGTGAACAACCCTTTGCAACCAGTCTTGCTTTATTCTTTATAATAATTCCCTCACTGACACTGTCAGTTTTGTTTATGAACATCCACTTTGTGCCAACTATAGATCTGTTCTTTGGACTTGGCACAAGAGTCCGGACTTTTTTCCTTTCAAATTCATTGAGCTCCTCTTGCAATACTGTGACCTAGTTAGCATCTTGCAGAGCTTCTTCAACCTTCTTAGGTTCAGTTTGAGATAGAAAAGAATGGTAGAGACATTCATTCTGAGTGGCTTTTATTGTTCTTACACCACTGTCAGGGTTTCCAATGATTAAGTCAGGCGTGTGTGACTTAGACCATTTTCTTGCAGATGGAAGTGACTCCTTGAAGACGAACCTCCCCTTTGATTCATGAACTCTCTGTTATTCCTTTAATTAGTACCACTATCATTTCCTGATGCTCCCCCTGAATTAATGTTCCCATTGTTATCAGTATTTGGATCATCAGAGTTTGAGGAAGATGAGTCAAATGATCTTTTTACTAATGTTTCTTAAGTTAAATCACTTGCAGTAGTCTCTGGATTTGAGTCATGTTACTCCCCCTCAACATCTGCTTCAGTGTTAGAAGGATTTTCATTGTTCTATGGAACCTTAGAGCTTTGATTGATATCAGGATTTACTGTATCAGGGTCAGGATATAAAAGTTCAGCATAAGGTACTTCATTTTCAAATCTCAATTTGTTATGGTTATCTGCATCTTCTAGACCTGTTATTTTCTTTTCATCAAAAGATGCATGTATGGATTCCATGACTATTTTTGTTCTCAGATTGTAAACTCTGAAGGCTTTTGTGGATAATAGATATCCAACAAAGATTCCTTCATCAGCTTTTAGATCAAACTTGGTCAGCTGCTCCGGATGAGTTTTGAGAACAAAACACTTACAACCAAAAATATGAAAGAATTTCAAATTTGGCTTCTTTCCCTTCACCATCTCAAATGGTGTTTTTCCATGCCTGTTGATCAATGTTGCATTTTGTGTAAAGAAAGCAGTTTGCACAGCCGCGGCCAAGAAGTAGGTAGGCAATCTTGCTTCTTCTAGCATGGTTCTTGCAGCTTATATCAGAGTTCTATTCTTTCTTTCAACAACTCCATTTTGTGTGGAGTTCCAGGAGTAGAAAACTCATGTTTTATGCCCTTGAGTTTGCAGAACTCTACCATATATCTATTCTTGAATTCAGTTCCACTATCACTTCTGATGATCTTCACTTTGTATGTTGATACTTTTTCCAGCTCCCTCACATGATCAAGAAGAATGGATGGAGATTCATCCATGGTATGCAGAAAATACCCCCATGTATATCTTGTATATTCATCAACAATTACGAGTGCATACCTCTTCTTGGCAATTGACATAACATTCACTGGACCGAAGAGATCAATATGAAGTAGATGATATGGTTCAAGAATGGAGGATTCATTTCTACTCTTGAAAGAAGTTTTCCTTTGCTTCACTTTCTAGCATGAGTCACATAAGCCATCAGAAGTAAAAAATGCATTGGGCAATCCTCTTATAAGATCTTTCCTCACAAGTTCATTGATATTGTTGAAGTTGAGGTGAGAAAGTCTTTTATGTTAGTTCCAGCTGTCTTTCACAGATGCTCTACTCAGTAGACAAACTTATGATTCATCAGTAATTGTGGAGACCCTGGCTTCATATAAACTACCATGTCTTACACTAGTCAATGCAATCTTGCCATTAAACTTACTGACAATTTCACAATGCTCCTCATAGAAGTTGACATGGTAACCTCTGTCACAGATTTGACTCACACTGATCAGATTATGCTTGAGACCTGCAACTAGAGCTGCATTTTCAATGATGACATTTCCAATTTTGATTTTTCCATATCCTAAGATTTTTCCTAAGTTTCCATCTCCATAAGAAATGCTTGGGCCAGCCTTCTCCTCAAATTCTGATAGCAGGGATTTATAACCAGTCATGTGTCATGAGCATCCACTGTCCAAGACTAGAGTATTCCCCCTGTTATGCTAAAATCAGTAATTTGAATCAGTTAGTGTTTTTAAGGACCCAGACTTGCTTGGATCCTTTGGCCTTTTTAAGTTTGTTAACATATGCAGCAGAAGACTTTTTATCAGAGTTTTATGTTAACATCCTTACTATCAGTATTTATACATGGAAAAAGAGATTTTGATTTAATTAAAGAGGGTTTCATTTTATAATAATCATAATACAAACTGTGATACTCTTTACATCTATAAATAGAGTGCCAAACACTACCACAATGAAAATAAGGACTCTGTCATTTATATCTAACTGTTCTATTCCTAAACTCTAATTTGGAAGAAACAATATTTATTTTTTATTCTTCTTTCAAGAATTAGCAAGATGATAAGTGCTACCACAGTTTGAACAGGTCTTTCTAGGTGCATTAGGAGGGGTTACATAATTTCCATTCTTATTAACACCTACCTTGCCATTTCTATTTTTCCTAGACCATTTCCTCTTGTCTTTCATGTGTAAGTCCTTCAGCTTTTGCTTAAGCTGATTCTGAGTCATTGAACCAATATTTACTGATTTTGTGTGAACTTGTTTACTCTTATCAGTAATTAAGTTTGATCTGGGTATTGAGGTTGTACTTTTCTCATTGATTGACTTGACAATATTAGCACTTGGATTAAACTTAATGGTTGTTAGTCCCAAAGTATCATAGAAGGGGGGGTTGAATACGATACCTACAATCTTTTTTGATTCGTTTCAAGTTCTTCGTTAAAAGTACGGAATCAAAATAACACAAAATAATTCGAGGAATATATTATTTTATTAATATAAACCTTGAGGTTGCTACAATCTAATCAAGGTATTGATTAGCTACAATAAATTCAGTAGCGTAATAGTATATTTACAAGAGTAATAAATGTGAAGCTTTAATGGAGCTCCCATAAACTTTTTGTATTTGTTGAAGAAGATAACTTCCTAAATGAAATGCATTCATTCAGCTTCTTATAGACTTCCAAATTCAATGGACAGGTGGCATATTTGTGTCCAAACACTCCATTTGAATTTGCTGCAATTAATTCACTAGAAATCACAAAGTGCTCTATGGTGACCTGTACATTCTGTCCTCTCTATGGCGACTGGCTGAAGCTTTATGGTGACCAGGTAAGGCTCTGTGGCGACCAGGTGAACTTATGAAGTCCTATGGCGACCAGGAAAAGCCCTATGGCGAGCAGGTGAATCCCTGTGAACTTTGAAGTCCTATGGCGACTAGCCAAAGCCCTATTATGACTAGGTGAATCCCTGTGAACTACTTCTATGGTGACTAGGTTCTATGGCGACCACTGATGCCTTAGAGATTTCTCTACCATTGTGGTGCCTTAGAGAAATTCTCTATGGCGACCAGTTCTGTGGCGACCAGTTCTATGGCGACCATAGAGTGTCCTATAGTAGTATACACTTCTATGGAGACCTGAGAGAAGAGTATTATGCCTTGAAGTGTTCTTGCTTCTGTTTAGCCATTCTTCATTGTATCAACATTTTCTTCTGTAACTGAATTAAAATTCCTTCTTGAATACTAATGTTTGGTGCACTGGTCTGGTTCACAAACAACTAGCATTGAGAGAACCTAATTCAATTTGTCTTTTGTTTCTGAGCTGATACATATTGGTGACTATTTATTGCTTCTTTCACTGAACCCTTGATCTGTAACACTTGAAATCAATTCATGTAACTGATGCTTAAAGTACCTTGTTATCTTATTCTTTATGGCTGCTTGAACATGACAATGAACTTCTTCCCATAATCTGTTAGAGGACTTAAAGAGTCAATTGCATCTTTTGGGTTTTTGTGTTTATCATGTCCTCATCTGTAGGGTTCCTTTGCTTCACAGTATAATATTGTTTATGTAGTTTATGTTTTCATGTTGAGCTATAAATCCTCGATTACATGTTACATTACATTATGCTTTACAATCTCCCCCTATTTGATTGTTAGATTTCGATAAGAAAATCCCTATGGATAACTCAACTGATAATAAGAAAAAGTACAATCTCAAAATAGATAAAGATATTAAAGATATTTTGGATTACATATTCAATTCCAGATTTTTTAAGATACAAATTACAAAGAAGTGTTCCTCTAGCCTGAACATATATTCTATGTCTTCTTTGTTCTTGTTCTCTTTTGCTTCCTACTTCCTTCTCCTTCTTGAGGCTGTTCAGATTTTCTCTTAGAGACTTTCTTTTTAGGATCTGAATGTTTTGGTGGAGACTCTTTCAGCTCATTCAATCTAGCTTGCACACAATCACGAGCTTCTATCTCAAGTGCATTGACTGGAGGTGGATTATTCAGTTCATGAAGCATTATCTCAAGATATTTGACTTTGGTGCATTTAGGAACAAGATCAAACAATAGTGAGGATTTTCTGGACATTACGAAGACGGTTATCCTTTTTGGATATCCTCTTACTCTTTTAGTTTTATTGATTAATTCTTCTTCCATCACTTCATCAAGTATCTTAATGATAGGAATTAAAACAACCTTGTCTTCTTTACATGTGGATAGTTTGACATCCATCAAGGCTTGTTGTATTGATTCTGATTCACTTGTCCTGAAGTCTTTGATTCTGATCTTGCTTTTGTTGATTCTAAAGACTAACTCCCCTTCACTGTCAGTGCTGATTATGGGTTCATTGTCTTTTAGAAGATTAATCTCTGCTTCCCCATTGATGAATACCATCTCATGATACACTCTCGTAACCTTCTTCATATCCTTCTATATGTCTCTGAACATCTTATCATTGAGCCTATAAGTATATAGAACTTCAGCAACTTTGAAATATGCTTCTGATCTTTTAACACCTGGAGCTTCTGGTTTAGCTCTTTTGCTCCTGAGTTGACTTTTGAGGAAAGTAAGTTGTAGATAACAAATGGTTCTTATGTTTTGGTCAGACATGGTGATGTTTTGCATCCTACCTCCTGTAAATATTTTGATCATGAATGGATATATAAATGCTTGAGGAGATACTTCCATCATCATTCTCCAAAATTTGTCTCTGAAGTATTCATTCTCATTTGATTTCAGCCATGGGATTTTTGATGCTAGGACAAATAGTTCAATAATGTTCAACTTTTTTAGTACACTGGTAGACATCATCTCTGTGATTGATAGTGATTCTCCATCCATTCTTCAGAATGTTCACAGTAGTTCTAGTAATTATTTTGCTGAACTGATCATAGAACTCATGGATGTTATCATGTTTCTTTCTGTAATGTTCCACGGTTCTCAGCAGATTAGAGTTTCCAGGGTTTGAATAGTGGTATGTTTCTGGTTTGTCCATTTTCTTCTTTATATCTTCCTATTTGCTTCCTTTCTTGTTAGCTCGAAGATATGCTTCTCTCTCTTCTCTATTCCACCTTCTTTGAATAGCTCTTTGAATTCTTCCTTTTGATCTTTCCATTTCTTCTTGAATCTCTATATAAAAGCGATTTATTTTCTCTGGAAGTCCATAGAACAGACAATCGTCTGAGAAAGCATCTTCATCTCCAATTTCTTTATCCTCAGAGATGATCTTTCTCTCTTCTATAGCCACTTCCTCGAATCTTGGCTCACACCCCATCGGAACATCACTTTCATCTATTTCACCGTCTTCTAGATCGTCTTTAGAGAATAAGGGTTTTGGAGCATATATCTGAGACATCAGATTTCTCTGAGTTATAATGATTTGGCTCAGATGTCCTTATTGCTCCCCCTGAGATGTTGCACGTTTCTTAGTGAATATTTCCTTGAGGAGCATCCTTTCATCAATTCTCTCTTCTAGTTCTTCCTCCATCTCATCTCCAAATTCATCATAAGTACCAGTAGTCTGAAAGGCATCTTGAAGTAGATTGACAATAGCGTCTACTTTTTCTTGTTCTACTACCCTTTTCTCCCCCTCAGTTGGGTTATCCTTCAGAGCTGGTGTTGATTGAGCATGTAAGGTTGAGACAGGGATCTCAAAAGAAACATGCAGTTGCTTGCTGACTGAGGTCATTGGCCCAGTGCTGGCAAGAGCTGCTTCAGATGAGACCGGGATCGACACTTGCTTGCTAACTGAGAGCTTTGGCTCAGTGTTGGCAATTGCTTTTCCTTTTCCTATATGAGAGATAAATCGCTCACCGAATTCCCGTAAACTAGCGAATGCTGCTTGTTGATGTTCAAGTTGATCGAAAAGACTGGCGATCTGATGATCCCTGAGAGATAGTTCTGTCTGAAAATGTTGATCTTTAAGAGCCACCTGTCCCTTGAAATAGCTGTATTTGAAAGCTAGCTTCTCTTTAAGATAGGATTTGGTGATATAGTTTGAGAGATCTATAGGTGTAGTTTGGATGGTAGGTGTCTCACACGCTTCTTGCAGTGTATCGCTCAGCACTCTATCACTCGGTTTAGGGTCATGTGTGTTACTCATTCTCACATGTTCACTCCGCTCAAAGCTCCGAGTTCCAAGTATACCTGCAGAAGACACTGGAGTCATCCTTAAGGAGGTCAGCAGTGGTGCAATGGGAGTTCGCAATTCCCGATCCTTGTGTTGGATTTTAATCGCAGCGGAGGCATGGTAAAACACTTTTACACATATATAAAATCCAAATAAAAGCATATAAATCGTGGTAAAAACATAGGGATCGATTACTAACCTTTAATATGTGATCCAAGAGCAACGATCGGAGATCCTTAGCCGCTGCTCCTCAAACGTGAAGCACTCCACCGGTATCCACCAAGAAAACGACGTTAAGGAGGAGAAGGAGGTGGAGAGAATTAGGTTTTATAAAAGTTTGGGGTTTGAATAAAAATAGGGTTTTATAATAGTATATTTATAGGCAAAATTTTCAGCTGAAATTTTCACATAAATATTATTATTATTATTATTATCCCATTTATTATTCTCATTAATAATTAAAACACCTTTTAATTATTAATCCTTTTTCTAAACACTTTAGAAATAATTCTCTCTCTTGATTTAATTTCCAAAAATTAAATCCTTTAATTAATAATATTAAGAACTTTTCTTAATTAATTTATAATCAATTAAATCTCATTTAATCAATTATTAAATTTGCCAATTAATTATTTATTTCATAAATAAATAATTATTAGCCATTATTAATTAATTCCTCCACCATTAAATCATTCTCTTTTTATGGTGTGACCCTGTAGGTTCAATATTAAGCCGGTAGTAGAAATAAATAATAATAAAACTATTTTATCAATATTTATATAAATTCTCTAATTTATTAAATATGATTAATTAATTAATCATATTTATTCTACATCGTGAGGGATACTTCTCAGCATATCGCGACTATCCGGATAATACGAATTCACTGCTTAGAATACCAAGAACCTATTCAGTGAATAGTTACCGTACAATAAACTCCTTCTACCCTACAATGTCCCAATTAAATACAAGACATGGATCTCATGTCAAGCCTATCTAATTTAATCACTTGCTTACCATTTACTATGCTTAGTTCTATGCAAATCATAAACTCCTTTCTAATTTCATTTACTCTGGCCAGAGATTCCCGAACTAGCATAAGTGGATCAGCCTTGAACATTCGCTTCCTTCACTGGAAGGGGTAGATCCTTTATTGATCATACACTATCTTCGTGTACAAATTCCTATACCCAGTAGAACCCTAATAATTGTCCCTGGAGACTAAGAACTAAACCAAAGCATAGTTCAGTGTACACAAGATGACTATGATGACCTCAAGTCTAAGGATACTTGTACAACTATCACTATGTGAACAACTGCTGACACGTGAGTGAACTCCATCAGTTGTTCAGCTGTGCGAGTCATGTTCAGTGAACTTATTCTATAATAAGCACCTACATACTAGCTATAGTGTCACCACACAAATGTCTATGAGAACAGACATCCTTCATAATGAAGCAAGCATAGTATGTACCGATCTTTGCGGATTATTAATTACCAGTTAGTAATCCTATGATCAGGAACTATTTAAGTTTAGAGTTATCATCTTTTAGGTCTCACTATTATGATCTCATCATAATCCATAAAAAGCTTTACTCTAAACTATGGTATATCTTATTTAAACACTTAAATAGATAAAGCCCGTAATAAAAATAAAACAAGTCTTTTATTAATATCAATGAAATCAAAATAGATTACACAGGAAGTTATTCCTAAATCCTAATGCATGATTGGACTTAGGACATATTCCTTTCAATCTCCCACTTGTACTAAAGCCAATCACTCTGGTATCTAATACCCATCTAGTCTTTATGACGATCAAAGTGACTTTCAGAAAGTAGCTTTGTGAGTGGATCTGCTATGTTGTTATGTGTGTCAACTCTATTTCAATACAATACAAGAAATGTTACCGCGCTCCCACTAACCCTTTTGTAGACGCATGGTTCATCTACGTTTTTCATAAAACCAAACTCTTTGATTGTCTCATCAAAACGGATGTTCCATCTACGAGAAGCTTGCTTTAAACCACATATGGTTCACAGCAGCTTACATACTAGGTTTTCATTTCTCTTGGAAAGAAAACCATCTGGCTATTTGCCAGATCTCATAGTCGTAGTAAGCAGCATTCACAAGCAAAATCTGAACTGATTAAAACAGGGCTACAGGTAAAAGTTTTCATCAAAGTCAATCCATTGCCTTTGTTTAAATTCTTTTGCCACAAGCCTGGCCTTAAAGGTCTCCACCTGGCCATTTGCTCTAATCATTCTTTTGTATCCCGTATACATAGATTTCATTCCGGATTTCATGGCACTATGCCATTTCTCTGAGTCAACACTACTCATAGCCTCATTATAGGTCACAGGGTCGTCATCATCAATGATCGACAACTCATTGTCATTCTCAATGACAAGGCCATATTACCTGTCAGGTTGACGAGACACTCTCCCTGACCTATGAATGGGATGTTCCACAGAAGGTTGTTTAGTCAGAACAGGTGTTTCCACTTGATCCGTAGTAGTTTGTACTTCTTGAACTTCATCAAGTTCAATTTTTCTCCCACTGTTTCCTTCAAGGATAAACTCCTTTTCCAAGAAGGTAGCATGTCTGGAGACAAACACCCGATGATCGGTGTAAAAGTAATACCCTAAAGTCTCTTTAGGATGACCCACAAAACTACATTTTACGGATCGATATTCCAGCTTATCTGGGTCAACTTATTTGACATAAGCTGAACATCCCCAAATCTTAACGTGTTTAAGACTCGGTTTCCTTTCTTTCTATAACGACTCGTGTATTCTTTTTAATTATTTAATTGTGCAATTATGGAAATTATTAAATAAATAAGATATGTGTGTTGGTTTTGACCGCTATGTGTTGTTTGATTATTATCTATATATCATTTATAGTGTACCGGGTTGTCCGCGCGATTAATTATGGGATCGTATTGAATTATTTTCACTTTTAAAAGTGGATTTAGTGCAAATTTATTTGCGTAAATACTTGGAATGTCTCTAAAATTGTTTTTATGAGTTTATAATTACAATAATTATTTTTAGGATTTTATAAAATTGAGAAATCAATATTTTATTAATTACTTATCTTTAAATAATTTT
This sequence comes from Apium graveolens, assembly GCF_009905375.1. Taxonomy (NCBI): domain Eukaryota; kingdom Viridiplantae; phylum Streptophyta; class Magnoliopsida; order Apiales; family Apiaceae; genus Apium; species Apium graveolens. The sequence continues at coordinate 73,346,441 of NC_133656.1, read as the reverse complement.
CCGATTACTTTTATTTGTAAAATCCATATCTAATCATAGAATTCTTCAAAAATTATGAAAATCATATTTATTTAAGTTTGGAATATTCTGAGAATTTTAAAATTATTTTGGAAATTTTCGGGACTAATTTCACCCGCGCGTTGTTTCGTTTAATTGATAAAAGCGGGTATAAGTTGTGTTTCAGAAAGTATCTTAAAATTTCAAAATTTTTGTTTTTATAAACTTCGGGATATTCGTAATATTTTAAACTGTTTTCATAAATTTCTGAATTTATTTAAAATATAGCTTGATTCGTTAATTTCGAAATAGGGATACGAGTTGCATTTCAAAAATGTTTTAAAAATTATGAAAATTTTATTTTATTAACTTCGGGATTTTCAGAAAATTTTAAAACTATTTTAGTAATTTTCTGGGTTTGGTTCGATAAATCGTGAATTTTCAAAACAGATATATATTGTAGGACACGTGTATGCATCTCGTTTATTTATGTGAGACGTGGCAGTAGCAGACAGGTAACAACACAGACACACGCACAGGAGGGGGAAATTGTCTCTCATTTTTTTTCTCTCTCGCCGAAATCTCTCTGCTCCGGTGCTTTCATTTCTTTCTCTATCTGATTTCTTGGTCTCTCTCTCATCAATCACCCTGTTCTATTGTCTCTCTCTATTGTTCTCTCCTTATTTTCGTCTCCCCTCTTCCTGGTTCCTTTTTCGACTGTTTGATCGCTGCCTCGTCTTGGTTCCATTCCGGTGGCTGCAATTTTAGTCCGGTGAGATGCCCCGTTTAGGTTGGTGGCTTCGATGCATGAGCATATATGTATCCCTGTGTATGAAATTGTGGTTTCCTGTATGCGTACCTCTTCTGGTTTATTTTCCAGTTAGGGTGCGATGTTCTTTTCTTTTCCTGTTGCCTGTTTCGCTTTGTGAAGTGCACGCGCGTGCGTGTACCTGAATAAAATTGACTGTTCTTTTTATTTTTGAAATTCTGATGAAATTAATTGGTATTTTGATATAGTTAAATTAATTTACTTTATCGGTGGAATTCGTGTCAGAAACCCGAAGTTATCTGGCACCCGCGAATTTTACCGCCGTCGGCGATGAATTTCGATGAGCTGACGGTGGACGGTGATGAATTTATTCTGAGTCCTAATTTTTATAAAATAAATGAAATGAGTCGTGTAAATAGTTTCATATGGGAATGGTTGTGGAATTGTGAAAATTGGATTGTAGTTGGTTTAGATCTTGTTGTGATTGATTTGACGTCGATTGATGTTTCGACGGGTAGTCCGATAAACTAAGGGGACGCTGCCCGATTTCCGGGAAAATCGAACTACAAAAAAATACGGGAGCGTATCCAAGGATTATCGGGAGGTCGGGCGAGTATAAGTAAATACATATACGTATGTTCATACAGAACCTGATTGGATGTTGTGTTGTATGCTTTGACCAAAACACAGTAACCCTGATTTCGTAAAATGACGAGTATACGTATTTTCTGAAAATGAACACTGGATTGATTTCGAGAATGTAAACCCTAATTGTTTTATGTGTTATTCTAATATGAATAATTACTAGTCGGATTTGAATATTGTTGGGTAAGAATTAGTATCGAGGATATGTCAAGCATACCTAGATGTCTAACGTGGGGTATTTCGACCCTGTAGGTTATAGTCGGGAACCTGAAAGTGGACGATGGACTAAAGATAACCGAGTGGACAGTTGACGAGCTCAGTAGAGTTTCAACAGAAAGACCTGAGTGTCAAAGTCGAATCCAATGGGATCTAGTGATTGGAAGCTAGAGCCTGAGTAGCAGAGTCGGCTCAGAGTTGATCAGTAATAGTGGTAAAGCCTTGTAAGGCAAATATTTCTGAACTTTTCTTCAAGATATATTACCAATGTTTTCAAACTGTTTCATAACATGTCGCTATTATTCAAAATAACTCTTGTTTACATTGCAAGTGCATTAAACTATTTACCCTTGAATCCCTGATTTTCTTGGTCTTGAGTCGTAAACCTTGTGCTTTGTAAACCATCCTTTGTTGATCCTCAGACACCAAACCACACAAATATGATACTATTTCCCAAATGTTTAACTACCAAACACCAGAAGAAAATGGTTTGAAAACACAGAAACTTTTATACTCCAACCATTCTTTATAATATCAAAGAACTATACCTCGAAAAATCACTATTTGTTTAATACCTGATTCTTTTATAGATTGAAAACTCTTTCTTTTACATACCCTGATATACCCTTATGATATCCATGAGTTCCCTTACATTTTATTCAAATGTTTAATCATTATTGATTATGATCTTGTTTTATTGAATTATATCATTTATCATATTGAACTGCTTTAGGATTGGATAGTTTTTATATATGTGGACCAGATTCGTGGTCAGACCATACCAATGGTCAAGTTAGGCCAATGTGTGCCTTGGATCCAGTAATTAGAGCAGTGCTGTGTGCTTTGCTCGGGGTTAGTGCGTGACTGATCAACAGCCTAACCTTGGTTTTAAAACTTAAAATGAATATCCAATTCTAATGATTAGTTAAAAAGAAACTTGATTCCTTTGAATCATCCCATTTGATCATTGTTTAACCTCAGTTATCACTATTATGACTTGCTGAGCTAGTTAGCTCACCCTTGCGATTCTTTTATATATTTTACAGTTGAAAAGAATATGGATGATAGTGAAGTTCCTCAGTCCAAAGTGCGGGCTAAGGTTCCAGTTGAGTTGAATCGAGCTAGCAGAAGCTTCATGCGGTATAGAGATAGTCAGATTGTAAGAATAATTTTATTATAAATTGTAAGTTAAATTAGTTGGGATTTGGTATGATGTAATAATTAAGGTTGTGGCTTGTTTTCATACTTTAACCTGTTGCGATCCGTGATTTTGTGAAGCAGGGTCATTATAAATAATATTTCTTATACAGGTTGATATATTGTGTTGTGTTGTGGACCCCAAACTTCTGACCCGGGTTTGGAGGGCGCCACAGGTTGGTATCAGAGCTACAGGTTATAAGTCACTGAAACAAGCCTAGATTGTTGGGTTTGGGTAGAGGGTTAGGATTAGGAATAGGAAATAGAAAGATAAGACGTTGTGAGGTTGAGTGCGATGGTATAGTAGGTCTCCACAGTTCGTATTGCGATTCGGGATTCTTAGCTTGCGACGTGATTTCCAGACAACGGCAATGGCAGATCTTTATTTCCCGGTGTCATTTGATCATTTGGAGCTTTCTGTTCGAGGATCGTCATCTTCTCTCAGATTGGAATTGCACCTTATTTCTCCACCAGTATTAAGGGCACTACCTTCTGTTATAACGATTGCACTTCTTCAAGCTATTCTACGCTAATTTTCCACCTTTTGATACGAGATTACCTATTCCAGAACCTTCATCTATTTATTCTTGTTTCACGAGATATTCGGCTGTGAGTGTATCTCTTTACCTTACCCTACATCCTGTTCTATACCCCAGTTTAGAACTTGTCTTATAAAGCGATTGTATCTACGAGGATGGATTCGAGAGTTATAGTAAATGGGGAGCGCTTGAGAGATAAATAAAGGTGAGAAGAAGTTTAGAGAGAAGATTTAAGTGTTTCAAAGGATAGCTGTTATCGGGTTAAAAGAAGTCATTAGTGACTAAGCCACGCGTGATTAATTATGGGATGAACTAGATGAATTTTGAAAGAGTTAGAGAGAAAGGTATAAATCTGGAATTTTTGGTGAAATTAAATGATGATGCTATGATACATGCGATATGTAAAGTAGTGATGTGATGTGATACGGGTAAACTTTGTTCTATGAAATAGACTTATTGACTATTGGATAGCCTGTTTTATTTAACTACTGCAATGAGAATGTCGGGAATATTACCAGTATGGAAGTTTTGATGTGGAGCTACTAATACAATAACATGCAACGACAATTGAAGTGATCATTGATTAAGGAAGACAAATGGACCCAATAAAGGAGAGGAGGTAGATTGGAGTGAATGAACTTTTATGTAATTGTTTCTTTAATATGGTACCTTGTTATAGGTTGGAAGGACAACAACCAACTCATATAGTAAGGACAACTACGTTTGTGATTTTCCAAATTTTTTTTTTAAAACAAATTTTCGAAAAAGATTTTCCTTTACAAATTTCTAAAAGCCTTTTTGAATAAAATGATTTTTAAATATTGGTTGTTAAGTTACTATTTGAGTTTCTTGTTTGTTAGAAAGCCCGGAGTACCTGGAAGGATGCTGTTTCAGACTTAGTATTACTAATATCGAGAACGAAGTAACCTATAATTATAAAGAAGTTGATTATTTCTAACAGTAAAGTGCAAGTATTTTTTGATAATATTTACAACATAATCAGCGTACGGAGTAGCTATACACTCAATTACTAGGACTATCAGAGTTCGAAGAATTCATTGATTTAGCAGAAGCCGGAGCGTGATCGAAGAAGATTGGAAAGATTTCCAGACCTCTCTAAAAGCAGAATATTATTAGCAAAAAGATCGTTATATCGAATGGTACGTGGTTATTCTAAATTAAAAGAGGAATCTTGAAGTTACCTGGTAAGGAACGCCATTATGATCGAATTGTTAAAGTATTATCCGTGTGGGTGCGATATTAAAGACGCAAGACGTGACAAGTAAGAATCTACCATAATGCTTAATTTGCAAAAGCATTTCAGTGTATCCTCTAAAGTTGCTATATGATGCAATTAAGATGTGATCGAACAAGCTCGAAAGATGAATACAAATGAAATGTGGATGGTAACCAGTGGTATCGTTCTTGTTTTCAATATTACCGCGAATATTCCTTTTTAATTCCTAAAAATGTATGAACTTCTTTTCTTAATTCTTTATGATGGTATCAAAAAGGAAGATATTCCATTCCTTTCAAATTTATTTGCTTTCCTCAAGTTTTGCTTTCTGATTGGGACAAATAGTGTTATGGTAAGACACTTTGTCAGAATGACGAAGAGTCGGGTGGGACGCCACCTAATCATGTGCTGTGTGCCATATGGTACGAAAGACTGGCCATCTTAAGTACCAATGTGGTTTTCTCATTCATATTCAAATCTTTACTTCTTCTTTCTTTTCAACCCTAACTTCAGTGAATTTTGAATCCTTCTAGTCGTTTCATTGTACTGTTGTTCTTTGCAAGAGGTTTTCAAGTAGAAATCAACGTATCCTGAATCAAGCGGACGAAGTTCCATCTACCTCTTATGCATGGAAAGGAAACACGGGCACATGACGAGGATTGCAAATCACTAACCCAGTCAGGGATGCATTAAGGATCAAGGGAATCTACTCCAATAAAGAATACGTCTTCGAGAACGAGAATATGCGATTTTTCTGTGAAATATATTGTTCAAAATATGGACGTGATAACATGGAAGATTATGGTAAATACCTTATGCGTTAAAGTATTAAAAGATGTGAGAGAAACTTAATTGTTTATCTCTCAAGGTTTTGTTGATGATGAATTGTTCTGTTAAATTGATAAGATTATGATTAAAGGACTAGTAAGTCAAGGACGTGTAATTGTTACATAAGTGAATACCAATGATGGAATTGAGATGTCTGGTAATAAGTTGTGAAGAATTGATAACATGGGAGACAAGAGGACTTGACATTATTGTAAGGAATGGATTAACTATGGAAGCATGATGCCCAAACAAACCGCCATAATGAAGAGATAGTCCTGAAGACGTTAAATGAGAGTACGATGAGGTATAAAGGAAAAAGGAGGGTTAAGAATTTGTTAATGATTACGGTGATTAAGAATTTGTTAATGATTATGAGATAAGTAAAAGTTAGAAGCAAACAAACTTTGAAGATTTTATAGCAATTAAGGAGTTTCAAGATATGTTTCCAGATGAGTTATTAACATTTCCTCCAGACAGAGAAATGAAGCTCGCGAGTGACGTAATATTTGAGACAAAGCCAGTGACCAAGGCCTTACACAAAATGGCACCAGTTAGAATGAGGAAGTTAGCAAAGCAGATGCAAAAGATGCTAGAAAAAGAAGCGATTAAACCCAGTGTATCCCATGAAGTGCACCGGTACTATTTGTTAATAAGAAAATGGAAGTATGAGATTATGCGTCGACTAAAGAAAGCTCAATAAGTGTACTATCAAGAGTAAGTATTTGTTACCTCGAACTACTGATTTGTTGATCAAACAGAAGAAGCAAAGCATTTCCTAAAATTGATTTAAGATTTGGGTGTTACCAATTGGAGATTGAACCTATGGACATAATCTTTAAGGAATATCCGAGTAAGCTATAGTTGTGATACTTAAAGTTAATGGAGGACCATGCAAATCATTTAATGATGACTGGGAAGTTAGAGAAGAAAGAAGTTATATGAAATATAGTTCTTAGCATAGATAGTCCATGTAGAGAAAGCAAGATTCAGCAGAAGTTAAAATTACTATGAATGAAAAGAGACCAGAAACACCAACAAAAGTAAGAAGTTTTATCATGAGTCGGTTACTATTGGAAATTGGTGCAGGATTTCGTGAAAGTTGCAATATCTTGGACGAAGCTAACCAGGAAAAGCAAGAAGTTTTATGAAATGGAGAAGGATGACGGGAAAGTTTTGCGGAGTTAAATGAAAGAATGGTTTCATCACCTGTTTTATCACTTTAAAAGTATCAAGGAGGTTTGGTAGTTGGTAGTGATGCTTCTCATTAGGGAATAGGATGTGTGTTGATGCAGCACAATAGGGTTATTGTATATGCATCCAGACAACCGAAACCTTATGAGCAGAAGTATCCTACCCATAATTTGGGAGTAACAGTAATAATATTCATTTTGAAAGATTTGGGAAACATAATATGTATGGAGAAAGGTGTAAGATCTATACGGGCTATAAGAGGTTGAAGTATATATTCACGAGGAAAAGCAAAGATAGAGGAAAGCAATAACGGACATAGAGACTATACCGGAAGAATTTTCTATGGAATTTTAGAAGTTGAAATTGGGAATCAGAGTTTATAATCCAAACAGGAGCAAGGATGAATAGAATGACCTTTCAGTCGAAGTTGTTAAGGGAAAGATAAGGAGATGTCAAAAGAAGATAATGGATCACTATGTTAGCAGTAGTGAGAGGAAATTCATGCGCCCAGGAGAATGATCACGATATTTCCAGATTCTCCTTCAGCACTTGGACGCTACAAGCAGAAGAATTAAGGAATGAGATCCCATAGGGAATTCACAATATCGAGTATTTAGTCTAATGAAGAAATTCCAAGATATATAGAAACTTAAAAAAATAGTGATAACGAGATATAAGAAGGAAATTTCAAAATAGATTGGGAAGTGTTGGACATGCCAAAGAATTAAAGCGAAGTATTGGAGGCCTAATGGATAAGGCAGACCCAGGGAATGGTTTTACAAGAAGTGAATCGTGAAAGGTACCAGTGATGTTCATGGAGAAAAAGAATGAAATTATAAGAGTATGTACTGATTATCGGGAGTTTAAAAAAAACCATGAATAAGAAGAAGTGAGACCCTATAAAGAATTGATTACTTATGAGACCTAATTTAAGAAGTGTGTTATGTATTGAGAATTAGATCTGACATGAGAATATATCAGAGATTACAATTAAAATGAGTTAAAAGCATTATAGGCTCTGGCGATATTATGTGAAATAACAAGTGTATCAGTTGTTTATAAGGAATTAAGGAACATGGTGTATAAGGAGTACTTGGATAAGCAAATTGTATGTATTGATAACATCCTCAGCTATTCAAAGAATAAGAAAGTTTGTGTGGAACGCCCAAGGATTTTTTTCTCCAAAAAAAAAAATCAGAAAAAAAAACAACTATACGTTATACGTTGAGTCTTCAAGAATAAAATTTTGATTAGGGTTAACAAAAGATTCTGAATTAATACATTAACAACTACCTAAACAAAGCTGTATGGTAACAGATGCATTATGCCAACTGGAAAGATTGGATGTAAATAAGACCACCGAGGAGTTAGTAAATAAATTGGAAAGAGTAAGAGATGTTTAAATGTTGGGAAACCAGGTTGAAAACGAGTACCGCCTATCATCCTTGAATAGAGAGTCAAGGTACGGAAGTGATTCAAGAAAGGTAAAATATGTTGAGAGGTGGAGTTTTAAGGAAACACTGGAACGATCATTTATCAGCAATGTCAGCTTTGGAATGCCACGGTATCAAGCTTCGTGTGAACGCAAGTGTAGGTCTCCATTTCAATTAGAATAAAGTGGGAAAAAAAATTGTTAAATCCTAAGTTAAATCGGCACGCCAAGAGCGTAGTGCTATTAGTTGAAGCAGCTCGGAGTAGACAAAGAAAACGAAAATTGTATTGAGAGAAAGTATGGGTATAGAGATAGGACCAGTAGTGTTAGTAAAAGTATCGTCTTGAAAGAGATTGGATAAGTTTGAGTAGAAGGGACATATCAAGTCCTAAAATTAGTGAACCATTCAAGGTATTGATAGATATAAATAAAAGTTGTTCATGAGTTGATATTACCGTCACAAACGTGTGTACATATAATGTGTTGTCTGTCATTGTTAAAGTGATAAGTATTGTGTTTGAATTAAGTGATTGATCAGGAGCCAACGAGGCTCTTGTCTAAGTTATTCTGCATATAGTGATCAATTCAAATTTTTGATCGTTAAAGGCAAGTCCTTGGAAATGAGTGCATACCTATTGTGAGTACGTTTGAACCTTCGAGTAGAAGAGTCTACTTAGGAATTAGAGTCAGATATGCTTGACAAATATCCTCACTTGTGTAACTAGACCAGATTCTGAGGACAGAATCTTTTTAAGGGGGGAAGGATATAACGACTCATGTATTCTTTTTAATTATTTAATTGTGCAATTATGGAAATTATTAAATAAATAAGATATGTGTGTTGGTTTTGACCGCTATGTGTTATTTGATTATTATCTATATATGATTTATAGTATACCGGGTTGTCCGCGCGATTCATTATGGGATCGTATTGAATTATTTTCACTTTTAAAAGTGGATTTAGTGCAAATTTATTTGCGTAAATACTTGGAATGTCTCTAAAATTGTTTTTATGAGTTTATAATTACAATAATTATTTTTAGGATTTTATAAAATTGAGAAATCAATATTTTATTAATTACTTATCTTTAAATAATTTTCTGATTACTTTTATTTGTAAAATCCATATCTAATCATAGAATTCTTCAAAAATTATGAAAATCATATTTATTTAAGTTTGGAATATTTTGAGAATTTTAAAATTATTTTGGAAATTTTCGGGACTAATTTCACCCGCGCGTTGTTTCGTTTAATTGATAAAAGCGGGTATAGGTTGTGTTTCAGAAAGTATCTTAAAATTTCAAAATTTTTGTTTTATAAACTTCGGGATATTCGTAATATTTTAAACTGTTTTCATAAATTTCTGAATTTATTTAAAATACAGCTTGATTCGTAAATTTCGAAATAGGGATACGAGTTGCATTTCAAAAATGTTTTAAAAATTATGAAAATTTTATTTTATTAACTTCGGGATTTTCAGAAAATTTTAAAACTATTTTGGTAATTTTCTGGGTTTGGTTCGATAAATCATGAATTTTCAAAACAGATATATATTGCAGGACACGTGTATGCATCTCGTTTATTTGTGTGAGACGTGGCAGTAGCAGACAGGTAACAACACAGACACACGCACAGGATGGGGAAATTGTCTCTCATTTTTTTTCTCTCTCGCCGAAATCTCTCTGCTCCGGTGTTCTCATTTCTTTCTCTATCTGATTTCTTGGTCTCTCTCTCATCAATCACCCTGTTCTATTGTCTCTCTCTATTGTTCTCTCCTTATTTTCGTCTCCCCTCTTCCTGGTTCCTTTTTCGACTGTTTGATCGCTGCCTCGTCTTGGTTCCATTCCGGTGGCTGCAATTTTAGTCTGGTGAGCTGCCCCGTTTAGGTTGGTGGCTTCGATGCATGAGCATATATGTATCCCTGTGTATGAAATTGTGGTTTCCTGTATGCGTACCTCTTCTGGTTTATTTTCCAGTTAGGGTGCGATGTTCTTTTTTTTTCCTGTTGCCTGTTTCGCTTTGTGAAGTGCACGCGCGTGCGTGTACCTGAATAAAATTGACTGTTCTTTTTATTTTTGAAATTCTGATGAAATTAATTGGTATTTTGATATAGTTAAATTAATTTACTTTATCGGTGGAATTCATGTCGGAAACCCGAAGTTATCCGGCACCCGCGAATTTTACCGCCGTCGACGATGAATTTCGATGAGCTGACGGTGGACGGTGATGAATTTATTCCGAGTCCTAATTTTTATAAAATAAAAGAAATGAATCGTGTAAATAGTTTCATATGGGAATGGTTGTGGAATTGTGAAAATTGGACCGTAGTTGGTTTAGATCTTGTTGTGATTGATTTGACGTCGATTGATGTTTCGACGGGTAGTCCGATAAACAAAGGGGACGCTGCCCGATTTCCGGGAAAATTGAACTACAAAAAAATATGGGAGCGTATCCAAGGATTATCGGGACGTCGGGCGAGTATAAGTAAATACATATACGTATGTTCATACAGAACCTGATTGGATGTTGTGTTGTATGCTTTGACCAAAACACAGTAACCCTGATTTCGTAAAATGACGAGTATACGTATTTTCTGAAAATGAACACTGGATTGATTTCGAGAATGTAAACCCTAATTGTTTTGTGTGTTATTCTAATATGAATAATTACTAGTCGGATTTGAATATCGTTGGGTAAGAATTAGTATCGAGGATATGTCAAGCATACCTAGATGTCTAACGTGGGGTATTTCGACCCTGTAGGTTATAGTCGGGAACCTGAAAGTGGACAATGGACTAAAGATAACCTAGTGGACAGTTGACGTGCTCAGTAGAGTTTCAACAGAAAGACCTGAGTGTCAAAGTCGAATCCAATGGCATCTAGTGATTGGAAGCTAGAGCCTGAGTAGCAGAGTCGGCTCAGAGTTGATCAGTAATAGTTGTAAAGCCTTGTAAGGCAAGTATTTCTGAACTTTTCTTCAAGATATATTGCCAATGTTTTGAAACTGTTTCATAACATGTCGCTATTATTCAAAATAACTCTTGTTTACATTGTAAGTGCATTAAACTATTTACCCTTGAATCCCTGATTTTCTTGATCTTGAGTCATAAACCTTGTTCTTTGTAAACCATCCTTTGTTGATCCTCAGACACCAAACCACATAAATATGATACTATTTCCCAAATGTTTAACTACCAAACACCAGAAGAAAATGGTTTGAAAACACAGAAACTTTTATACTCCAACCATTCTTTATAATATCAAAGAACTATACCTCGAAAAATCACTATTTGTTTAATACCTGATTCTTTTACAGATTGAAAACTCTTTCTTTTACATACCCTGATATACCCTTGTGATATCCATGAGTTCCCTTACATTTTATTCAAATGTTTAATCATTATTGATTATGATCTTGTTTTATTGAATTATATTGTTTATCATATTGAACTGCTTTAGGATTGGATAGTTTTTATATATGTGGACCAGATTCGTGGTCAGACCATACCAATGGTCAAGTTAGGCCAATGTGTGCCTTGGATCCAGTAATTAGAGCAGTGCTGTGTGCTTTGCTCGGGGTTAGTGCGTGACTGATAAGCAGCCTAACCTTGGTTTTAAAACTTAAAATGAATGTCAAATTCTAATGATTAGTTAAAAAGAAACTTGATTCCTTTGAATCATCCCATTTGATCATTGTTTAACCTTAGTTATCACTATTATGACTTGCTGAGCTAGTTAGCTCACCCTTGCGATTCTTTTATATATTTTACAGTTGAAAAGAATATGGATGATAGTGAAGTTCCTCAGTCCAAAGTGCGGGCTAAGGTTCCAGTTGAGTTGAATCGAGCTAGCAGAAGCTTCATGCGGTATAAAGATAGTCAGATTGTAAGAATAAATTTATTATCAATTGTAAGTTAAATTAGTTGGGATTTGGTATGATGTAATAATTAAGGTTGTGGCTTGTTTTCATACTTTAACCTGTTGCGATCCGTGATTTTGTGAAGCAGGGTCATTATAAATAATATTTCTTATACAGGTTGATATATTGTGTTGTGTTATGGACCCCAAACTTCTGACCCGGGTTTGGAGGGCGCCACACTTTCCATATCTCATACGGAGTTTGAGGAACAGATTTGGAAAGCACCTTATTCAGTAAATATGCTGAGGTTTCCAATGCGTAACCCCATAGGAATACTGGAAGATTTGCATAGCTCATCATGGACCGAACTATGTCTAACAAAGTTCGATTTCTCCTTTCAGATACCAATCTGGAGGCGTCCACTGGGAGACTATACCATTTACTTTGAGATAATCCAGAAACTCTCCATTCAAGTATTCACCACCTCGATCTAATCGAAGAATTATAATACTATGTTTGGTTTGTTTCTCCACTTCATACTTATACTCTTTGAACTTTTCAAAGGCTTCAGACTTGTGTTTCATCAAACACATATCCGAATCTAGATCTATCATCTATGAAAGTAATGAAGTATGAAAATCCACCCATGGATTGCTTAGACATTGGTCCACATACATCTGTGTGTACCATTCCTAGCAAATTTGCAGTCCTCTCTCCATGTCTACTAATGGAGACTGTAGTGCCACTATAAAGTGAGATTTTCATCATCCCTTTTCTTTTATTAGTTTGTTCAATCTGAAGTAAATTATGTCACATATATACAGACCATTATTTAAAGTACCATGTCCATAAAGAATATTATCTCTAAGAATAGAACATTCATTATTCTCAATAATAAATGAAAATCCAGCCAAGTCTAACATGGGAATAATATTCCTCACAATCGAGGGAACAAAATAACAATTATTTAAAAAATAATAGTCTTGCCCATAGGCATATGTAATTGAAATGATTCTACATCTTCAACAGCAACTCTTGCTCCATTTCCCATCAGTAGAATCACCTCCTCTTCTTTAAGAGTCCTACTTCTCCTTAGTCCCTGCAACGAATTGCAGATGTCAGAACCATAGGCGGTATCTAATACCCAAGTAGAAATTTGGCTTAATGACATATTCACTTCTATCATGAACATACTTGAATCAGAAGCGGCAGTCTCACTACCCTTCTTCTTCTTCAATTCTGCAAGGTAAACCTTGCAATTCCTCTTCCAGTGCCCCACCTTGTTACAGTGAAAGCAAACAACTTTGCTCTTGGGGTCTTCAGCTTTTGGTGGAACCGGTGTTTTCTCACCTACTTTCTTCTTCTTGGAAGGGTTCCTCTTCCTTTTCTTAGGATTGGAACCTTCACCAATTAGAAGAACAAAACTCTTCTTAGGGGGAAAATTCGATTCCGCAGTCTTCAACATGTTGTGGAGTTCAGGCAGGCTGACATCCAACTTATTCATGTGAAAGTTCACAACAAACTGCGAGAACGAACTCGGAAGTGATTGCAAGACCAAATCTTGGCTCAACTCCCCATCCATGGCAAAACCAAGTTGTCCAAGATGTTCAATCAAATTGATCATCTTAAGTACATGGTCATTCACAGATGATCCCTCAGACATCCTACAACCGAACAGCTCCTTCGATATCTCATATCGAGCTGTCCTCCCTGCCACATCATACAACTCTTGTAGATGCTTGAGGATAGTGTGACCATCCATATGCTCATGTTGCTTCTGTAGCTCAATGTTCATGGAAGCTAGCATGATGCATTGAGCAACATTTGCATCATCTATCCACTTACGATACACAACATGTTCATCATTATGCGCGTCGCTAACAGGTTCAGTAGGCTTAGGTGAGTCAATCACGTATTCCAGCTTCTCAATCCTGAGAACAATTCTCAAGTTTCGAAGCCAGTCAGCATAATTAGGACCAGTCAATTTGTGAGCATCTAGTATGCTCCTGAGTGCAGAAGACATGACGTATAAAGTAAATCTGTAAATGATAAACCCATAACAACACTTAGCAAATATTTGATTTCATTTTAAAACACTATAAGAATCGGGTCTTTATTCATAAGTGGCTCCCATTAGTTTATCTAATTTATTCAACCCCCTACGTGAAAAATTAAGCATTCATAATGCTAGTGGGAATAGGGATCCTACATTCCATTACACAACCCCGGCTGTAGCACGAACCGCCATATAATGTTCAATAGGCAGACAACTCTTGTCAATTACATCTTATGTTATTCCCTAATCAAACTTTAGCCTCTTAAATAATTGAGTCACGGCTGTGGCACGACAAACTCAATATTCTAAGTCAAGTCTAACCCAACATTCCGTACATTTGAATCAGTCCCCAAAGGCCCACGGCTGTGGCACGTACCGACCTTTAGATTCTTATTCAATGTACACATCTCTATGTAATAGACAAGTATTTCTTATTTCGAAATCAAAGCCCTCGGCTGTAGCACGAACCGACAATGATTCAAAAATAAGAACTACTTTTCTATCATGTTGGAAGGCTATGACCGACACAAGCCCGTTGTGTCATTGGCCAATTACTACTTGATATTATTTAATTTTAGAGGGATTATATTACGTTACAATCATAATCATATTATAAAGAGATTCTTCCTTTTAAATTAAATATTTCAAATCAATAATCAATAATCAGATGATTCCCAAATCGGGTGGAGCATTGTCAAGAGGCGTCACTTAATAACTCTTTCTTACAGATAGAAATCTGTTGTTGATAGAATCATCCTTTCTCTCATATCGAAAATTCATATTCAATTATGTGTTTCATAAAAACAAGAATCTCATGATTGTATTCATAATATTATTATTAAGGTTATGAAACAATTTCACTATACCAGATTGTCTAACAAGCGCCTTATGTTCATTTAAGTTCACCTAAATCTATCATCGCATGATAAACTAAGCATATATCACATATATAAACATGAATAAACATCAAGGTAGACATGTTACATCATCTAGCATATTAGTCTAAGCATTATACATCTCTATGTATCACATGAAGCATTTAAAAGCAATTAAAACAGTCAAAAACAGCTTTAAAACACTTCATGGAAATATAAACAGTTCAAAAAATTTATATAAACTAAAATTTGATCACTCCATTAGATCCGTCTCGGAAAAACGAATCCAACGATATATTGCACGCCTAAAACGGAGTTACGAAACTCCCAGAAAATCAAATTTAATGTGGACAGTCGGGCTGTAACGCATTACAGGAACGCGTTACAAGTCCTGTAACGCATTCCGGTGATGCGTTACAACCCTTTTAAGGCATTAAAAGGTGTAACGCATTCCGTGAATGCGCCACAGGGTGTAACGCATTCCCGGAATGCGCGACACCCTCTCTTCTGCGTGTGTACCTGTTGCTTCTGCCGTGCACCTACCTGACATCTTCTTCTCGAACAGCGTGCCGCAGTAACATCACAGCAGACCTTTTCTTGTTTCAACAGATGACAGAAGACAAGCAGATGTACATATATATATACATACTTACAATTCATATATATATATATCTTTATTTAATTACGAATTTAATTACAACAACTTCAAAAATTCATAATAAAAAATCTATACATCATAAAATTATGAAAAAATACCCAGACGATCTACAACACTTGTAGAACCCAGATCAACATTCAAAATTATTCTGAGAAATGATTTCTCATCAGACAAAATTAATCCATGATATAACTTGTAAAAATCATAATTAATTCATACAAGCACATAAAATTCTGAAATTTTTACCACAGATCTATATGCATACAACCTGTGCTCTGATACCATTGTTGGATTTTAATCGCAGCGGAGGCATGGTAAAACACTTTTACACATATATAAAATCCAAATAAAAGCATATAAATCGTGGTAAAAACATAGGGATCGATTACTAACCTTTAATATGCGATCCAAGAGCAACGATCGGAGATCCTTAGCAGCTGCTCCTCAAACGTGAAGCACTCCACCGGTATCCACCAAGAAAACGTTGTTAAGGAGGAGAAGGAGGTGGAGAGAATTAGGTTTTATAAAATTTTGGGGTTTGAATAAAAATATGGTTTTATAATAGTATATTTATAGGCAAAATTTTCAGCTGAAATTTTCCCATAAATATTATTATTATTATCCCATTTATTTTTCTCATTAATAATTAAAACACCTATTAATTATTAATCCTTTTTCTAAACACTTTAGAAATAATTCTCTCTCTTGATTTAATTTCCAAAAATTAAATCCTTTAATTAATAATATTAAGAACTTTTCTTAATTAATTTATAATCAATTAAATCTCATTTAATCAATTATTAAATTTGCCAATTAATTATTTATTTCATAAATAAATAATTATTAGCCATTATTAATTAATTCCTCCACCATTAAATCATTCTCCTTTTATGGTGTGACCCTGTAGGTTCAATATTAAGTCGGTAGTAGAAATAAATAATAATAAAACTATTTTATCATTATTTATATAAATTCTCTAATTTATTAAATATGATTAATTAATTAATCATATTTATTCTACATCGTGAGGGATACTTCTCAGCATATCGCGACTATCCGGATAATACGAATTCACTGCTTAGAATACCAAGAACCTATTCAGTGAATAGTTACCGTACAATAAACTCCTTCTACCCTACAATGTCCCGATTAAATACAAGGCATGGATCTCGTGTCAAGCCTATCTAATTTAATCACTTGCTTACCATTTATTATGTTTAGTTCTATATAAATCAGAAACTCCTTTCTAATTTCATTTACTCTGGCCAGAGATTCCTGAACTAGCATAAGTGGATCAGTCTTGAACATTCGCTTCCTTCACTGGAAGGGGTAGATCCTTTATTGATCATACACTATCTTCGTCTACAAATTCCTATACCCAGTAGAGCCCTAATAATTGTCCCTGGAGACTAAGAACTAAACCAAAGCATAGTTCAGTGTACACAAGATGACTATGATGACCTCAAGTCTAATGATACTTGTACAACTATCACTATGTGAACAACTGCTGACACGTGAGTGAACTCCATCAATTGTTCAGTTGTGCGAGTCATGTTCAGTGAACTTATTCTATAATAAGCACCTACATACTAGCTATAGTGTCACCACACAAATGTCTATGAGAACAGACATCCTTCATAATGAAGCAAGCATAGTATGTACCGATCTTTGCGGATTATTAATTACCAGTTAGTAATCCTATGATCAGGAACTATTTAAGTTTAGAGTTATCATCTTTTGGGTCTCACTATTATGATCTCATCATAATCCATAAAAAGCTTTACTCTAAACTATGGTATATCTTATTTAAACACTTAAATAGATAAAGCCTGTAATAAAAACAAAACAAGTCTTTTATTAATATCAATGAAATCAAAACAGATTACACAGGAAGTTATTCCTAAATCCTAATGCATGATTGGACTTAGGACATATTCCTTTCACCTTGTCTGATATAATTTGCCTGTCATCAGGAGATGACTCATCCAGAGTTAGAATCTCTGGGAGGAGCACTGGGGCCATCATATTTGGCATCTGATCCCCAGCTTCCCCTTGTATCTGTGAAGATACATTCCCCATAGGCTCACTAGTTAACTCTAGTTCATCGCCAATGGGTTGTCGCCCGCCTACGTCGGATCCACTATACGCAGATGCATCCAGGTTTATTAATCCTAGGGAGGTAAGTGTTGTGCTAGGTTTGGAAGTAATTTCAGCACTCTCTCCTAACACTTGTGAAGGCAGTTGATCCATTGAAGGACCTTTAACAGGATATTATAACCGTAAAATGGTTGAATGCCCTGTTTCTGTCAATACTTCCTCACCAAATAGAACTCTTCTAATCGACTTATTTAATGTTTCAAGAGCTTGGATATTGGATAGTGTGTTTGAATCATTACAGGATGTCGTGGCTGACGGGCGAATTTCAATAGATCTACCTTGTTGAGAAGATAGATCTAGTAACTATTTAGTTGCCTTTTTAGCCAGAGAATTTTTTTGAGAAGATACCTGGAGGTTTACAGTTGTCTCTAGAAATTCACTTCTTTGCTTCAAAAGAGACAGAGCTGTGAGTTCTCTCAAAGTACCTTCCTTATTTGCTGCATCTAATGCAGTTTCTCCCTCTATATGCATGGGGTCCTTATACTCCATGGTTTGGGCTAGGAGAGTTGAAGGTGTTTGATTGGGCTCTAGAGGGTGGTTATGAATTTATGGTATGCCAAATTCACTCCATCTCCTATCTACTTGTTCAATAAGTAGCTGTGTGTAATGTGGGTCAAGATGTAATTGATCTATACTAATGAAATCAAAGCATGCTTCATATGTATTACTCATAGCAGATGTACCCATACCTGAGAAAGCTAGTCTGTAGACAGATGTATTAGAGTGAGTAGACTCAGCAGCTTAAAGAGATTATCTAGCAGCTTCATGTCGAGGTTGTGGAGAGTTATCAGGTTTAGCTTCTTGTTGTGGTTCAACCTCATCCTCTGCTTGATCACCATGTTCAGGCTCAGGTTGATCTGCTTCTTCATCTACATTCTCTTCCGGTGCATGAGCAGTGTCTTCCTGTGGTGCATTTTCAGCTTGAGGTTAACCTTCATTGTCTTTATCTTCATATTGAGCATTGATAGTAGCAAAGACATCTATCATGTGGTCTGTTAGGAAAGCAGCGTTTGCATTTGAATAGTTTCCTTTCTTGTGCAATTTACTCACTATCAACGGGGACAAGATGGGAGGATCTTCCAAGATGTCACTGTGAGTTGATGCCTTTTGTGCTTCTGACAGTTTTCCATTGAGCACAATCTGAAGAAACCTTGTGTATAAGATAAAGTTTTGATACTGAGATTGGTTCTCCAAAATGTGCTTCATGAATAAACACCCAAAGTTGATGCGAAGATTATTTGCGACAGCAACCCCAAGAATTTGATTGAAATTAGTCAGTCCATGGAATCCACCAGTCTTGGGAGCCAAGCAGTGAGATAATATATTGAAAAACAGATTCCATTTCTTTGGAAGATGACTTTTGTTGAAGTGCTTAGGAAAATCGTCATTCCATGTCAATGTGCTTCTTATTGCTCTGAAAAAACTGAGTAATTCCCAGTATTCTGGAATGTCATCAAAATTATCACGAGGTAGTTGTAGATGTTCATTTAAATCATCTTCTGTGATTCTGATTGTATCATCACCAATAACAAAGGAAAAAGCCAGTTGTTTATCATCAGAGGAGTTTGTAGCTATTCTATGCATATGCCTAAGAAGCTCAACATTCAATTTTACATTAGTAGATAACGCGAAGCGCACAATGGAGTGTTCATTTAGAAAACTGATCCATATCTCAAAATGTACCATTTTAACTGGATCACTTTCAATAATAGAAACAAAATTTGTTTTTGGAATCTGAATGTTATTCGCCATTTAATTAAAAATGAGAATAAAATTTGGATTTAAAAAAAATAAATTTGTGCCCTTCGAATTATAAGATAAATTAAATTGACCAAAATATTTGAACACACTTGTTATTGAAGTATTAACCAAGCAAGCCCCAAAAAAATTAATTTAAGATTAAACCAATTAACAAATTTTCCAAACAAAGCCTTAAACAAGCAACAACTAAGTAATTCGATCTCTACAAATACTCGGTTAAAGTTGTTGATTTTGGTATCAATCGAATCCTTGTGATCTGGGCTTCCTAAAACTTCAGAAATTGTATAATTTGGCAGAGTTTTGTTAGTGATTTGATCAAAAAGAAATTTTCTTCCTCTCCTGTGATCCTCTGTGGGTACAAAGTGTAATTCCACAGTGCCATTTGTGACATGCTCTCTGATAAAGTGATACCTGATATCAATGTGCTTTGTTCTTGAGTGCTGAACTGGGTTGTTTGAGATTGCTATTGCACTTGTATGGTCACAGAATATTGGGATCTTTGAAACCAACATATCATAATCCCAGAGTTGGTTCCTCATCCACAAGATTTGAGCACAACAGCTTCCAGCAGCTATGTATTCAGCTTCAGCAGTTGATGTGGATACTGAGTGCTGCTTCTTGCTAAGCCAGGATACCAATCTTCTCCGAAGAAACTGACAGCTTCCTGATGTACTTTTCCGGTCAATCTTACAACCTTCAAAATCTGAATCTGTATAGCCAACTAGGTTAAAACCTGTACCTTTAGGGTACCAAATTCCAAGATTTGGAGTTCCCTTAAGGTACCTAAATATTCTTTTAACTGCTATAAGATGAGACTCTTTTGGTTCAGCTTGAAATCTAGCACATAAGCAAGTTGCAAACATAATATCTGGTTTACTTGCTGTGAGATAAAGTAATGAGCCTATCATACCTCTGTAGCTTGTGATGTCAACTTTCTTACCAGTTTTGTCATGATCAAGCTTGGAGGCTATTGGCATGGGAGTCTTTGCTGGAGTTGAATCTTCCAGATTATACTTCTGGAGAAGTTCTCTGATATACTTGGATTGACAAATGAATATACCATCTCTCCTTTGACTCACTTGTAATCCAAGAAAGTAGTTCAACTCTCCCATCATGCTCATCTCATATTTTACTCTGCATTAGCTTAGAGAATCTCTTGCAAAGATCATCATTAGTAGAACCAAATATAATATCGTCAACATATACTTGAACTAATATCATATCAGATTTATGTAATTTATGAAACAGAGTTTTATCTATTACACCTTTAGTAAAACCATTTTCAAGTAAAAACTCAGAGAGTGTCATTTAATGTCCTTGGAGCTTGCTTAAGACCATAGAGAGCTTTGAATAGAAAGTATATAAAATCAGCCAGATTTGGATCTTCAAAACCTGGAGGTTGTCCACATACACTTCTTCTTCTAGCTCCCCATTCATTAATGCACTCTTCACATCCATTTGATAAACTTTGAATTCTGAATGTGCTGCGAATGCCAGAAACATCCACATTGCCTCAAGTTTAGCCACCGGTGCATAGGTTTCATCATAATCTATACCCTCTTCTTGAGAGTAACCTTTAGCTACCAGTCTGGCCTTGTTTCTCGTTACAATGTGTTAGATATATTTGATAATGTCATGGCTAATATGATTTATGTTTAGTTTTCAGATCTTACTTAACAGGACAAATCAGTACTTATACTGGAAGTCAGGACTTAAGGATATCAGTACTTACATTATCAGAAGATAATCATCAGAAGTTGGATATCAGAACTTAAGTGCTGAAGGACGATCAGATAAGGACAGTAGCTGATTAAAGGAAAGAAGATTGAGATAAACATAAGAAGAGATATGCATGAAGAAGGAGTTCCGTAAAGAATGGAATACTTGGAAGAAAAGATATCTGATTGATATATTTTAGGAAGCAGAATTATATTCCATATCAATTAGCGATTATCTTGTAAATGTGTAGTATATAAACACAGACATAGGGTTTACACTATAAGTGTTATCATATTCGAGAAGATTATTCATTGTAACCCTAGCAGCTCTCGTGATATTTGTTCATCACTGAGAGGTAACAATTCCATACTGTAACAGAGTTTATTGTTTCAATAAAGTTTGTTTTCTATTACTTAAGATATTAAAGTTCGATTTGATTGTATTTTACACTGTATTCACCCCCTTTACAGTGTGTGTGACCTAACAAGTGGTATCAGAGCCTATCTGTTAACACACATACAGTTAAAGATCCAAACACAATCATGTCTGACACAGAAACTCCAACTAAGCCTACCAAAACTGAAGAAACTCCAAAGACACAAATCCAAAGTCGGTATGAAACCATCAGAGTTCCCATACTGAGACCATCTGAATATGCCATATGGAAGGTGAGGATGACCATGTTTCTGGAAGCTACAGATCCAGAATATCTTGATAGAATCAAGGAAGGGCCTCACAAACCAACCAAGCTCACTGTTGCAGTTGCAGGTGAAGCAGCAAAGACCGTACCAAAGGAGAAGAGTGATTATACTGCTGAAGATATAGCATCAATTGCTAAGGATGCTAAGGTACGACACTTACTGCATAGTGTCATTGATAATGTAATGTCAAACAGGGTAATTAACTGCAAGACTGATAAGGAGATATGGGATGCTCTGGAAACAAGGTGTCAGGGAACTGATACAATTAAGAAGAACAGGAAGACAATACTCACTCAAGAGTATGAACACTTTGACTCAAAGGCTAATGAGTCATTGACTGATTTATATGATAGATTTGTCAAACTCTTGAATGATCTGTCACTGGTTAATAAGGAGTATGATCTTGAAGATTCAAACCTTAAATTCCTGTTAGCTCTTTCTGAATGTTGGGATTTGAAGGCAACAACAATAAGAGACAACTACAGTCTTGATGAAACAACTCTTGATGAAATTTATGGAATGCTCAAGACTCATGAACTTGAGATGGAACAAAGAAGCAAGAGGAAAGGAGGAAAGTCAAGGACAGTTGCTCTTAAGGCTGAAGAAGAATCCCCCAAGACAGCTACCTCAAGGAAAGACAAGGGTAAAGCTCTTTTCACAAAGTCTGATACTGAGTCATCAAGTTCTGAAAGTGATGATGACTCAGATTCTGAAAGCTTGCCTGAGACTGATGCTGATGAGGAGATGATGAAGCTGTGTGCTCTTATGGTGAAAGGGATCACAAAGATTGCATACAGGAAGTTCAGGAAGGGAAAGAAGCTTTCCAGAAAAGGCATAACTTCTGATAAGAAGAATTTCAGAAGATCTGAAGGCAGAGGAGGAAAGTCTGATAGAGGAGATTATACTAATGTCAAATGCTATAACTGTGGTGAGAAAGGCCACATATCTCCTGATTGCAAGAAGATAAAGGGTGACAAAGGCAAGGCTCTTGTCACAAAGCAGAAAAGCTGGATAGACACCTCAGACTCTGAAAGTGAGGAGAACTATGCGTTGATGGCAAATGCTGATAAAGAAAGTGCTGAGAGCAGTTTTGAAGCTGCTGAAACAAAGGTACCTCAGACTACTTATGCTTTTCATACTGATGATATTAATGAGTTGAGAAGATATCTTAAAACCATGTTTGTTAGTTATAGAGATCAAACTTTAACATGTGAAAGATTAACTTCTGAAAATCTTGCTTTTAAGAAAAGAAATGATTTCTTAGAAAAAGAGTTAGTTATGTTCCATCAAACTCAGAAAGATAGAGATGATGCCTTTTATGTTAGGGATGAAGTGCTAAAAATGAATGAATCTCTAAAAACTGAGTTAGAAAAGGAAAGAGAGATAATCAGGACTTGGACTAACTCTGGCAGAACAACTCAAAATTTGCTAAGTAGTGAAAATTGGAAAGAGGGCTTAGGTTATGGAGAGGATAAGAATGATAAAGGAACTGTAGAAATTAAGCTTGTTGTTAAGCAAAAGCCAAAGTTAAAACCTGTTAAGTTTGTAACTGTAAAGTCTGATAATGATAAATCAGAAGTTAGAGAGGGATTAACTTCTGACAAACTAAAACAGGAAAAGACAGCTGAAGTAAACATAGGCTTAATGACTAAGAAGCAGCTTAAGCATAAGCTGAAAGATGTTAAGAATGTAAACAAGGTAAAATCACCTAGGAAAAATAGGAATGGAAATGAAGGTGTGAATAAAAGCAATGATTATAAACCTGTTCCTGATGCTCCTAGGAAAACATGTCATAACTGTGGAAGTTCTAACCATCTGGCTTCTTTTTGCAGGAAGAATAAGAACATTAACTCCTTACCTTCAAAATCAGGAGTTAAGAGTCACTCTGTTAGATATAAACCACAGAATCCTTGTTTTTATTGTGGTAGTTTATGGCATTCCATTTATACTTGTAAGGAATATCATAGCTTGTACTATGATTATTATCAATTAAAACCTTCTTTGAAGAAAGTTTCCATTGTTCCTTCTAGTGTAAATTCTGATTCAAAGTCTGATAGTGTAAGTCCTGATAAGAAAAATGTTAACATAAACTCTGATGCTAAATCCGCTGCAAATGTTAACAAACTTGATAAGGCCAAAGGATCCAAGCAAGTCTGGGTCCTAAAAACTAATCATTAGTGGTCTTTGTGATTGCAGGGCAACAGGAAAAATATTTTAGTTCTGGACGGTGGATGTTCAGGACATATGACTGGAAATAAAGCCCTGCTATCAGACTTTGTGGAGAAAGCTGGCCCAAGTGTTTCTTATGGAGATGGCAACATTGGAAAAACATTGGGATATGGCAATATCAATCTTGGGAATGTCATCATTAAAGAAGTAGCTCTGGTCTCAGGACTTAAACATAATCTGCTGAGTATAAGTCAAATCTGTGACAGAGGTTATCATGTTGATTTCTTTGAAGAACACTGTGAAGTTGTGAGTAAATCTAAAGGCAAAGTTGTTCTGAAAGGATACAGGCGTGGTAACATTTATGAAGCTAAGCTTTTAACAAGTACTGATGGTTCTGCAATATGTCTGATGAGTAGAGCATCAATTGAAGAAAGCTGGAATTGGCACAAGAAACTCTCTCATTTAAATTTCAACAATATAAATGAGCTGGTCAAGAAAGATCTTGTGAGAGGACTGCCAAAGTCAGTATTTGCTCCTGATGGCCTTTGTGATTCTTGTTAGAAGGCCAAATAGAGAAAATCTTCATTCAAGAGCAAGACTGAATCATCAATTCTTGAGCCTTATCATTTATACATGTTGATCTATTTGGTCCAGTAAATGTCATATCTATTGCAAAGAAGAAATATGCATTGGCCATAGTGGATGAGTTCACTAGATACACATGGGTGTATTTCCTGCACACAAAAAGTGAAACTGCATCTATCTTGATTGATCATGTCAAACATCTGGATAAATTGGTCAAAGATTCTTTGAAAACCTTAAGGAGTGATAATGGCACTGAGTTCAAGAATTTGATAATGGAAGAGTTCTGCAAAAACCATGGAATAAAACAGGAATTTTCTGCTCCTGGAACTCCACAGCAAAATGGAGTTGTTGAAAGGAAGAATAGAACTATCATTGAAGCTGCACGTACAATGCTTGAAGAAGCAAAACTTCCAACCTATTTCTGGGCTGAAGCTGTGCAGACTGCTTGTTTTGCTCAAAATGCAACACTCATTAACAAGCAAGGAAAAGCACCATATGAGATGGTGAAGAAAAAGAAGCCAAATCTGAAGTACTTTCATGTATTTGTATGCAAGTGTTTTGTTCTCAAGACTCATCCTGAACAGCTATCCAAGTTTGATCTAAAAGCTGATGAAGGAATCTTTGTTGGATATCCACTTTCCACAAAAGCCTTCAGAGTCTATAATTTGAGAACAAAAGTGGTCATGGAATCTATTAATCTCTCCTTTGATGACAAGAAGATTACTGGTCTTGAAGATTTTATTGACCATAATCAGCTGAGATTTGAAAATGAAGACTCAAATTCTGATACTGAAAATCCTGACAGTCTAAGTCCTGATACTGTAAACTCTGATGGATTAAACTCTGATGTTATTGAAACTGTGGTGACTACGCCAAAGGAAGATGCACCTATGCAGGGGGAGCATACTCAAGATCTTACCATATCTCAAGAAATATCAGAAGATACATCTGGCTCTTCAAGTTCTGATTCGTCAAGTTCTGATAAGTCAAGTTCTGATAGTGCTGAAAATCTAAATTCTGAAGAATCCAACTCAGAGAGCATAGTTTCAGGGGGAGAATTAAAAAATGAAAATGAAGACATCATGGATCATGGGGGAGCATCCAGTTCTAGAGAAAACCTTCCATCTGCAAGGAAGTGGACTAAATCACATACACCTGATTTGATAATTGGAAATCCTGATGCAGGTGTCAGAACTAGAACAGGTACTTCAAACGAATGTCTTTACAATTCTTTTCTCTCTCAGACTGAGCCAAAGAAAGTGGAAGAAGCTCTTCAAGATGCTGATTGGGTGCAAGCAATGCAGGAAGAGTTAAATGAATTTGAAAGAAACAATGTCTGGACCCTAGTGCCAAGACCAAAGAATAGATCTGTTGTTGGTACAAAGTGGGTATTCCAGAAACAAAACTGACAGTGATGGCATAATTACAAGGAATAAGGCAAGGCTGGTTGCAAAAGGATATTCTCAACATGAGGGAATTGATTATGATGACACATTTGCACCAGTTGCTAGGTTAGAAGCTATAAGAATATTTTTGGCTTATGCTGCTCATAAAAAGTTTACTGTCTTTCAAATGGATGTGAAAAATGCTTTTCTCAATGGAGAATTAGAGGAGGAAGTATATGTTGAACAACCTCCAGGTTTTGTAGATTCCAAACATCCAGATTATGTCTACAGGCTTGATAAAGCACTTTATGGACTTAAGCAAGCTCCTAGAGCATGGTAGGAGACTTTAGCTCAATTTCTTCTGGAAAGTGGATTCAACAGAGGAACAATAGAAAAAACACTGTTCTACCTCAACCATGAAAAGGACTTACTTCTGGTCCAGATTTATTTTGATGATATCATTTTTGGGTCTACAAATGACAGACTTTGCAAGACGTTTGCCAAACTGATGCAGTCAAGGTATCAGATGAGTATGATGGGGGAACTTAGCTATTTTCTGGGCCTTCAAGTCAAGCAGAATGAAGAAGGCACTTTTATTTGTCAAACTAAGTACACCAGAAACTTGCTGAAGAAATTTGGAATGCAAGATTGTTCAAGTGCATCCACTCCCATGGCCACTGCAACAAAACTGGATAAGGATACTGGTAAATCAGTAGATATTACTGATTATAGAGGTATGATTGGCTCTCTACTCTATCTAACTGCTAGTAGACCTGATATCATGTATGCTACCTGTATTTATGCAAGATTTCAAGCAGATCCAAGAGAACCTCACTTAACAGCTGTGAAAAGAATTTTCAAGTATCTTAAGGGAACAGCTGATCTGGGATTATGGTATCCTAGAGAATCAGATTTTAAACTAATAGGTTACTCAGATGCAGATTTTGCAGGTTGCAAAATTGACAGGAAAAGCACGAGTGGAAGCTGCCAATTTCTTGGAGGCAGATTGGTTTCTTGGTTTAGCAAGAAATAAAAGTCAATTTTGACATCAACTGCAGAAGCAGAGTATATTGCTGCAGGAAGCTGTTGTGCACAGATTCTTTGGATGAAGAATCAGTTACTGGATTATGGGTTAACATATTTCAAAATCCCTATTTACTGTGATAATCAAAGTGTTATTGCTATGACAGGTAATCCAGTTCAACAATCTATGACAAAGCACATTAGCATCAGGTACCACTTCATAAGGGAACATGTGGATGAAGGTACAGTGGAATTGCACTTTGTTCCAACAGATCAACAACTAGCAGATATCTTCACAAAACCATTGTGTGAAGCCACTTTTACAAGATTGGTAAATGAACTTGGAATGGTTTCAGGTTCTTTCTCTAAATCTGCTTAGTTTTGCTCTGTTATATCAGGCTTTATGATCAGTATTTACAGAATTTAATCTCTTTGTGTATTCTGTGCTTAATTGACAAATGTGTTTAAGTACTGACTGTTGTCTGATATATGGTTCTAAACTCTGATAAGTGATACATCTGTTTAAGTAACTATTCAATCCTATGAAGATAACTGTGCTAGATGCTGACCCAGTAGTCTTCAATAAACAAGGGATCCCATGTAAGAAGTAATTATTTCTGTGGAAATCTATTGACACAAGCAAATTCTGATAATTGAGCTTAGTTGAGTTTACTTTGTCTATCTTATTACTAAGTCACAAATTAGAATAATGCTACTCATCTGTTAAGTTCTGATACTAGTAAATCTGCTGAATGCACTAAGTGCTGATAAACCTCACTTATCAAAAGAAAAAGCAAAAGGATCAAAGAATAAAATCAGGTACTCCTTTGAGATCTAGAGTAAAAATGTGGAAGGGACGACCCAAGTGCATTGCTGGTATTAAGTAAATATGTATTAGAAAAGCAAAATATTTTCTTGGTGATTTTCACACTCTATGATTACTGGAGAAATACTCTGATAATAGCATAAATTTTGATAAGCAGTCGTGACTCACTTACACTGAGAAGCCACTGTGAAATGGAATTTAAAAAGATGCATAAAATTAGCACAAAATAGTTGAGGTGGACTCAAGCATGAACTCATTTAACAGTAGGTTTCAGAATAATGACAGCTCTTTAGCAAAGTTTTAGTTATGCCTTATTTCTAAGATGTACTGAAGTGAATCAGACTTTACTCTGTATCTGACATTTAGCTTCATGCACACACTAATCACTCCATATGAATGATGAAAATTACTGTGGTGATCTATGTTGTTTTCGATGAACAGTCATTGTGTCACATTGCACAAATTCTGAGGACAATTTCTGGATGCATGTTCTGATGATTAAGTTCTGAAAAATATAAATCAGAACTTGTTTGCGGACTACTAAGATAGGCATTCCTTTTTCGAGTTAAGAAATTATGTTCTGATGACTGTTAAGTTCTGATATAAGTCTAAGTTCTGATATTACAGTCTAATTCTTTACTTGACTTATCTGTGGATAAAATTTGATAACAATCTCGGTTCAAACTAGAATAAGTTGAAGTGGAAGATTAATAGTCACAATGGTTAGGGTTAATGGTACTCGTACTTGAACAGTCAACTTTTACTTGCTTCTTGTGCGTATTAAACCATGTTTTCTCTTTCCAATGAATGTTTTTCTTTTTCCAAGTTTGGGGAGACGAGGTAGAATTAATTCTACCTGTCAACATTAAATTTCTTTGCGTCTCCTGGCATTCTCTTGCCTATATAAGCAACCACTTCCCTTCAGCCTTCTCATCAAATCTTTTCTCACAAACTTACCTTCATACTTTTTCTTTCAAAAACACCATGGTCAGATACAACATGTTTTTGAACTACGAAACCTTCAATATGGAGCTAAGTTGTGCTGAGTGGCAGCAGGAATGGCACGTCACTGCCATTCCTGATGAGATATGGGACTCTGTCCCACAGGAGGTACTCACCCACCTCCTGTTCTTCTATATGGATTACCATCGCCATCTGGAGCGATTGGAGGAGGAAAGGCTGAAAGCTCTCCGCCAGCACGAGCGAATCATTCGACTCGCCATTCTGTTTGTCGAGAGTAGGAAGAAGAAATGATTTATTTTCTTCTTCCTGTTTTCTTCATCATCAGCCTTGCCCTGCTTCTTGAGCTAGGATTAAGGCTGTTGATGTTAGGTTTAGCAGCTTAGGGAAATCTTGTATAAATTCTGATGTAATTTCAATTTCATGAATGTATTCTCTTGATATATTAATGAAATTTGTTTTTGTTTCAAGATTTTGTCTCTGAGATATTTTGTAATGCATTGATAAATCCTGATAAAAATATTCATATTCTGATGACCATATAAATTCTGTTTTAATTTAAGTTCTGATTTTACTTTATCAGTACTTATTCATCTGATTTATTTTGGTCATTTTCACTTGATTTATTTTCAGAATATTAATGTTGTAGTGAAAAATAACTAAATAAGTGGGAACGGTTTCAATTTTGAATTAAAACTGTTTCACCTTGATTAATGGAATATCTGGGTAAGTGGAACGGTTTTTCCTTGAAAAACGGCAAGTGGGTAAGTAATGATTACTGTTTTCTCGAGCCCAGTAACTATCCGTTATTACTGCATGTCTGACAGGTGTCCAACGACAACATTTTTTTTCAGAGTATAAGTAAGAGAGAGCGGATTTTTTTTAATCTTTTATTTCCTTTCATACTTTTTCTCTACTTGCTTTTACTCTCTTTCTTCTTCTCACGTTGGTTTTTTATACAGACATTTTATTAAACACCTAACAGGCACTCTTAAATCTCAATTTTTCACATGGCACCTAAGGATTTAATCATTGATGGAGCTAAATTTGTTCCAAACAACTATGCTGCAATTCTTGCTCATGCTGATGCTCCATCTGAATTGCATTTTGTGCAAGATCTTCGTGCACACAGTGAGATTGGGTATGCATTGACCCAGCCTTCAGTCTTTTCGAGCCAACAAGTTCTGACGTTTTGGCGGACTGGGCACTTTGATAATGGTGGTACACATAACACTCCTAGTATTGTTTTCGAAGTGGGTGATTCTTCATATGCAGTCACTCCTGGTACAATACGCAAGGCTCTACATCTCCCAGAAGGATGTACCTTTTCAATTCCAGATGAATCAGCTCTTTAGGAGTTAATGGCTAATTTGGGGTATGAACAGAGTTTGGCAAAGCTTGGGCAGTTAAAACGGGCTCATATCAGAAGAGAATGGAGCTTCTTCTTCGACTGCATCACTAAAGCTTTTGGGAACAAGTGTTCAAATTTTGATGCTCTTCCTATAATGAGTCAGCATATCGGGTATGCTATTATAAACCAAACTCATTTTGATTTTGCAACTACTATAATTGGTTTTATTGGGGATAGGATGACAGAGGATAGGAATGTTGTGTACTTTGCTAGATTCTGTCAACTTATATATACTTTTTGTACTGATGAACCTCAATTAGTCAGTTCCTCAACTCCACCTTTTAAGGTTGTAAAACATTACTTTAATGACCTGATAAATGCTGACACTAAGAAATCAGTGGTTAGACCTTTACAGATTCCTCAATCTGTAAAACAGATCTTAGTAAATGCTGATCCTGATACTTATAGATCTGTTTATTCTGATGTCCAACCAACAACAACCTCCCAAACACCACAACAACCATCAGCACCTACCACCCATTCTACTCAACCAACCCTCAGGCAATATATCAAATCCTATCTCTCCACTTCACAGACAGTTCAACCCTCAATCTCAGTACCTACTGTGAAGCCTTCATCTTCCAAGCCAAAGCGGACAAAGACTGTTCCTCAAACACCTCAAAAGAGAAGGAGGATTGCCTTGAGAGATGAATCTGATACTGAGGACCAGGTTCCTTCTTCAGAACCTGTTATTGCTGAAGCAGAGAAAGAGACTTCTCAGAAGGATTCTGGAATTGGGGGATCTAGGTTTCTCAAGAGGCTTTGAAGAATGACAGTTCCTGAAACTCCCAAGGAATCCAAATCTACAAAGAGATACAAGAAACAGAGGGCAAATAGGCCAGTTTCAGATGATGAAGAGGAAGCAGCTAAGGAAGGGGATCAGGAATCTCCGGTCTCACAAGCAAAGGAATTTTCTAAAGTCACTTCTTCTCCATCAACTCCATCTTGGGAAGCTGTTTCTGAAAAGGCCAACACACCATCTATATCTCCTGTTGATCCAGGCACGAGTGCTGATATTGATGTTCAAAACTTGGTTGTGCCTGAAGTAATTCTCTTAGAAGCTCCAACAACAACTAATCCTTCAACAACACCTGTTATTGATGCTGTTCAAACTCCAGAGCTATCTACTACACCTTCTTTGCATCTAGATGTTGATGATCAGAATTTAGGTGAGCATCAGGATATGGCTGTTGATCAGAACTTAGAACCAGATCAGCAATTAGAGGATGCTGAAGCCTCCATTGCTACTTACACTGTTGTTTTATCAGACGATACTGATTCTGTAAGTTCTGATGCTGCAAATACTGGAGATACTGGTGATGTTGCTCCAAATGCAGATGCTGATGTAGCAGGTCCTTCAGGACATGCTTCTCAATAAACTATTCTTAAATCTGAACTTGTTAAGAAGTTTGTTACCAGAGAAGCACCAGTGCCTTGGAGTGAAACTCCTGCAGGACAGGAGTGGACTAAGGAATGGAACTCAGTTTCCTGTGTTCCAACTGAGAAGCATCTTGCTGAGCACTTGACTAAAGCTGATGAAATGTTAAATTCTGATGATTTCAAAACCCAGCTTAGAGTCACTGCATTGAGTACTAAACATCTACAAGGTCTTCATTCAACTACTCATGCAGAGCTACACAAGATTCAGGAAGAATTTATCAAACAAGAACAAGTTCAAAAGATTGATAAGAAAAAGTTCTTCCAACCTACATTTGACAGGATTGCTTATATTGAGAAGAGTCAAGAGAAACAACAAGCTCAGATTAATGATATTCAGACAAATCAAGCTTCTCAGCAATCTCAACTTACTGAAATCCAAGCCTCAATGGAATTGCTTGTCTCTCTTCTACTACCTGCTGATGCCAAAAAAGGGGAGAAAGTAATTAAGTCCAAATGCAAGACTGACAAGACACTGAAAGGGAAGGATGATGATCAAGGAAACTCTGGAACGGGTAGAGGTCATAGTCAAG
This sequence comes from Apium graveolens, assembly GCF_009905375.1. Taxonomy (NCBI): domain Eukaryota; kingdom Viridiplantae; phylum Streptophyta; class Magnoliopsida; order Apiales; family Apiaceae; genus Apium; species Apium graveolens. Next base: position 73,314,275 of record NC_133656.1, on the reverse strand, counting down.
GTAGAGGATTCACATCAAAAAAAGCTGAAATCACAAGTCACAGGACAAGTTCTGATACTGGGAAAAGAATTAGTTCTGCTACTGGTAAAAGAATAAGTTCTGATAAACTTTTAGATCTTGATGAAGAAATGTCAAGACAGTTATTTCTTCAGGAAAATCCAGGAATGGACTTGGAGAGTTTAATGGAAGAAGAAGCCAGACTTAAATAAGAGAAAGTCACATCTAAATCTGAAGCTTCTGGTAAAAAGCCACTTCAAAAACTTAAAGGCATTGTGATCAAAGAAAGGATACATACTGAAGCAACATTGGCTAAATCACAACCGCAGATAGATCCAAGATCCAAGGGTAAAGAAAAGGTTGGTGAACCTATCAAGATTTATGTGCCTCTTGAGGATGAAGAAATTACTGATGAAAAGGATGATCTTGCTCTGACTTCAAGAAAAGTTTTTAAGACAACCTCTGACATGGCTCAAGTTGTTCAGAGTCAAGAGACAGTAAGTTCTGATATTTCGAAGAAGCAAGTAACCTCTGACATAGCTCAAGTTAACTTGATATCAGAAGATAGACCAAAGATACTCCTACCAGGATTCACTAAAGCAAAACAGACTCAAGCTTTGAAGACTACTGCAAGTGGTTTTGAAGATAGAGTAGTTACTGGAAAGGAAGCAAGAGATAAAACTGGATTGGGAAGTGCTGATGAAAGGAGAATACAGAACACTACCAATAATCCAACTTCCTTGAGTGAACCAGGTATTGGAGCAACTCCTGAGAGATTGAATCAACTGGAATCTGTACAAATGGTTTACCATACCTACTTGAAAGAACACATCTTGTTGTACTTCATGACAGATGGTAGGGTTTATCATATAAGGCAAAATGCCATTCCATTGAAGTATTTTGAAGAATTGGAGCATGTACTATTCTTACTTCAAGTGGATGACAGATTGACAGGAACTGCTGCAAATTATTTGAAGGATCAGATTCAAAGACAGAAAAGGCTTTATTCTGTTAAGTCTGACAGCACATATGTTCCAAAGTACAGAGATCACAAGGGTGATATAGTTGAAATGAAGCCCAATTCTGCTCAAATTATAACTACCTTTATAGGTTACAGGGCTGTGGAATTCAATCTTGAGTCTGATAAAGCTTATTTGATCAGGCTGGATCAGGATATAAGAAAAGCAAAGATTAATGATCTCAGGGCTGCAATCTTTCAAATTGGTGAAGATACTGTAGAGCTTAAAGATGCTAAAAGGAGGATGATTGATGAACTTAGATATGCTGAGAGATGTTTATTGAAGAACTATCTCAGAACAACTCCTGACATCAGAGAGATCAGAAGATGAAGCCAAGTCGAAGAACTTGAACTGCTTAAATTCTAATATTTGTACAGACTGAAGTTGTTATCAGAAGTTAAATATTGGTAAAGCTTTAAGGACTGTAAGTTGTAGTTATCTAGTCTAATTCTCATGCATTTGTACTTAATGTTTTTGACATCATCAAATATCTGTTAAACTTGTATATTATGCTAATTTACAAGTTGGGGGAGATTGTTAGATATATTTGATAATGTCATGGCTAATATGATTTATGTTTAGTTTTCAGATCTTACTTAACAGGACAAATCAGTACTTATACTAGAAGTCAGGACTTAAGGATATCAGTACTTATATTATCAGGAGATAATCAGAACTTAAGTGCTGAAGGACGATCAGATAAGGACAGTAGCTGATTAAAGGAAAGAAGATCGAGATAAACATAAGAAGAGATATGCATGAAGAAGGAGTTCCGTGAAGAATGGAATACTTGGAAGAAAAGATATCTGATTGATATATTTTAGGAAGCAGAATTATATTCCATATCAATTAGCGATTATCTTGTAACTGTGTAGTATATAAACACAGACATAGGGTTTACACTATAAGTGTTATCATATTCGAGAAGATTATTCATTGTAATCCTAGCAGCTCTCATGATATTTGTTCATCACTGAGAGGTAACAGTTCCATACTGTAACAGAGTTTATTGTTTCAATAAAGTTTATTTTCTATTACTTAAGATATTAAAGTTCGATTTGATTGTATTTTACACTGTATTCACCCCCTCTACAGTGTGTGTGACCTAACACAATGCCATCTTCATCTAGCTTGTTCCTGAATACCCTTTTAGTGCATATCCTTGACTTGACCTTTGGTCGGGGTACCAGCTTCCATACCTTCTGCCTCTCAAGATGATTGAGTTCTTCTTGCATAGCAATAACCCAATCTGGATCTTCTAGTGCCTTATCCACTTTCTTAGGTTCCATTTTTGAAAGAAACCTTAAAAAGTGACATTCATTCTTAGTGGCATGTATAGTTCTTACTCTTGTGTCAGGATCACCAATAATCAACTCAAAGGGATGGTCTCTGTTCTAAACTCTTTGACGAGGCATATATGATCTTGATATTTCCCCTTGTTCAGTTTGATGTTGAGTATGAACTGTAGATCCTCTTCCTACTCCCCCTGAGTTGCTGTCACCATGACTGGATAATTCTGATCTTAGTGTGGTAGTTCTTGAATGTGTTCATGTCTGATTATCATAATCATTATTTCCACCATAACCACCACTTGATCCTGAATCAGCATTGCCATGTACTGTAGATGTATTCCTAGCAATCTCAGGTTCTATTATCTCCAAAGGATCATTTGATAGATTTTCAAATTCCAGAGATTCAGAATCCTTTTCTCTTTACAGGCTTGCCAACTTGGTGTCGTCAAATGTTACATTAAGGCTTTCAATAACCTTCTGATTAGTAATCATATAAACCCTGTAAGCTTTAGATTCCAGAGAATAGCCAAGAAATATGCCTTCTTCTGCCTTAGCATCAAACTTTCCTAGATGCTCTTTCTC